>NC_050465.1:33620257-33934007 GCF_903995425.1 Onychomys torridus
TTATCCAGAAGGCCTGATCCAGCTGGGGGCTCCACAGCCTTTGGTTCATAATTCATGTGCTTCCATTCGTTTGGCTATTTGTCCCTGTGCTTTTTCCAATCTTGGTCTCAATAATTCACACTCTTACAGTCCCTCCTCTTTCTCGACAGTTAGACACCTGGAGCTCCACCTGGGGCCTGGCTGAGGATCTCTGCATCCACTTCCATCAGTTATTGGATGAGAGTTCCAAGACGACTGTTAGGGTGTTTGGTCATCTGATCACCAGACTAGGTCAGATCAGGCTTTCTCTCGACCATTACCAGCAGTCTACAGAGGATGTATCATTGTGGATTTCTGGGGACATCTCCAGCACTCTGCCTATTCCTGTTCTCATATGGTCTTTCATTTATCATAGTCTGTTACTCCTCGTTCTCCCTTTCTGTTCTTGATCCATCTGGGATCTCCTGCTCCCCTAAGCTTTCTTTCCCTCGAAACTTGCCCTTCATTACTCCCACTGTCATCCAGGTTGTTCATGTAGATCTCATCCATTTCTCTGACATGGGGTGATCCCTGTGTCTTTCCTAGGGTCCCGTTTTCTAGGTAGCCTCCCTGGAGTTGTGTAGCAGTCTAGTCATCTTTGTTTTACATCTAGTATCCTCCTATGAGTGAGTATATACCATGTTTGTCCTTCTGAGTCTGAGTTACCTCACTCAGGATCATTTTTTCTAGATCCACCCTTTTGCCTGCAAACCTCATGATGTCATTGTTTTTCTCTGCTGAGTAGTACTCCATTGTGTATATGTACCATATTTTCTTTATCCATTCTTCAGTTGAAGGGCATCTAGGCTGTTTCCAGGTTCTGGCTATTACAAACAATGCTGATATGAACATAGCTGAGTAAATGCCCTTGTGGTATGATTGAACATTCCTTGGGTATATGCCCAAGAGTGCTACAGCTGGGTCTTGGGGGAGATTGATTCCCAATTTCTAAGGAAGCGCCATATTGATTTCCAAAGTGGCTGTACAAGCTTGCATTCCCACCATCAGTGGAAGAGAGTCGCCCTTGTTCCACATCCTCTCCAGCATAAGCTGTCTTCTGTGCTTTTGATCTTAGACATTCTGACAGGTGTAAGGTGGTATCTCAGAGTCGTTTTGATTTGCATTTCCTGGATAATTAGGGATGTTGAGCAATTCCTTAAATGTCTTTCAGCCATTTGAACTTCCTCTGTTGAGAATTCTCTGTTTAGTTCTATAGCCCATTTCTTAATTGGACTGTTGGGCATTTTGTTGTCTAATTTCTTGAGTTCTTTATATATTCAGGATATCAGCCCTCTGTCAGATGTGGCATTGGTGAAGACCTTTTCCCATTCTGTAGGCTGTTGCTTTGTCCTTGTTGACTGTGTCCTTTGCTCTACAAAAGCTTCTCAGTTTCAACAGGTCCCATTGATTGATTGTTTCTCTCAGTGTCTGTGCTACTGGTGTTATATTTAGAAAGTGATCTCTGGTGCCAATGTGTTCAAGGGTACTTCCTACTTTCTCTTCTATCAGGTTCAGAGTAACTGGATTTATGTTGAGGTTTTTGATCCACTTGGACTTAAGTTTTGTGCACGGTGACAGATATGGATCTATTTGCAGCCTTCTACACATTGACATCCAGTTATGCCAGCACCATTTTTTGAAGATGCTTTCTTTTTTCCATTGTACATTTTTGGCTTCTTTGTCAAAAATTATATGTTCACAGGTGTGCGGGTTAATGTCAGGGTCTTCAATTCGATTCCATTGGTCCACATGTCGGTTTTTATGCCAGTACCAAGCTGTTTTATTACAGTAGCTCTATAGTACAGCTTGAGGTCGGGGATTGTGATGCCTCCAGAGGTTGTTTTATTGTACAAGATTCTTTTGGCTATCCTGGATTTTTTGTTTTTCCATATGAAGTTGAGTATTGTTCTTTCCAGATCTGTGAAGAATTGTGTTAGTAATTTGATTTGGATTGCGTTGAATCTGTAGATTGCTTTTGGTAAGATCGTCATTTTTACCATGTTAATCTTGTTCTTATATCTTAAATTAACCCATTTCTATTCATCTATGGCTCATGGCTTTAGTTATAAGCTTTTTTAAATTTTAGACAAAAAGGGGGAAATGTGGTGATACTGTGTTCCTCAAAGTATTGTGCACACTAATAAACTTATCTGGGGTCAGAGAACAGAACAGCCACAATATTAAACATAATAAACATAACAGGATAGGCAGTGGTAGCACACGCCTTTAATCCTAGCATTCCAGAGGCAGAAATCCATCTGTTCAAGGATACAGCCAAGCATGGTGACTCATGCCTTTAATCCAGGAAGTGAGCCTTTAATCCCAGGAAGTGATGGCAGAAAGCAGAAAGATATATAAGGCTTGAAGACCAGAAACTAGAAGCTTTTAGGCATTTGAGCAGCACATTTCAGCTTAGATTCATTCTGGATGAGGACTGAGAAGTTTCCAGTCTAAGGAAACAGGATCAGCTGAGGAATTGGCGAGGTGAGGAGGCTGTGGCTTATTCTGCTTCTCTGATCTTCCAGCTTTAACACCAATATCCAGTTCTGGGTTTGATTTTATTAATAAGACTCTTTAAGATTCCTGCTATATACAAGACTGTTGCAATTAAAGCAGGTACCATGGATCAGCTGCATTGGTGGTATGCATACACAGCATCTCCTCACTCATTAGCAGATACAAAAGATAAGCTGGAGAGGCAAACAAGGGTTATAACATGCTCAGATCTTTTATTGTCTTTTTATTTAGAAAAAAAGCTTTCATACAATATATTTTGATTATACTTTACTCACCTCAAGTCCCCCAGATCCTCTCTACTTCTCTGCTCTGTTCTTTTACCTTCTCTAAAAATAAAAATAAAATAAATTTGATTAAATAAAAATAAAAGTAAAAATAAATAAACAAAAAACTCATAAGACAAAACCTACCAAAACAAAACAAAAGCACACAAAAAACACAGTTCATTTTGTGTTGGTCAACTTCCTCTGGGAATGGGGCATGCCCAAGAGTGTGGTTGATATACCCAGTGTCATTGGAGAAAACTGATTTTCCCTTTCCCAGGAGGTACCAATTGCAGGGTCAGGAGTTTTATGTTCACTTCCCATTCTCCATGCTGGGATTTTGTCTGCTTGTGCAGATCACATTCAGGTCTGAACACTCCATAATCTCTTACTCTCTGCACATTGTGAGTCTCTATGTTAATTACCATCTACTTTAAGAAGAAGCTTCTCTGATGATGATTGAGCAATGTATTTATCTATGGATATGTGTCACTAAGAGTTATTTTATTTCTAAGTTAATTTAGGAAAATAATAGTGTTGGTTTTTCCTTAGGACCCATGAACTATCTCGCCTCAGGTACCTGGATACTTCAGCACTGTCAGGTATGGGTTCCATCTCATGGGATGAACATTAAGTCCAACTTTTAAAGGTGATTGGTTGCTCCCATAACGTGTGAACCACTACTGTACCAGTGCATCTTACAAGTCTGTCACTGTTGTAGGTTGTGGGGTTTGTAGCTGAGTGGATTCTGATCACAAATGGTATTTTAAATTTTTCCTAACCACTAATATTTCTTTATAATACTCAGATCAACACTTAACTGCTCTTACAAACTGCTCTTTCAATTTGTGGTATGCAAGAGCAGCCAGAACAGATTTGCTTGTGTTCCCAGGGGAGATCAAGGAAAGCCACACCCTGCCTCTTGTTTCAGCTTTTACACAGATAATACTTTTTTTGCTTTTATGTGCCATGATTTTTGTTTTATTTTCTTTATTTACTTTTTTAGTGATCTTGCTCTTTTAAATGAGTATATTGTGTAATTGCTTTCCAGTGTTTGTAAGTGCAAATAGACTATAATGCACTTTATGGAGCACACAGATGCTCTTCATGGTCAGTTCCATATAGCAAGAATATCTAAAGTTCTTATTAATAAAATCAATCCTGAGGCCAGTTATTGGGGTGAACGCTGGAAGATCAGAGAAGCAGAAAAAGCCACAGCTACCTCACATTGCCAGTGTCCTCATCTGATCCTGAGTCCTCAGACTGGATGCCTCTCAGCTAAACTGTGCTGCTCCAAAGCCTAAAAGCTTAGCCAGACAAAAGCTTAACTAACTTAGTTCATGGTCCTCATGCCTTAAATACCTTTCTGCTTTCTGCCATCACTCCTTGGGATGTGTTACCATGCCTGGCTGTTTCCAGTGTGGCCTTGAACTCACAGAGATCCAGAGGGATTTCTGCCTCTGGAATGCTAGGATTAAAGGCGTGTGCTACCACTGCCTAACCTCTATGTCTAATATTGTGGCTGTTCTGTCTTTGACCCCAGATAAGTTTATAGGGTGCACAATATTTTGGGGAACACAATACCACCACAGTTCCATGCCGGTAAATTAAAAAAAAATCTTAAAATATGTTAAAACCAGCACTTTTTTTTCTTTTAGAACTGAGATCTGAACTTACAGATTTATCCATGGTAGGCAGGTGCTGTACCACTGAGTTAACCCAGCAGAAGCATGCATTTTTTAAAAAAATGTGTCCTGGGAGCTATGAAGATGGCTTTGTAGGTAAGTCCTCTTGTTGCTCTTCCAGAGGACTGGAGTTGGGTTCCCAGAATCCATTGTCAGTGGGTTCACAACCGTTTGCAACACCAGCTCCAAGGGAGCTTCAAGTTCATTAGCACACATAGCATACACATAGACACATAAATTAAAAAAATAAAAATTATCCCTGTATTTCCTCCCAGAATATAACCAGGAAGACTGTGCACTAATTCCACATTCATGTGTCCTACAGAATGTAATAATTTCCAGTAACAAGAGACTTGAAAACAAATGTTAAAAGTAAAAAGTGAATGATGCAGAGCATTCCAAAGATTTTGTAAACAGGATAGAGACTAGAAAGCCAGGAAAATGTGCATCGTCAAGGAGGAAGGCATTGTCTCTGTTTTCAAACATTTTTAAGAGATTAAGATGAAGAAAGTTCATTGGATTTGATGAAAACCACATTTTTTTACTTCATTCTGAGCATAGTTTTAGGAAATTATGATGGAAGCTTGGTTTATACTGAATTAAGTAGTTTTTTAACTAAGAAAATTCTGATTCAAAATAGATTTCAAAAATATTAAACAATAAATTCTATTAAAGAATAAACAGATTGTTCTTTCCCAAATTTTGTGTTAAAATTTTGTTGGTGGTATTATTCTTTAGGAATAGTCTCATGATGTGGTTCAGGTTGTCCTCAAACTCAAAATCCTCCCACTTTAACATGTACCACCTAGAAAGGTTAAACAATTTCCTTCATCATTAGCGCTTAATTGATCATATAAATGCAAAATATTTGGTATGTTTATCTTGATTTTTTTTTTCTAGGAATGAGCCCACTAAAGATCATTCTCTGTGGGACTTTCCATTTAACTCTAATGATGATGGTTTAACTTCTTTACTCCTTAGGGGGAAAGAGAGAAAGCAACGTTTTTAATGCTTTTCTCAGTGACTCTACCTTCTAAAAAGCTTGCCTGCTTTTATTCAGTACTGAGGGCAAACTCTGAACTCGCTTTCTTTGCTGGTAACTGAAAGCTTTGGGAGTCTTTAGTGCATTGCACACTTTGGATCACACAGTGATTATTTTGTTTACAGAATGATAAACTTTTCCTTTTGAAAATAAAATTCAGGGCTAGAGCTGTGTCTCAGGGGTTAAACATTGCTCTTTAGAGTACTTGAGTTTGATTCCCTCACACACTGTGGCTTACAACTGTCTTAACTCCAGTTCCAGGAGATTCAGTGTTCTCTTCTGGCCTCTGTGGGTACCAGGCAAGCAAATGGCTCACAGATAAACATGCAGGCTAAACAACCCTCCCCTCCCCACCACACACATTTAAAATTAGATTAGTAGTTGACCATTCACATTGTGATAGCAAGGTGAAAAAAATATAGTAATGAATATATACTTTGTTAATACCTTCACATTTATAAAGAGATTTTTTTTTTTGGTGAGAGTAGCATTGATGTGCTGGTGTTTTTCTTTTGCAACTTTAATTTGAAATTACAGACTTAGGCCGGGCAGTGGTGGCGCACACCTTGAATCCCAGCACTTGGTTGGCAGAGCCAGGCAGATCTTTGTGAGTTCAAGGCCAGCCTGGGCTACCAAGTGAGTTCCAGGAAAGGCGCAAAGCTACACAGAGAAATCCTGTCTTGAAAAACCTAAATATATATATATATATATATATATATATATATATATATATATATATATATAAATTACAGACTTAGAAAAAAGTTATAAAAACAATACAGAAAAGTTTGTATACATGTCAATCGTGGTCTTCAAAAGTCCCACATTTGCATTATTGTTGCTTTGACTTTAAATGGTACGTTAAAGTGTTTAAATTACATACACAATGCCCCTTTGTCTCTGAAACTGTCAGCATTTCCTAAAGAAGTACAATCACCAGAGTCAGGGTTTAACATTCATAGAGTACCGTTGCCCAGTCTGTAAGCCCGTGCCACGTATCACAGTGGCAGTGGCTACATGTGCTATTCAAACTAATACAATTAAATAGAGATTCAGTCTCCCACACATACTAGCTATGTCTCAACTAACCCATCGTCCAGTGGCTTTTCTATTCTGTAGCACACTTACAGAAAGCATCCATCATTAAAGACATGATCTAGACATTCAAATCCTATCAGTGCCCCCACAGACTTCCTTTATATTAAAGAAAAAGTACATTGCATGATCACATTACATTTAGTTATGCTGTCTCTTGAGTATCCTTAACACATGATTGCTTTGCAGATTTAAGGTGTCTTTTTCAGGACATTGTTATTTTTAGAGTCATGGGCCAGTTAGTTCATGAAATGCCCCCTCCCCCTCAAGTTTCATCTTGGAATACATCAAGCTTACTTTAGTTTCTATGCGATCACATCACATGAGAAGGCTTATGAAATATTTTTCCTAATTACTCTTACTGTCTGGTTTCTCGAGTGGAGTTATAGCAACTATTTTCTTCCTTTAAAGTCAGTATCTTTTGAGGAACTATGCTCTGTAAACATTGTCTCTGATACTTTCATCTATGAGGTTTAGTGTCTATTGATATCTTATTTGAAGTAATTATATGGATTTGTGAAATAGTCTTTTTTCCTTTTCTTTTTGGATTTTCAAAAATTAATATAGATTTATAAAACATTTTAAATAGTTGCATATCTTTCACCCAAATTTTTTATTTAATTTATTCTTTTTGAGAATTTTATATATAAAGTTTATGTCACTTTCTAGTTCCCTCTCTTCCTTCCAATTCTTTGTATCCCTCCCACTCCTTCTGGAGTTCATGGCTTTTTGTTCTTCAGTTATAATTGTTACATGCATGTGCTTGCACACACACACACACACACACATTTATAGACACAATCTTCTAAGTTCATTAGTGTTACTTCCTATGTGTTTAAGGCTGATCTCTTGGGATTGGCTGACATGTGAGGCTCTTCCCAGGAGAAGGCTGATTCTCCTTCTCCCAGAAACCATCAGTTGCGAAAATTCCCCCATCTGTGTTGGCATGTCAGTTGGTGGTGTCAGCTTTCAGGTCTTGTTTAGGCAACTATATTGTTGAGATTTCTTAGATAGAGATTCCCTGTCATGTAGAAGACACCACTTTGCAGCAGATGTCCCACCCTGACCCTCCTGCTTTTACACTCTTTATGCCAGCTCTTCTGTGGTATTCCCTGAGCCTGAGATACAGAGTTTGGGTTGTAGATATACCAACTGGTGTCGAGTACCCCATGGCCAATTGTTCTCTGAATTTGACCTGTTGTACTTTTAATTGTACTGTTTAGAAAATAAAAGCTTGATATGGATATAATATTGTTAACTAATTTACATACATTCTTTATATTTGCAACTACTACCTGCCATAGCATAAGAAAAAATGTTCAGAGCTTTGCTGTATGTCCACGTGGTCTCTTCTTAGTCAGAATTATTTAGCTGTTGTGCTTTTCTTAGTCCCCTTCAATTTAGGATAATTTTTCAGTCTTTGTGTTTATTTAAAAACAAATGTTGACTCTCCACCTCCCCAATCCTAACATTTTTTTGAAATCCTAGTCCTTTATCTTGTATTTACCCCCATTGGTAGAGATTCATGGATTCTTTAGTTCTGTGGTTAAATTCCATTACTATCATTAGGGTTTTTTGTTGCTGTATTACCTCAGATTTGACCAATGAAAACCTAGTGGTTTTGTGGGTCAGTCTGTGAACATGTTGTCAGATCCAAATGGAACAGTGTTGTTTCACATTTGTTACAGCATTTCAAGATGATTGTAGTAGGAATACATTCAGTCCTATAATCCCAGCACATGGAAGGTTCAGGGGTTCAAGGTATTACACAACTCCAGAGAGTTCATGGCCAATCTTGGCTATATGAGACTGTTTTAAACTAAAAGTTGCATAAATCATTTTTTTATCATTCCTTTAAGCTATCTTAAAGATATTTAAAATATTTGAATAGTTATTTGTATTTCAAAAAGCAAAAATAATTTGCCATCTGATTACGCGCGCGCACGCGCATGCACACACACACACACACACACACACACACACACACACACACACGATTCTCATGCTACAGATTATTTTATATTTAATGCCAATTACTGAGAGTAAGATCTCTTCTTAGACACAGGAAATCAAAATCCAGAGCTTTATGCTGGCCAGGTAAGAGCTCTACCACTGAGCTCTGTCTCCAGCTCCTTCTCTATGTTACTGTTCGTTGTGGATGAACATTCATAATTTTTCTCATTTTTTATTTTTGAAATAATCTTATCACCTAACCACTGTTTGCATTTTTATTTGTGTTGCTGACAAGAACCTCCATTAACATCAATGCGAAGATAGGGACCTGGACGCCATCTGAAGGATGCAAACTGTGTGCCACGTGTCTGCCATTGCTTGTGGCATTAGTAGAGCTTGGTAGATATTTGTCGAATGAATGAATAGTGATCAAGGCAGAGCTCACTCTCTATTTCTTTAATTTCCAAATCCTTTCAGCTTATTGTTCACTTAGTCTTTTTTCACATGTGGATTCTGTTTACTTTTATCAGTAATGTCTGAATATTTATAGTTATCAAGACATTTCCAAGTTTTCTTCTCTGGAAAAATATGAAGGGTGAAATTTTCAAAATGAAGAGAGAATTTTCATGTATGAAAATCAAGTTGGATTCTTTCTTGTGCCTTGATTATAGAATATTCAATATCATGTGTGCACTGTGGACCTTTTGGAGAAGGGAGAACACCCAGCATTTGAAACTTTCTTAATGATAAACGCATTTTCCTAATACCAAGGGGCTTCATCTCCGGAAGTCACTAGTTTTCTTTAGTCTAATTCATTTGTTATTATTTTTCAGGGTTTTAAAAAATATATTCAACACTTAAAGTGACTTTCCTTTCTCATGAAGACAGACAGCTCCTACCCAGCTAAATATCATGTACCCCAGGATGCTCATTGATTTCTCAAAAAGCTGAGCTCATGAATTAGAAATGACCCCAAGAAGATTACTCATCTGAACGTTTGTCATACACTTATCAAGTGTATTTAATATAGTTTCTCTAAAGTCTCTAAATTCTTGAGATCCACTCTGCTTCCTGGT
Source organism: Onychomys torridus (assembly GCF_903995425.1). NCBI lineage: Eukaryota > Metazoa > Chordata > Mammalia > Rodentia > Cricetidae > Onychomys > Onychomys torridus. The sequence goes on from NC_050465.1 coordinate 33,629,907, forward strand.
AGGAGATGTTTCATAATCTACTAGAAAAAAATGAGTGGAAATTTCAAACATTCAGAGAATGTTGAGTCAGTCACTTATTGACAGAGTTATACAGAGTAAGAAAAATGTCCATAGAAATAGCAGCAGGAGGAGTCTATATAAAGAGCAGGGTGAAGAAGAGAGAATTCCTTCTTAGCTGTAACATCACATTTTTTGCATGTTGCACACATTGTTAAGCCGTTTCTAAACACATTTCCATTTACGTCATTTGTAAAAAACTTCCTAGGCTCAGATTCTGGAAAACTGACAGTGTTGTAATGAACAGATGCAGATTCCATGATTGTAATTGGCTTTTACTCTAATTTTCTGGCTCATGCATCATTAATAATTGTGGGTTTTCTCCACTTTTGCCTAATACATCTGAAAAGCTGTTTTCTGGATAGCACATGCTGATGATTGACTTGTAAGAAGTCATTGTATCGTGATGTATAGGCTTCCCAGCACCTTTTCAGACCTAGAACTTTAAGTGTCTTCAATACTTACGCTAATTTTAGCACTGTATTTTTTTAACTTTAAACTTTTTAAGTTTCCCTGTGTGTTTCCAGAGAAGGACGTTGATTTTTTTAAATATAGGCCCTCTTTCTTGTTTTATTTTTCCTATCACTGACAGGATATTTCTTGTTTTAAAAATAGGTCTAGTGGGATATAATGTCACAACTCATGTCTTTCTTAAAAATGAATAATCAATCTTAGTGGGACCTCAAACACTAACAAAAATAGATTTTTCTCATTATTTATTTCTGTCTGGTAAGTTTTTCTAGGCAGACATTCTACCACCAAGCTCTATCCCAAGCCCAACTGGTAAGATTACCTAACAAAATTATTCAAATAACTATCACATTCCACAGCAGCACAGATATAGGTGAATAATCTCTAATGGGCTTAAGGGGCCAAAGACTTTAACCCCATGGATATCGCCTAGACCTGAAAAAAACCCTAATCTGTGAACAACTCCAATGATAATAGTTGTGATTATTCCTTAATTTTTATGTGAATAGAGAATTCAATACTTACTAATGATGGAATGATTTTTAATTTTTTTTTTGAACTGGATCTTTTTCATTAAAGTACTGAAATACAGAGCAAGGATCTGCACTGTATTGTTTGTTGTAAGGAAAATTTAATTAAGTTGTTATGGAATATTAGTTTGAAGAGACGTCATTTAGAGTGCAGAGAGATATTTAGAACTGGCCCATGTGAAAAAAAAAGGGATCCAAAATGAATCAAGAAATTCTAGGGGAAGGTTATTTACAATGATAAAGTCCAATTTTTAAGGTATGGACAAGAGATTTAAACATTCTCTTTATTTTATGGTTTTTACTTAACCTTACATAGCAATTTAATTGACAACATTAAATTGGTAAAATTATGAAACTTAATCTAGAATAAGAATTACATAAATCCGTGTCTTGGAAGCACAACATGGCCCAAGCAGTTGGACGAGAAGACTGCAAACTAAATAACCAAGTTTAGAATGAAATGCTATTATGTCTGCTTATAGTGAAGGTTTGAAACTTGTAACAAATTCATTACCACTGACTGAAATGTCTTAAGTTTTTCTTGCACAAAGAAGAGAAAGTCTTCATATGCCAGTTGTCTATATATATTAAGTCCTAGGCTGTTAACTGAAACTGTGACTCCATTGAAAGCCCACGGGACGGAGCCTGCTGCATGGCTTCTGCAGCCTGCAGTGGACTAGCCCCAACCCGCAGTGACCTTTTGGTCACATGCACAAAGACAGCCATCTGCTAATTTTGAGCAACCACTGACCTGTCCCTATCAGAAGGCAAAACAATTATTTGGTCTCTTGATTATTTCTTTTGAACATTACTCTTTTGAAAAATGTTGGAGCTCTAAAAACATTTTATATTCCAATGTTTTAAAATAACAATTTTATAGCAAAAATAATTTTGAAATAAAAATTAGAATTTTTAACATGTATATATTGCCACATTTTTTGTTTCTTTTAGATGCCAATAATAATTTTCTGAAAGTCATAAGTCCGTGTTGTTTGTGACTGTATACAGACACACATGTTTTGAACATACAGCGTATTGTAATCTTGTTAGTCATGTGAGCCAGTGTTTGCTTTTCATAATTTGATGTGATAAAATTTAGCTGTAACTTTATTAAAATCTGGATGAGTCAGTAACTGTAAGGTAGATTTTGAGGTGTTTAAGGTCATAAATAGTTTGCTACTCAAAGGTTATTATACATTTTCTGTTAAAGATTAGATAGTAATATTTTAGGCTTTTTGGGCCAGAGAACAAAATTCAGAATATTATGTAGGCACTTAGATCAGAGAAAAAACAAAAACAGTGTTCACCAATATTTTATTGATAGAGTTCAGTTGATAAACATGCATACAAGTAATGCTAAACCGACTGAGCATGCTGTGTTTGTGTATTTAAGAATATGTATGTATATACATGTATTCATGAAAAAACAATTAGTGAAAAAAGAGGACATGAATTTCAAAGAAAGAAAGAAAGTATATGGGAAGGTTTGGAGGGAGAAAAGGGAAGTAGGAGGTGATGTAATTTTTGAAATTATAATTTCAAAAAATAAAAGAAATAATTTAAAAACCAGTTTTATGGTTTAGTAATACAATGGAAAGCACTACCTAGCAAGAAAAAGAAATCATTGACTACAACAGACAACTACAGCATATAACAGACAACTGCAGCATACAACATACAACTACAGCATACAACATACAACTACAGCACATAACATACAGCTGCAGCATACAACATACAACTGTAGCATACAACATACAACTACAGCACATAACATACAACTACAGCATACAACATACAGCTGCAGCATACAACATACAACTACAGCATACAACATACAACTACAGCATACAACATACAACTACAGCATACAACATACAGCTGCAGCATACAACATACAACTACAGCACATAACATACAACTACAGCATACAACATACAACTACAGCATACAACATACAACTACAGCATACAACATACAACTACAGCACATAACATACAACTACAGCATACAACATACAGCTGCAGCATACAACATACAACTACAGCACATAACATACAACTACAGCATACAACATACAGCTACAGCATACAACATACAGCTACAGCATACAACATACAACTACAGCATACAACATACAACTACAGCATACAACATACAACTACAGCATACAACATACAACTACAGCATACAACATACAACTACAGCATACAACATACAACTACAGCACATAACATACAGCTACAGCATACAACATACAACTACAGCATACAACATACAACTACAGCATACAACATACAACTACAGCATACAACATACAGCTACAGCATACAACATACAACTACAGCATACAACATACAACTACAGCATACAACATACAACTACAGCATACAACATACAGCTGCAGCATACAACATACAGCTGCAGCATACAACATACAGCTACAGCATACAACATACAACTACAGCATACAACATACAACTACAGCATACAACATACAGCTACAGCATACAACATACAACTACAGCACATAACATACAACTACAGCATACAACATACAACTACAGCATACAACATACAACTACAGCATACAACATACAGCTGCAGCATACAACATACAACTACAGCATACAACATACAACTGCAGCATACAACATACAACTACAGCACATAACATACAACTACAGCATACAACATACAGCTGCAGCATACAACATACAGCTACAGCACATAACATACAACTACAGCATACAACATACAACTGTAGCATACAACATACAACTACAGCATACAACATACAACTACAGCATACAACATACAGCTACAGCATACAACATACAGCTGCAGCATACAACATACAGCTGCAGCATACAACATACAACTGCAGCACATAACATACAGCTGCAGCATACAACATACAACTACAGCACATAACATACAACTACAGCATACAACATACAGCTGCAGCATACAACATACAACTGTAGCATACAACATACAACTGTAGCATACAACATACAGCTACAGCATACAACATACAGCTACAGCATACAATATACAGCTACAGCATACAACATACAACTACAGCATACAACATACAGCTGCAGCATACAACATACAGCTACAGCATACAACATACAACTACAGCATACAACATACAGCTGCAGCATACAACATACAACTACAGCATACAACATACAGCTACAGCATACAACATACAACTACAGCATACAACATACAACTACAGCATACAACATACAACTGTAGCATACAACATACAGCTACAGCATACAACATACAGCTACAGCATACAACATACAGCTACAGCATACAACATACAACTACAGCATACAACATACAGCTGCAGCATACAACATACAGCTACAGCATACAACATACAACTACAGCATACAACATACAGCTGCAGCATACAACATACAACTACAGCATACAACATACAGCTACAGCATACAACATACAACTACAGCATACAACATACAACTACAGCATACAACATACAGCTACAGCATACAACATACAACTACAGCATACAACATACAGCTGCAGCATACAACATACAACTACAGCATACAAACATACAGCTACAGCATACAACATACAACTACAGCATACAACATACAACTACAGCATACAACATACAACTGTAGCATACAACATACAGCTACAGCATACAACATACAGCTACAGCATACAATATACAGCTACAGCATACAACATACAACTACAGCATACAACATACAGCTACAGCATACAACATACAACTACAGCATACAACAGACAACTACAGCATACAACAGACAACTACAGCATACAACATACAACTACAGCATACAACATATAACCTTTCACAAACATCACGTGAGTAAGAGAAACTCACACAAAAGCTACATTTTATTTAACTCTGATTACAACTTCTGTAAAATACAAGGTAATTAACAGTAACAGAAGACTCTGTGGTTGCCAGGTACCAGGAGTGGAAGGTGGCGGATGGTAAAGACATCCAAAGGAACTGTTTGGTGATAGAAATATTCTGTATGTGATTGAAATAGTGGTTATACATGGGTTTATGGATTTGTTTTGTTTGATGTTTTTGTTTACTTGCTTTTTGACACTTTACTAATTTTGGGAAATCCAGCTGACATGACTCAGGGAGCTTTATGACAAGATCTGTATGGCCAGGAAGGAAAGGATAGGACAGGTGCCTTCTGCCAGGAGTCAAGACAGTGAGCTGCCTGAAGAGCAAATCCTCAGTCTCAGGAGGCCTCTAGATGATTTGGCCCTATCTGAGATTGCTTACAACTTCTTAGGAGACCTGTGCTCAGTGTCACCCAACTAAGCTGTTCCTGAGTTGTCCATAGAAACTGACTGTAATTGGTTCGTTACACCCCTTGCCCTTGATGTTTTTATAGTTATTGATAATCCTATTAATCCATATGTACATGGATGTGTATATTATAACACATTAGTGATTAAGTCCAAGTTACTGATACACGTCAATGTCCCATTAAGGAAAGGAATGAAAGTACATCCCCTGGCGTCATTTAGCTGAGAGTGGGTCTAGATTTTCACTCTCCTTTCTATGCTCCCTGTGCCGTCTGTGCCGTCTGTTGTCTGAGCTGAATCTGTGCCTGCATGAAGGCTGCCCTGTGTCTGGGTATCTATGCTTGTGTCTGTCTGTGCATGAGCTGTAGATGTGAGTGGTGTCTATCTGTGAGTGGTGTGACTGTCTGTCCCTAACAAAGGACTTCACTCTTTTTATTGTAAAGCATAGGAAGCATCACATGGGGGAGGAATGAGATTCTTCACAAATGTCTTTAACAGTTTTACAAGGGATTAAGTAATTGTCTCCAACTGATCCACATAACAAATGTCATTGTTTATCAACCAATCACTACAAATGGTCACTTTCAACCCCTGTGGTAGATTTTAGGAAGTTGCTTTCGACTTCTGTATTTGCTGCTTTCAGCAAATGATTCAAATACACTACTCTGGGTCAGGCACAAGGAAAGCACATTACTTCAAATTGCAGCTATGAGTTAGGTAAGGCTGTAAAAGTTGATTCCTTGGGGAATCCAAGACAAGTACGATTGTTTATTTCATTGTTCTCTTAAGGGCAGGTTAAACAGTTTGGGTACATGGGAGGAGGCCAGCAGTTGTAAATCTTAAGTGACTTCAAGGTGTATTATTAATTTTGGCCGTGATGTCCAGCAAAAGCCCTAGTTGTTTAGAATGTAAGAGATATTTTCAGAATATTGCATCACCACAGGTATGGAATCCATCAACTGCAACATGGACAATCTGCCAGCAGCTACTTCCCAAAGAAGAGTGACTCTTCCTACCTCAGCAGCTGTCAACTACCAATATATCCTCAGCTACAGACGCAGCCCCTTCCCCAGTCTTCTGGAATTTAGATTGGCTTGATCTTGTACAGGTCTTGTTCAGGTAACCATACCCAGTGTGAGCTGATTTGTGCCATAGCCTTGTTATGTCAGGAAGTTACCTTTTCATAGCTCAGTCCTCATCCACCATGTTCCCTGAGCCTTACTTATGTGGGGACTGATAAGGAGAACTCATCTACAGCTGAGCGCCTTGCTCACACTCAGCACTTTGGTCACTATGAGCCTGTTCTTTAACCCCAGCCCACTGCCAAAAAGAAACTTCTCTGACCACGAGTGCAGCAAGAGCTACAGCTATGAGCTTAATGTTTAGAAGGAAGTTTGGAGCGTGAACTTAATGCTTTTGAAATCTGTTTCTACTACTGTGTGGCATTTTAAGCCAGAAACCAAAAATTCCATAAGCCATTCATTAAAAACAAGTTCCCTTTAGTTTATTGCTTAAAATTATATTATAATAAGATATATTTTTAAAAAATTGTTGAGAGCCATCAGCTAGGATAATATGTAAAATGTATTATAAATTACAAATCAGTAACTGACTATATCATCATTTTAAGTTCTTCCAAGAGTCCTTACACTGTACAGAAGACAGCTAACAATCTGTACTTTATGAATTAAGAGATTTTTGCTGAAGTTATACTTGACTAGTGTGCAGTCGGGTTAAATACTAAGTTGTCATCTATATGATTGGGCACAGGGGCTTGGGAGATGGCTCATTCAGTAAAGTGCTTTCCTTGAAAGCAAGAAGACCCGAATTCCATCCCTAGAGCCTATCAGAACCCACATGAAAAAAAAAAAAAAAACTGGACATGTAAAGCATGTTCTTGTTCAAGTGTGAAAGAGGTGGAAACAGGCAAATCCCTAGGCTTACAGGCTGGCCAGCCTAATCTGCTGACGTGCCCAGGCTAGACCAGTGAGAGACCCTGTCTCAAAAAATGTATATAAAACTTGAGGACTTCTGACCTTTACATGCAACACACACACACACACACACACACACACACACACACACACACACACGCACGCACACACACATGCACGCACACACATGCACACACACACACACACACACACACACGCACGCACGCACGCGCGCACACACACACACACACACGCACACACACACACAGTGTGGAGGATGAATATATTTATTTGTGTTTACTAGTTATGAGTGGTCACTTCTGAGCACTTTGCTCAGGGTGATAGGGTATTTATGTAGTATAGTTATCATAGACATTTAAGAGACAGAGAGAAATGAAGGCATGGCAGGAGAGTAGTTTGGGACTTGTCATCAGGAAGGTAAGAGTCCACTTCTACTCCAGCACTAATCCACAGAACAGTTTGAAAATCACTCCAGTTTTTATACAGTTCTTGGAACTTTCTCCATTTTTTCTTTACAAATATGAACTTTTGGAGTTAGGGGTTGTCTTAGTAGTGCTCTATTACTTGAAGAGACACCATGACTAAGGAAATTCTTATAAAAGAAAGCATTTAACTGGGGCTGGCTTACAGTGTCAGAGGTTTAGTTCAATATTATCATGATAAGGAGTATGGTGGCATGCAGTCAGTCAGACATGGTGCTGGAGAAGTAGCTGAGAGTTCTACATCTGGATCCACAGGTAGCAGGAAGAGAGAGAGAGCTACTGAGCCTGGCTTAAGCTTTTGAAAACCTCAGAACCCACTCACAGTGACACACTTTCTCCAATAAGGCCAAACCTTCTTCAACACCTCCTAATCCTTCTCAAGAGTGTCACACCCACAATGAGTAAGCATTCATTTATGGACCCAGAGGGCCATTCTTATTCAAACCATCACAATGGTCTTATGTCTAAATTTTATTAGTATAATGTATTAAGAGCATATAATAGATAGTATGAAGTAGCATAAGGTAACATCAAAGAAACTTCCGTTTTTTTATTTTAGATGCATTTATTTCTCTTAGGTGCCTTGTACTTTCCAAAAGCAGTTCTGAACTGCATTAATAAATACCTAGTTTTGTTTTATTTGTTTATTTAAAACAGAACCTTCTTCGTATCTCAGGATGGCCTTCCAGTCTTCCTGCCTCCACCTCCCAACCACCAGGATGGCAGGTGGTAACCATGAATGACCATAGTTAGGAAGAGGACAATGCACGTTCAGCAGAAACCGTTTTTAAAATTTGGTGTTTTCTGGTTTAATGCCTTCCATACTACAGTCCTACGATGCTGATCAGTGCCAGTGAGTGCTGCTCCCCAGGAACCACACTATCATGTGAGTGAACAGGCACAGTCTACAGGACACTTTCTAAGCTAGAATGTTCAATAGAGTGGGTACAGTAAGGGCATTTTAACTTAATATTTCCAATTTATATCAGGTTTCCATAATTTCGGCAGCATCTTTATTTTGTGATATGTTTCTTATTTAGCTATGGCTATGCTATTTCAGACAGATTCTCAATACCCCTTAAGATGATCTCCAACTCCCTGGCTTAGGTGACTTTTCACGCTCATCCTTTGAGCAACTGAAACTAATAAGTTTGTACCACCACACCTGGAAGTATTGAATTTAAAAAAAAACAAACGAGGGTTTTGATTTAACAAACTGGAATGTGAGAAGGTTGGCAGGAGCGTTGTCCCATCTGTATCTGATAGAATGGATGATATGCTCTGTTTGGCTTGAAATATGCCTGTTTTCTGAATATTTTTGTGTACTAGTGACTCTTAATTGTCAAACATGGTTTATTAGATAGTGCAATATTTTCCTAAGTGTACAGCCTTGAGTCATTTTACTAGTTCTTGAAGTATTTATATTTAATCTAGCATTGTTTGTGGCTAAATTTGACAAAAGTATTTCATGTTGAGGAAGCACTGTAGTCTGCCTGCAGTCAGTAAATCTGGATACTCTGCTAGGGAAATGGCCTAGGCTAGATGCACTCTCCGCGCCCACATCTCCTCTGCAGTTTTGAAGGATAAGAACCGAGTATTTAGCATGAGATCTGGTGCATAATAAGCACCAAAAGATATTGGCAGTCACCATGTCGCCGTGAAATCACCATTATTGCTTGAATCCTACACAAATGAAGTTGGCTAATGTTTGGTGATTAATAAAATAAAATTTCAACAGAATTTTCAAATGTGTTGAAAAAAAATCTTTATCTATTTCCATTATTCAAAAGTCCATACTTAGTGGATGGTGGACCAACAGTGTCAACTTTATTAAAACCATGAGCACTTGAAGCATTAAGTTCAAATACAGAAAACCATGCCTGGCTCTGGACAGAAATCACTTTGCTGAGTTATGTTGGCTTGGATTATAATATATTTATTGTAAAGTAAGTATTTTTGTTTACTTCTTAAAAATGACAAGTTTTGATTTCACCATAGTTTAGGGACATAGGTCTCTGTTATAAAAATTTCATTTTCTTTTGCATGGAATGTTTTAGGACAGATATTGAGACAGGTTGTCGTTACTTCCCCCTGGCTGGCCTGGGCCTGGCTTTATAGATTCACCTGCCTCTGCCTCTCAAGTGCTGAAACTAAAGATGTACACCACCATGTACGTTGATTTTTTTTTTTCAGTTTTTCAAGACAGGGTTTCTCTGTGTAGTTTTTGCACCTTTCCTGGAACTCACTTTGTAGACCAGGCTGGCCTCGAACTCACAGAGATTTGCCTGCCTCTACCTCTTTTGAAGATTTGTGAGTAGGTGCATTAATTCATGTAAACCACCCAAACAACATTTAGTACATAACATGTTTGATTATGATAATCATAACTACAGCAATCATCTTACAGGGACCACAGGGCAATGATTGCCAGAGATCTCAATGTCCCCTCCTCACAGTGAAGTGCCTGCTGATTGGCTGGAGATCTCAACGTCTCATCGCTGTGAAGTGCCTGCTGATTGGCTGGCTGACCTTATGCTAGAATAAACCTCTGATTATGCTAATTGAACTCTCCTGTCTTTCCTCTCTGGGGGGGGAGGGGCGTGAAAATGTAGGGTCACTGAGGAACTTTTGTACAAAATATTTGGAAACTGCCCCCGGAGAATGCTGATGTCTGTGAAAGAGTGCTGTTACCGACGTGATCTATCTTAGACCTGCTGGGTAAAGCTGCTCTGTTCCTGGGCGTCGTGGCCACCTGCAGCTGTTTGTCGTTTGCTTGATTTGGGAGCAGCAGTAGTAACTGTAAATTTAGGAATGTGTGGCAAGCCAGCAGCCAGCCGTGTGCAGCCTGACTTTTTCCAGGTGTTAAAATAAATATGACCATTTTGTTTACTTGTAACTCAACAAAGTGTTTCATGATTCATTAGCTTAAAGCCCATTTATTTTTTTGGATCAGATAATGTTATAGTACCATATGGTATCATTACTTAACATATTAAATAGTCTTTTCATAAAACACAAAGAATTGTAACATTGTGTACAGTTTTTTTTAACACTTTTTTTGTAGAAAAAAAATACCAGTATCCCATTGCTGCTTACACACCAAAAAGAGTTGTTTTGTTTGATAATGACTAAAAATATTTTTTATTTAGAGTTCAGCTTATCTAAGAAGGACTGAGTCCCAAATTAATCTTACACTACCTTGGTACTGTCTTTGAAACACGCCATATGTTGATAATATCGTGATAGTAATACAATTTGCTGAATTCCTGTTATAAAGTGTTAGCACAAGAGACACAGATACCTAAATCTTGCCTTGAGCAAACTATCAATTCTCTTTAATGTTCCTTGGGTAGAAAAAAATACGTGTTTCACAACCGCAAATGTGAAGTCCAAATCTGTTATGTTACTGTGTGTCTGAATCTCTAAACAGAGAACTGAAACAGTACGTGTCACAAACAGCCTTTTCTTCCCCAAATTAAGTCATCTACAAACAGTGGGTCTGGTAGAGGGAGCTGCCAGAAAATGCTGATAGGTCCTCTTGCCCCTTTTATCACACAGACTATTTCTCTCTAGTCTACAATTCCAAATTAGAAACCCATAGTCAACAGGGCCCAAGCGTGAGATAAAGCAACAGTGAGACAGAAGAAGGATTTGTTCCTGCTTTTCCTGACAGGAAAAGGATACACTGGTGAGTCCAGTGCTCTTCTCGAGGAAGGCATGTCTCAGGGTTAGCCAAAGGGTTGAAGGCCAGATATCACACTTGTCCCTGATTGTGTCTTTACTATATATGGCTGCTATTTATGATACAATACTAGGCAGGACTACACAGATGCCTTTTGAAGTCATATATAAGGTTCTACTGGTTAATATCAGTTCCCGACAGGATAAAATAGTTCTCACCTCTTTCCATTTGAGTTCAAATTTTCCACTTGAAATAAAGACCAGCTTCACATCCCAGACTACATTAGATTTTAGAAGTTGACACTCGGGTTTAATATTCAACTAATATTCAGAAATGCTCAGACACCACCTTCAGAGGGCCACTTAGCATGTAAGCTATAAGGACTACTCAGAGTACATTTTCTTATGCTCCTTCCTACCAATCCCAGCTTTATGGAATGGAGGGAGGAGTCTCTACTCATGGTACATACCAACATACATGGAATCAGGTTAATGGTTAACCTGAGAAGTGGGTGTGAAGAGCTCAGAGAAGGCAGATATTTAAATCATAGACTCTGTTTAAAAAAAAAAAGACTAAATCTATTGCATCAGACATTATTGTATCTGTTGGCTTCAGAATTCAACATTGGTAATGGTTTATTGAACACAGAGACTTATCTTAAGTAGGGCTGCCTTTATTTAGTTAGTTTTAATTTTTAAATTGTGTGTGTGTGTGTGTGTGTGGTGTCCATGTCACAGCATATATGGAGATTTTAGGTGAGGGCACAGTGACATCATCAAACTGGACCACCCTGTGGGTAGAAAGAAAGGTTTATTGGGTACCAAACAGCTCAGCTATGTCTAGGGGCAGCAGAGAGAAGCAGAATGGTGGGAAGCAAGCAGATTTTCAGTCAGGAGTGGGGCTTTGAGCTGGTTTGGCTGTTCTGAACAGCTGGGAACTAGATGCCCTTGTCCAAGGTAGTTGACCTGTGGTATGGATTAAGGGGTGTTCCTGGCAAACAGAAACTGCCCACCTTATGAAATCTGGCTTTCTGGTGAACAGACACTTGCCTTTAGGCTTCTGTTTATCTAGCCAAAATCCTTCTGTTTAGGATGTTGTCCTAGAACTGCCATTTTTGGGGGCTGCTTTGGACCTAATATCCAGCCTTTTGTTGATGATAAGGGCCAACAATAGTCTCTGGCTACTTCCTACTGATTGGTGGTTTGGAATGCTGATCCAAAGCAGGGGCTCAAGCTGGCATATATTGGTAGAAGGAGACCTTGTAAGTATTATACCTAAGAGGAGAAAGATATCCTAACAGTCGGGAGCCAAGGAATACCACAAAAATCACACTGCACAACAAACCTCACACAAGAGATTTATTTATTGGGAGAGAAAAAACTCAGGAGGTGGCTGTCTCTGCTCAGGGAAGAGCAGCAGAGAACTGAGCAGGAGGCAGGCTTTATATAGGGCTTTGGGAGGACTAGAGCTTTCCTGAGAGCCTGGGATTGGAGGGATCATGTGACTTGATTTGGGGGCAAGCTCAGAGATTGGTGGGACTATGTGGTCTCTTTGGGGATTTTTTTCCCTGTAGGGCAGGGCCTGGCCACTCTCTCACCTCCAGGGGCTGGGAGTCTGTGGTGGGGCCCAGCTGCTTGCACCAAGAGAAGCTTACATGCCTGAGGAAATGCCATCAGAAGCATCTGGTTTACTGACCTTCAGGTCATTTCATTAATTCTCTCTTAAAGGAACCTGAAGACAAGGAGCAGTCATTATTATGAGAAAGACAGAGACCAGTGGGCTGAGGAGGGGTAAAAGCCCTCCCCCTCTTCGAGCAGCAAAGCAAGGATCCCACAACGGAGTCAGTTTCTGGTGGCCATTATTTGTAAACATTTGTGTTAGTTTTTAATCTTCTCTTACATGTGGTGGACTGGTCCACATAGTAGCAGCATTTGTCACGGAGGAAAGACAAGTGTGTCTTTTCAGGGTTAAGTGAGTCTAGTTTGGGGGTAGTTGAAGGGCTGAGGTTGATTCATGGATGGCATCTGCTAGCTGAGTGGAAATCTGCTCAGATAGATGTAGCTCAGGGACCAAAGGTAAAGTTAAGGGGCTGAGGAGAATCTTTATCTTTCCAGGCCTGTCACACCACCTGGGGGGTTAGGAGGACAAAGAGAGCTCCCATCAGGAAGAGGAGAAAAGGGCCCTCCTCAAAGACAGGTGATAGATGGAAGAGTTTAAGGAGTATTTATTGACTGAAAGCAGTAATTATTAGGCAAAGGACCTGTGGTCGACAGATCCAAGACACAACTCCCTAAAGCTTACATATTTTTTTTTTAAGTTGACAAAGAGATAAAAATTTTAGATATATCAGCAGGACCACTGTCTGTAACCTCCACTGAGATCCTCACTGTAGAGAAAGCAGTTAATAAGTGTCTGCCAACAGCCCAAGCAGACTCACACCTTTGAACCATAGCAAAAATAAGGCGTGGAAAGTTTTCTTTATGAAAGATGCATGAACATCATTGGTAATAAGACAGAAATGTCCTGGTAGAAATAAGAAAAAGGGGAAGAAGAGCTTGAGGGCCTGGAGGGTGGTTTTGGGGGAGAAGCTGGAGCAGTGAGCACTTTGATTGCCCCAATGTTCATGTAAGGGGACTGGATAGACAGGTGGACAGATGTTTTCTGCACAATGAGAAGCACTTTGAAAGTCTATAGTTAGATATGGGGTTGGTGAAGACCTTTTCCTATTCTGTAGGCTGTCACTTTGTCTTGTTGACCATGTCCTTTGCTCTACAAAAGCTTCTCAGTTTCAACAGGTTCCATTGATTGATTGTTTCTCTCAGTGTCTGTGCTACTGGTGTTATATTTAGGAAGTGATCTCCGGTGCCAATGCGTTCAAGAGTACTTCCTACTTTCTCTTCTATCAGGTTTAAAGTAACTGGATTTATGTTGAGGTCTTTGATCCACTTGGACTTAAGTTTTGTGCACGGTGACAGATATGGATCTATTTGCAGCCTTCTACACATTGACATCCAGTTATGCCAGCACCATTTGTTGAAGATGCTTTCTTTTTTCCATTGTGCATTTTTGGCTTCTTTGTCAAAAATTATATGTTTATAGGTGTGTGAGTTAATGTCAGGGTCTTCAATTAGATTCCATTGGTCCACATGTCAGCTTTTATGCCAGTAACAAGCTGTTTTCATTATGGTAGCTCTATAGTAGAGCTTGAGGTCGGGAATCATGATGCCTCCAGAGGTTGTTTTATTGTACAGGATTCTTTTGGCTATCCTGGGTTTTTTGTTTTTCCATATGAAGTTGAGTATTATTCTTTCCAGGTCTGTGAAGAATTGTAGTCTGACGGGGATTGCATTGAGTCTGTAGATTGCTTTTGGTAAGATCGCCATTTTTACTAAGTTAATCCTGCCTATCCATGAGCATGGGAGATCTTTCCATTTTCTGACATCTTCTTCAATTTCTTTTTTCAGGGACTTAAAGTTCTTGTCATATAGGTCCTTCACATGCTTAGTTAGAGTAACCCCAAGGTATTTTATATCATTTATGGCTATTATAAAGGGTGATGTATCTCTGATTTCCTTCTCAGCCTCTTTGTCTATTGTATATAGGAGGGCTACTGATTTTTTTGAGTTGATCTTGTATCTTACTATATTGCTGAAGGTTTTTTATTAGCTGTATCAGTTCCTTGGTTGAATTTTTGGGGTCACTCATGTATACTATCATGTCATCTGCAAATAGGGAAAGCTTGACTTCTTCCTTTCCAATTTGTATCCCCTTAATCTCCTTATGTTGTCTTATAGCTCTGGCTAGAACTTCAAGTACTATATTGAATAAGTATGGGGAGAGGGGACAGCCTTGCCTTGTTCCTGATTTTAGTGGTATTGCTTTGAGTTTCTCTCCATTTAATTTGATGTTGGCTGTTGGCTTGCTGTAGATTGCCTTTATTATGTTTAGGTATGTTCCCTGTATTCCTGATCGCTCCAAGACCTTTATCATGAAGGGGTGTTGGATTTTGTCAAATGCCTTTTCTGCATCTAGTGAGATGATCATGTGTTTTTTTTTCTTTGAGTTTGTTTATATAGTGTAATACATTGATGGACTTTTCTATGTTGAACCACCCTTGCATCCCTGGGATGAAGCTACTTGATCATGGTGGATAATTGTTTTGATGTGTTCTTGGAGTCTGTTTGCCAGTATTTTATTGAGTATTTTTGCATCAATGTTCATGAGGGAGATCGGTCTGTAGTTCTCTTTCTTTGTTGCATCTTTGTTTGGTTTAGGAATCAGGGTAATTGTAGCCTCATAGAAGGAGTTTGGTAATATTCCTTCTGCTTCTATTGTGTGGAACAATTTAAAGAGTATTGAAAACATCCAAAGGATATTTGAAATTTTGAGCCTGAGCTTGTTGCTATTATAATTTTAATTATTTTTATAAAGCTTTAGTAGCCAGTGCTTATAATCACTATCTAGATTAGTAACTTATCAGAACTCCATTAATTAATGTGTTAAACTTTGAACTTTAAACATCATATCTATCATCTTTAAGTTTCATTTTTCATATACTTATATCACTTCCTCAGACCCTCAGAGTTTGCATAAGCCTTCTGTTTTTCCTTTCCTTGCAGGAAGCATCCAATATCTTAGTCAGGGTTAGTATGGCTGTGATTAAACACCATAACCAAGAGCTTGGAGAAAAAAGGGCTTATTTGGCTTACACTTCCACATTGTGGTTCATCATTGAAGAAAGTCAATACAGGAACTCAAATGGGAAAAATTGGAGGTAGGTGCTGATGCAGAAGCTGTGGAGGGGTGAGGTTGACTGGTTTGCTCCTCATGGCTTGCTCAGCCTGATTTCTTAGAGAAACCTGGACCACCAGCCCAGGGATGACCCCACCCACAAGGGGATGAGCCTTCCCCCAATAATCACTAATTAAGAAAATGCCCTCCAGCTCAACCATTTTCCTTATCGAGGTTCCCTCCTCTCATATGACTTTAGCTTGTGTTAAGTTGACATAAAACTATTCAGCACATCCAGCTGTCATAATCTTCATTTTTCACATGCATTAATTCACCTTCTCAGCCCCTCACAACATGCATAAACCTATTTCCCTTTCCATTCTGGAAACATCCAATCATTTTAATCTTCATTACAATGTGCATATTAAGAGTTGTCACTGAAAAATCAAGTCCTTTCAAATCATTATTGGAACATAAAGGAATAGCAAAAAGCAATTTCTAAGTCAGTTATTACCACATGGTAGTTTTGAGTTTGTTTTTTTTCACTGAATCCTATTGGTGAGCTTAGAAGAAGACAAGGCCTGACTTTTACACTTGAAACCAACTTAGCTGTCAAGTAACCGAGTCTCAGTCTTGAAGCTCCTTTTGCTTAAGAGACTCAGGTAACTTAAACTTTCTTTAGATCTCTCCAGTTTGTACCATCAGCAAGTAACATGTCCATCCTTTGCACACAAAGCTGTTGTAAAGCCCGGACTTTTGAATTGGAAAGCAGACTTTCTAGCTATGAATGGACTGACCTGGTAGCTGTGGCCTCTGGGGAGGAGCTGAGTGATTTTGTTGCTCTAGCAGCAGGTAGCATGGCTCCTAAATTGTCTGATGTTGCTAGGGCCTGTAGCTGGGACTCAAAGTAGGTAGGAGTTAGGTTTGGAGAAGCCAAGAGAATAGAGGAAGGAGGGTGGGTGTGCTGGTTGGCCTCTTTAGCAGTCATAAGCACTCTCCAAAGCTATTAGGGCCTGTTGGTAAAGGGGCAGACTCCATAACCTGGTCAGAGGAAACTGTGGGAACTTGTGACGCTGAGAGAGGGGTTTCCATCTGTGAACCAAGTAAAGTCTGAACATGACAAAGAAGATGTAGAAAGTTGTGGACTCCTGTAAGTAAGGGTTTTAAGTGATTATAGGCAGGAATGGCCGAGGGTAGGAGCCTTGAGAAGGACTATAGCTGGGTTAAGCGGAGGGTAGGAATCAAAAGAGATATTGAAGGTTTCTAGGAAGGTGGTGTGAAAACGTTGGTCAGAGAGGGACAAAGTAGAGAGACTCTTGTGTGGTAGATGTGGTCGTCTGAATAAGAAGGAACCCAATAGGCTCCTATGTTTAAATGCTTACACACTAGGGAGTGGAACTGTGAAAGGGTTAGAAGGTTAGGCAGTGTGGCCTTGTTGGAGGAAGTGTGTCACTGGGGGTGGGCTTTTGGGTTTCAAAAGCCCACACTAGGCCCAGTTTCTATCTGTCTCTCTGTCTCTCTGACTTTCTCTCTCTCTCTCTCTCTCTCTCTCTCTCTCTCTCTCTCTCTCTCTCTGTCTCCTCTATCCACAGATCAGAATGTAGCCCTTATCTATTTCTTCCTTGGTAGTTGGAGGCATGAGGAAGCATAGGAACTATCTGTGAATGGGAGTGAGTTCACGCTGTTAGGGAATAACAGAAAGCTTAGACACTTGACCTCAAGGACAGGAAGTTGGGCTTTGGAAGGGGACCCGACTCTGTGTCCTTTGTTTCCTAGAAGTTAAGAAGCTGAGCAGTATGTTGACATTGAGAACGGCGGTCTACATAGCAGGTTATCTATATATTGCACTAAGCAGCGGAGAGACAGGTCAAGGGAAAGGAGGTCAGTGGCCAGAGCCTGACTGAAAAAAAATGAAGCTATTTCAGAACACCTGGGGGAAGACAGTAGAAGTCAGCTGAGATGCTATTCCAGTGTTGGGATCCTCCCCCAGAGGTCATGTGAATCTGGATATCAAGAAATGGTAAAGAAAGTTTCCTTAAGGTCTAGAACAGTAAAATGAAATGTAGAAGAGGGAATATGAGAACCTGGAGTGTAAGGATTTGATACCGCTAGGTGAACAGGAAGGACTACACATTAATAACACTGAGGTCCTGGACCAGGTGGTAGGAGCCATCAGTGTTAGTATGGGCAAGACAGAGGTGCTACAAGGGGAGTGGCTGACCTTTAAAAGGCACTCACTGTATGGTAGATTTGTAAGCCTTGTCTATGTTTTAAAGAGATATGGTATTGAGAGCAACAGGATAGGGGTAGGGTCCTGGAGTAGTATCTTAGTGGGAGGATGATGGGAGGCCACTGGATGAGAGGAATTATCCCACACTTCTGAGTCAATGAGGGAGTCTGTAAGAAGATAGGGTGAAGAATTAGTGTCAGCCAGTGGACGAGGAGACTCTTCAGAGGCCAGAAGGAGAGAGACAAATCTGGAAGGAGTTCAATGAAAAGAAAAGGGAAAATGTAATTTAGTCATAATAGCTCTGCCCAATAAAAGGGTTGGGAAACTAGGCAGGAAGACAGATTGAGCAATACAGTGGTACAGAGGGAACGGAGGAAAGGACCTGTTGTCCCAAGCCAGCCATCAACACCCATCACAGGAATCTAAAAAGGATGAGTACCAGAGGAAGTGGGGAGTATGCACCAAATACTTCCTGAATCCATTAAAAATGGCAGACGTGCCTGCTGCCTGGACAGCTACCCTGGACGTCTCT
Source organism: Onychomys torridus (assembly GCF_903995425.1). Taxonomy (NCBI): domain Eukaryota; kingdom Metazoa; phylum Chordata; class Mammalia; order Rodentia; family Cricetidae; genus Onychomys; species Onychomys torridus. The sequence goes on from NC_050465.1 coordinate 33,648,921, forward strand.
GGGGTAATCTCAACCATTTTGTTGAGGGCAGAGGTCCCAGGCCAAGGTGTCACCCCTTGGCTGCTAGACCTAGAAGATCTGGAAGATTTGTCTGTGGAGGGTGAACTCGGGGGAGTGACCTACCTTGGCAAGGCAGAGAGGAGCAGTCAACCCTCCAGTGTCCTGCCTGTCCCCAGTTTGGACAGGTGGCAGGTGAAATGAAATGCAGATCTCTGCCCAGTGACCAGTGTTGCCGCACATGAAGCCAGCTCCAACTCGAGTCTCTTGGCTTACCTTTTTTGGTGGTGACCTCAGGGCTGCTGCCAGATGCTGTTCTTTCTGTCGGTCAGGGGAAGCCCTCTCCATCCTTTCCTGTTCCTCCCTTCTATCAAACACCTTACATGTCATATACAGCAGATCTCTCTGAGGGGTTTGAGGGCTACCATCTAACCTTACAATTTCTTTTTCTAACATATCTGATTTTGAATATTATTTTACTTCAAACAGATTTTAAGTTTACTTTATATTTGCTTTTAGTTACTTGCTTTACGGTTACCCTTGAAAGCATATACAGAATGCATCATAATGAGAGCTATAAATTGGTCTCTCCCTCAAGAGCTTGTCCCTGTGAATGAATCACATTAGTATTTAGCGTAACTAGAAACATAGCTCTGAGCACATTAAAGAATTTGACCATTTATAAGGTGACTGAGCATTAACTTGCATGTCTTAATTATCTATAACAGTTTACAACAAGTTAGTGACTTGAAAAGATTAAGATTTCATAATTATGTCCCTATTAAATTTGAGCCTTAAAATTTATATTTTTAATTGAAAATCCTTTAGTATCAGAATAAACTTTAAACTATAAATACAGTTCATAGAGACTGGGAACCTCATTTTCCTGATTCTTTTATATCACTCTTTCATAGGACTCAGTTTTTAAAAATAACTAAATCTTAAAAAATTTATCAAATACTAAGTGGTTAGACATACATCTTTAACTCAGTTTCTGTTAACCTCATTAGACCTTGGGATCTTCTAAACCTCAGTAATCAAACATATGTTGTTCCTTGTCCAAAGTATCTTAGAACCCTAGTGTTCTTTTTAGTCTGGGGAAAATAAAACCAGACAAACCATCTTGGAGGCCTGCTGTTGCCTCCTTAGTCTTATAGAAACCCACTTTTCTGAACAAAAGTTGAATCCAAGTTACATATATGGTATACTGTAGCAAATTAAGATTATCTATACTAGACTTTAAATTATCAATCCTTTTGTTACAAGTTTAAGCTAATTTTTTTTTTGTTTGGAACTTTACAGAATTTTCTAACCATACCCTATTAGTCTTATCCTGAGATAAAGAAAAATTGTATTTCAGCAGAAACTTCAAACTTAGTAAACAAAACCAAGGAAAAGAAATGGGTGTGTGTGTGTGTGTGTGTGTGTGTGTGTGTGTGTGTGTTTGTGTGTGTTTGTGTGTGTGTGTGTGTGTGTGTGTGTGTGCAGAGAACTAAAAACTATCTGTGATTACACTTAGCCATTAGTAACCTCTACTGGAAATAGTTTACCTCTTGGGTGTCTTTTTCCTGGGATGTTCTGTTCTGCTACCCTTCCCCATGTCACAGAGCCTGGCAGCCAGACTGACTCAGGAGAGAGGCTTTGGAGGAAGGAAGCTTTTAAATAAACACGTTTGGGTCTAGAATGGGCAGGCTAAATCCCATCTCTGGAGCAAGCTGCTCCAGTAGAGAACAGTATGTCACAATATTTTAATATCATCCAAACCTAAAAGATGTTTGAATCTCTGTAAGATTAAACTCAGTGATAAGAGCGAGGGACTGGACCAGAGCACACAGATTACAGAGGTAAGGGTTTCTAAGAGCGGAAAGTAGACAGAGAAAGCTTAGATACAATAAAAGTCTCTCTTTTTCTTTCTTCCTTTCTTTTCTTTTTGATGATATCCTTGTGTGGTGGTGGAAGTTGTCACAATCTATGAGGATTTAGAAATCCGATGTCCCATTTCTGGCCATTGAGACCAATTATCTAGTTTGTAGTAAGGTCAGTCCATTTGCAGTAAGACACTGTGGCTTGATGGAGTCCCAGAAGTCTGAGAACAGAAATAGATTAGAGAAAGCAGGCAAGAGGAGCCAGCAAGTCTAATCAGAACTTGTGTTAGTTCATGTTCCCTAAGCTAGTTCGAAAGACAGAGAAGGCAGAGGGACACGTGCTAGAGCTAAGCAAGGAGGAAGTGGAAAGACTCAGAAGAAGAGCCATAAATAGGTATCCTGCCAGGAGGATCTCAGTAACATAGGAACAGAGGCACAGGGAGAGTGACATGGTAAGTGCTGTGGGACAGTCTCAATCTAAGAGTGTCCCCAAAGAGAAAGAGCCTCATCAGAGAGATCCCCTGAATCACAGGATGGGTGCCTGACACATCATCATGCCTTCTGTTGAACAGGTCCCAGCAAGACACAGAGAGACAGAACAGGCAGTTACTGCCAGGACAATAAGTAACAATGTATGCTAGTTGAAGGAGAGAAATAAAATGATTAGGAAATACTTAGTAAATTTCAAAGTAGATAAGAAAAATATATAGGGCAAGCAGGACAAATGGAATGTGAAAACAAGATAGTAAATAAAATTTTGGAATTATAATGTACACAGGCTGAATATCTCAACAAAGGTTAAACAGTCTAGAGCCTGTGCACACACACCTCAAAAAAGAGGCCCAGAGTGGGAGAGTGAGCAAGGCAAAAGCGTGCAGATCTGAGCCCTTCTCAAGTCCTCAGGGTAAAGTCTTTCAGAGGAAAGTCTTTTCAGATTGGGAAGTTTCTATCTAAATTTTAAAGATTCAGTTAACTAAGAAAGGTCAGTTGAATTTTTCTAATTTCAATGTTTTAAGAAAGTTTATTATATAAGCTATATGTATTATACATTTTCTTGCTACACAGTTACACTTGGTTTCAAAGAGTATGAATGTATTTAAGGTTTTGAGGTCAATTGCACAAACACTATACACAAGTGCACATGCAATTTTATCATAAAAGCAACATGATTAATATTTCACTTTCTTGCTCACACTGTACTATGAGCTCAGTGTTTGTATATCCTCCAAATTCATGCATTGAAACTTAACCCTGGATGAGGCAGTCTTAAAAGGTCAGGCTTTGGGAGACACTAGGTGTTGAGAGTGGAGCCTCATGATTAGGATTAGCGTCCTAATAAAAGAGGTCCCAGAGAGCTGCTTTGCCCTTTTGCTATGTGATGGCAGACAGCTACAACCATGAAAGAAGCAGTCCCTCACCAATGCTCCATCTGCTGGCACCTTGGTCTTAGACTCCTCAGCCTCTAGAGCTGTAAGAAATTCACTTCTAGTTGGTATGAGCTCTGTCCATGGCATTCTGTGATAGCAGCCCAAACAGACTAAGGTACACTTAACCTTTACTAAATGTGCAGCATTTCACAGGCTCATCACCTTTTCCTCTTCCCCTTCTGGCTTCCTCCCTCCACATAATCCACCTTTCTCTTCCAAACACAAACATTTAAATCTGGATTCCTCAGACGAGTGAAAACATGCATTATTTGGCTGTCTGAGCCTGGCTTATTTAATTTAACATTATGCTCTCCAGTTCCATCCATTTTCCCGCAAATGACACCATTTTATTCTGCATCGCTGCATAAAGCTCTCTGATGCATCTGTACCACATTTTCTTTATCCATCCATCTGCTGGTGGACTTCCAGACTGATTACAGAACTGAGCTGCTGTGAGTGGTGCCGCAATAAGTGTGGACTGCAGGTCATTTGTGTGATTGCTGACTTCCCCTTCTTCAGGCATTACCTGGGAGTGCTACGGCTTGATGATATGGTAGTTCTGTTTTTGTTTTTAAGGAAACGTACACTTACCTCTATAGTAGCCACACTAACTTACGTTCCCACCAAATCTCACCAACATGTTATCATTCATTTTCTTGCTGATGTTCTGACTTGAGTAAACTGGGATATCAACTCAGTTTTAATTTACACTCCTCTGGTGCAAGGATGGAGTGCACTTGTCCATACAGTTAATGGCCATTTGTATTTCTTCCTTTGAGACCTGTTTTTTCAACTTCTTTGTTCATCTATTGACTAAATGACTTGAGGACTTTTGGTAAAACTGTGATTTTTCTGTGTTATATTCCCCCAGTGTCTTCTGTTCCTGTAGGACTTACCACACCATACCATACTGTAGACATTTATTAATGCCATATATTCCCAAATATTTTTGCTAATTTTATGTCTCTTTGCAATGTGGCAGTTTTTTCATGCTTTTAAACTTATTGTAAATGGAATATAAATGTACTTATTCTTTTGCAACTTGCCTTTTTTTCTCCAGGTTCTACATGAACTGTGTGTATATTTAAATATTTAACTATTTTAACTGCTCAGTAATAGTTCATTCATGATGTGCTATTTGAACTTAATTATCTGTTTTTTTATGATAGCCATTCAAATTATCCTGAATTTACTATTTTAGACAATAATGCTATGAATATTTTTCCACATATATACTTAGGAAGCAATATATGTCATTTTGGGTTTTATAGATGGAAATAATGGTCATAGAATAACACACCTTCATTAGCTATTGCTAAGTACTTGCCTACACATGGGCAGCAGCTCCTGTTCATCAGCCCATGACAGGTTATTTCTTCACATCTTTAGAAACCCTTACTATTATAAAAGGCTTAAATTTTTGTCATGATGACAAGTATAAAATGACACACCTCTGACTTAAAATAATATTTTCTTGACTACTTCTGATGCTAGCCACCTTTTCATTTCACATAGTGGTCATTTGGCCTTCTTTCTTGATCAGTTGCCTTTCATTCCATGTTGAATGTTCAACAACAGACCTGAAAACTGATGTGCATTTGTTCATTTAATTACCAACATTTATCATATGTTTTCTATATATCAGTCATTGTACTGGATGATGGAAATAAAACCGACTGTATTCCTTTACACAAACTCAGTTTGATAACTACCAAGATGCATCAAAATATCTACCTAGGCTCCAGTTATTGAGGGATTTCAAGGAATAAAGTCATTTCAAACTGATAGCACTGATTTATCTCATTTGCATGAAGAGGGTAAGTCAGAAAGACATTCTCTAGCTAATCTCAAAAGCACATATTTATATGGTGAACTACCAATGGTGGCCAACCACACAGAACCTGAGAGTGGCCTCTGAGAGCTGAGAGGGACCTCCAATGGTTGGCAGCAAGGAAAGTAATGCTTCAGTCACACAAGTTCAAGGACCAGCATTGCACCAAAAAGAGAATGATCGGGCAAACAGACTCTTCTCCAGGCCTCCCAAGAAGAACTTACTATGGATGACTTCTTCACTTTAGACTCTGAGCTGGGAGCCCTAAGTGCCATGACCACCTTCTGGCCTAGAGAACTCTGAACTAATGAATGAACGTTGATTCAAGCTGGTCAACTTGTAGTAATTTGTCACATAGCAATAGAAGAGTAATACAATACGAAAGTATAACAACAAACATGCTCATACTGCTAACATTTCCACAAAATAAACCAACAATTATTTAACTTGAAATATTTTCAACAAGGTGAGAGGATGACATTGTATTTCCATCTAACCTGGTCCATAATGATCAGGACCAAGGAAACAAATGAAGGTGGTAAGGAAACAGAAAACAGAACCCTTCTGTGCTGTGGGATGCAAACTGATGTGGCCACTATGGAAATCAGTGTGAAAGATCCTCAGAAATAAGAAATTAAGGCATAGTCCATCTACACCACTCCTTGGTATATACATGATGGAATATAAGTCAGCATATAACCAGGGATTGCAGCACTATTCCCAATAGACAAGTTAGCCTGTGTGTCAATCAACAGATGAATGAATCCAGAAAATGTAGCTCATGTACACAGTGGAGTTTTATTCAACCACAAAGAACAGAATTATGTCAGTTGCAGGAAATGGGTAGAACATAGCATCATTATGTTAAATGAAGTAAGTTAAATTCAGAAACATCACGCATTTCCTCTCGTAAGCAGAAGACAGATTTCTTTGAAAAGACATGAAAGTTGGGGGGATTGCTTGGTAAGAGGAAAGGGATCCGTGGGAACAGAAGGATTGAGAGAAGATAATGGAGTGTGTGTGATCAAATATACATGCTTGAAAATGTCATAATAAAACTCATAATTTTGAATAAACATATAGAATATTAATATATAATTGTATAAGTAATATATAGAAGAAAGTACAAGTAAAATTCTAAGGTAAAAGGCTAAAGTTGAGCAGCAAATAACTATGTTTACTATATTATAAAATTCTTACATTTAGAGACAAGGGATTTGTCTCTGAAAATTAGCTTCTTTTCTTGAATAAATGCTATTCAGAGACTATAGTACTCTGGTCCCATATGACTAGATGTGGCCATTTGTCAAGTTTTCATCAGTGTTTTGAGTGATGCCTTTCTTGGACTTATTTTCTTTCCTAATGTTAGGAAGTGGGTGACATCATCATGTTTGACCCTACAAATGCAGCTCATAGGAAATGACGGTGGGATAAGAATGTCCTTGAATGACTAAGTGTGCCTGAATGACAGCCATGTGCCTGATTGCATAGTTCAGGAGTGTTGCAAGAGTTAGAAATTTGTGTTATTTAACCCTTTGTATTTTTAGCTCTCTTCTTTATAGCATTAGCCCTAACCTTAACTAAATCAGTCTCTGAAACTGGAGTACCACAAGGCACTAAAATACAGAGCATTTGGCTTAGCAGAATTTAGGACTTAGTGGTGAGGCAGTGGATCTTGTGTTGTTTGGGGTGCAGAGCAGTTGGCTTTCCCAGGCTGTGAAGCTCAAATTTCTGCATTCTCTATCCCCTTCCTTCTCTGCTTGCAAATTGGCATATTTTTGGCTTAGCTCATCTTTTTCTTCTAATACCTTGCTAAAAGCAGGAAGAGCAGCCAATACATACTTGCTGTTGCTTTCAGTAATGTATGATAAGTAACACAAGATAAAGCTACATCTTAAAGCCTTTCCCTAAAGCCTCCTTAATGGAAGGAAGTCAGTTCTTTGAAAAAGACCTAATTTTTTTATTCAAACCTAAACCTGTTGTTTTGGATAACCTTGAAGTACTCACCATTATAATAAGAAAGAAGAATGAAGCCAAGATGTTGAGAAAAAGACAAGCGTAGGAATTGTCAAGCCAAAAAGTTTCCTGTCATTACTAACAGCCAGGGAATAAATACAGTGTACACCTGCTGAGGCGCTTTGAGAACACACTGCAAGCAAACTTGTAAGCAAGCTATTAAACTATTCCACTCCCTACTTCCCAGTTTATATGACCCAAGTTCTATTGAAAATCAGATGTGGCCACATAAGATTATGAACAAGGAAAGACTCTAATAATAATAATAGTAATAGTAACAACAACAACAACAATAATAATAATAATAAGTCCATGGGTGAAAGGGGAATTTTTCTAAGAAACTAGACCAAGGTGTAACCAAGGTACCCTGTCTAGTATAGTACCAGGTCAATGTACTCTTGACAATCTTTTCTAGTATCACTTTTGGCATGCCTGTGGATATGTATTCTGTATTTCTGATTCTTCTTTTATGAAAAATGTTTTCCGCTATTGTCAATTAGGGATCAAACTCTAATTAGTATGTTGTTCCAGGAGCTATGTGTTGAGTCTCATATGGAGCTGAATAGTGTGAACATTGTAGCCTTTATATTTCTGTGTTTAGGACTAAAGGAAATCTTAAATTATAATCCATAGAGGAGGCTGAGCCTTGTCTATGTGTGCACAGAAATTTGGGTAATCAGTTTCCAGTTATACCAAAAGTTCTATTTTCTTCTCATAGGTAGGACCAGCAAACGGCTGTATTCTCCATTGTCATAACAGACTGTTGCCATGGGACTAACTTATTTCTGTTGAATGTAAATTCTGTATGTAACTTCTACCTCATTGGTTTATAAGAAAATAGATTTATTGCATTTTCTTTCCTTCTGCTTCCTGTGAAATATAGATATGGTGAGAGTCTACCTTTGATAATACAGATGGAGATTTTTGAATTTGTGTTAGCTGAAGATTGTTCAGTTTCTTGGTTTAGATTTATGCTTTCTTTTTAAGGGTATCAGATTGTATTCTCACATTTTCTGCCCTTTTACTCCTTCAAATGGGGAGACTTCTACTGTGTATGTTATTAGTGATATCTACTTTTTTTTTTTGTCAGAGCTGAGGACTGAACCCAGGACCTTGCGCTTGCTAGGCAAGTGCTCTACCACTGAGCTAAATCCCCAGCTCCATGATGTCTACTTTTTAGTCTGAATTGTTTTTCTGATTTCAGACTGTGTAATTTCTTTTGGTCCATCAGTAAGTTCTCGTTTGTTTGTTTATTTTGTATACACCAGTGAGCCCTCAGAAAACTGTAGTTGTACTCTGAAATTCAAGAATTTCTATTTGGTTCTCTTTGTTAAAAAAAAATTCTCTGTCCCATCTGAGAGTCTCTTTTTGTTAATTCTTTATTATACTTCAGTTCTTTATATGTGGCTTTCTTTAGTTCTTTGAACATATCTACAGGCAGCTGTTTTAAAATCTTATTGTCTTAGTTCTTGTTGCCATGACAAAATAACAAAGCAACTCAAGAAAGAAGGGGGCTATTTTAGCTCACATTTCAGTACAGCTAGTACAGTCCACAGTGGCTAGTGCAGCCCACAGTGGCTAGTACAGTCCACAGTGGCTAGTGCGGTCCACAGTGGCTAGTGCAGTCCACAGTGGCTAGTGCGGTCCACAGTGGCTAGTACGGTCCACAGTGGCTAGTGCGGTCCACAGTGGCTAGTGCAGTCCACAGTGGCTAGTGCGGTCCACAGTGGCTAGTACGGTCCACAGTGGCTAGTGCGGTCCACAGTGGCTAGTGTGGCCCACAGTGGCTAGTGCGGTCCACAGTGGCTAGAGGTCAAAGCAGCAAGAACTAGAAATGGTCACATCACAGCCACAGGCAGGAAACCAAGCGGGATGGATGCATTTCACACTGTGACGTGGGTGTGAGCCTGTGAGGGTAAGGGATAGAAGATTATGGCTTAAAAGTAAGGTATTTGGGTGTCAAGTTGACAAGAGATAGAATTATGGTAGTTAACAGATCTAGAATCCAGAAACAGCATAGGAGATGGACTTGTGGGCATGCCCGTGGGGGGTTATCTTGATTGTCTTAATTGAGATGGGAAGACCCTCTACTGTGGACGGAACCATTCCCTCGGTGGGATCCTGGACTGTACCCCTGGAAAAGAGACTCGAACAGCATGTGTGTGCATTCTCTTTTCCCCTTATGTTGCTTTTGTCAGAGTGTTTTACCACAGCAACAAGAAAAGAACTAAGGCACTTTGCTAAATACATCTGGAGTGCCCGAGGCTACTCAGAATCAGTTACCATTAATTGCATTAATTTTTTTCCTTTGTAAGTAGTAATCTTGTGTTTTAGTGCATAAAATTATAATTTCAGTGGAAAGCTAGGCATTTCAGGTGATATAACTGTTTGGAGTGTATCTTCTCCCTGCCATAGGCTGTTGTTAGAGTTTTTGTGTCTTTGTTTAGTAACTAGTCTGGTTTATTCAGTGTACTTTCTCTCCTTTGTAGGGTGTTATTAGCATTAATGTCTCTCTTATTCAAATTTACACTTAACTTTCTAGGAATAGTCCCCCATCTGCAATGTACTATTAATAGACAGAAACTATGCTCAAGTGCTCTGAACCATTGAGACTTGTGTCATCTACAGATGGATTTGTGTGGAAGCAGGAGAACACATATAATCAGTTTTAACAACTGGCCAATTCCCCTTCCCACAGAGCCCTCCTGCCTTCCATGTGCACAAAGGAGTATATTCCCACATGTGCACAGAGGAGTGAGTAACTGGTAACTGTTGCTTCTCCATCATACAAGAACAGGATTGCCATCTCAGGGCAGCAACCTTGGGTGAGTAAAGTAACCATCGGACTTCTTCATCCAGCTAGTCTTTGGGAAGTTATTGCCACCAGCAGCGCCTCTGACACAGCATGGCTTGTCACTGGAAAGTGAGCAAACATCTTCTGAATACAGCTGAGGAGCTTTCAGTCCATGCAAACTGCCCACCTGGAAGAACCCTGGCATATGACCTAGAGCATATGGCAAGAGCAGCCCAGGCCTGCAGTCAGGCATTCCCACTGCTCTTACCCCGACGTTCTCCAGGTGTACAAGCATATAACTTCTCCAAATGCCACATGCCTTTGTATGCTTTGTGGATGCTGAAATGGTTCTTTTGTTCGCTTGCCCACATTTACAGACACTCTTTGGGGAGAAGATTTACTTGGTTCGTCGCTCAGCCGTGGCCACAGACCCCGCCCCTGGCCTCTTCAAGACAGTTTCCTCTCTTCATCTGTCCTTATTTACTGCTCAATTTCTACTTCACTCCAATCCTCTTCAGCATGGGGACTGTCCTGGAGGGAGCCTTAGTGACTTGTTGGTTTTGTTTTTTTGTTTTTTTTCCCAGAGCTGAGGACTGAACCCAGGGCCTTGCACTTGCTAGGCAAGCGCTCCACCACTGATCTAAATCCCCAACCCCTGTTTTTTTTTTTTTTTTTTTTTTTAAATTTCTTTGTTTTACTTATTCTTTGGTCTTTCACATCATGCATCCTGTCCTACTTCTTCTGCCCCCTTACATTCACCCTCTGCTCCTGCAACCTCCCCCCCACAAAATAAAACAAAATAAAATTTAAGATTAAAAAAGATGAAAAAAAGAAGAAAAAGAAAAGAAAAAGGGAAATCTCATCATCAAAGCTGCAGTATGACACAGTGAGTCACACAGTAAATTCCTTTATCCGTATATCTTTACATTTAGGCATTCATCACCAAGAGTCATTGGTTTGGTTCAACCCTGGTCTCTGCTACACTATTGACACTGGGCTCCTCACTGCAACTCTTCCTGGACATCCCGTTGCTCCCCTGTGTTGTGGAAATCCTCTAGCCTGATCTCAGCAGGACCTTCCCCTGCCCACAGATCATAGATGGGGTGGATTTGGGGGTGGGCCAACACTTAACCCTGGTTCTGAGCCTGGGTAGTTGCAGGGTTGATCAGCCCACCAGCTCTCTCCTGTCTTCACCACTTCGGGGAGATCTCCAGCATTGCCCTGGCTAGTCCACCCCTTGAAGCAATGCGTAAGGGAGATAGGGGTCAGTTCTCTGGCTTTCATGTCTTCAGGGCCGGTTCTCCCACACCGATACCATCAGACTGTGTTGCTCTACTATGTTGCCCAGTCGAGGTGTAGGGGCCACTCTCCAGAATGCTGCAGCTAACGAGGGCCAGGGACAACCTCAGGCCAGCACTCCCACCTGAGGGGGCAGTGATCTCTCTCCTGTCCACACCACCATATAGCAGAAGGGGCCAAGGGCCAGGTCCCCCATGCTCACATTCTTGGCAAGCTCAACAGCATCAGCTCCGCTGTACTGCCCAGATGAGGTGCAGGGCCCGATTTCCAGAGTGTTGCAGCTGGAGGCAGGAAGGGAAGAGGGAGGACATCTCTCCTTTGCCCCTACCACCCCACCACAGACAAGGAAGGCAGTATCCAATATGCTCTTCTCACACCCTCTGGGCTGGCTCACCCATGTCCCTGTCTCCAGGGTCAACTCTACTGTGCTCCCTAGGCGAGGCAGAGGATCCATTCTCCTGAGAGCTTTGGCTAGCGAGGGTTTGGGTAAGGTTCCCCACCTGCTGAAGGTGGAGAGGGTTGAGGGGAGGAGGGCATCTTTCCCTCACCCACACTGGCACATGGCAGACAAAAATGGAATGACCTGCTCTCCTATTCTCACATCCTGCCAACAGGGTCAGCTCTACTGTGTTGCCCAGGTGAGGTGTAGGACCCTTTTCCTTGAGTGCTTCAGCAGGTGAGGGGCAGGACCAGTTCTCTCCAGGCGGGACCAGTTCTATACAGCCTTATTCTCTCTGCCTTTGGTGGTATAAGGACATTGGACATCAGTGAAGACCTTGGCTGTATCAGGGTCATGAACTTAGGCATGGCCCCCGGGAGCAGCCCAGGCCCAGACATCACCATGTCACTGAGTAGCAATCAAGCCACCCACTTCAGCCCACTCCTCACTTCAGATACACCTCTGTTCACAGGAGATGAACCATTCTGTCCCTGTCTCTCTCTCTTTCTCCCATAATACACCATACATTTGCTCATGATAATAGTGCCTCAAGGTGCCAGGCTAGCCTATGTTTTCTCCTCAAAGCCTGGGCAGGCCTTGCGTGTGGGCCTCTTTGCCTGGCTTAGTCAATCATGACACTGGGCAAGAACATGCTTCTTCCTCAGGGCCTTTGGTGACTCAGTGTTAAATTTGTGGGTTCTATGTGGATTATCTCTGCTGTACCTCTCAGGGCCCCCTTGCTCACCTGGAGTTAGATTCAGCATCTCCAGTTCTCAAATGGCCTGACTGCCTTCCGTCAGCTATTTGTTGTTCATTTTGATGAGTTGGATGGCTTAGTTTTTCCTCTGTCTCCACTTTTACAGAGATGATGAATGACCTGGCCTTGCCTGTCAGGCTTTGGGGTTGGTAGAGCAACTTTCTGCAGTTTCTCATAAACATTGATAGAGTTTGATTGTTTCCATTTAGTTGTTGTGTCTTTAAGAACTCGGGAATGTGTGTATCTATACAACTGGTGCTACAGCGCCGGTGCCATTACCATCTTCAGTGATGTCCTTTATGTAGCTAATGGAAGTTTTCTAGGTTTTTTTTTCCTTAAAGATGCTTTTTCTTCATACACAAGAACACTTAAAGAGTTTGCATATTTTTCTTATATGTGGAATTTTAATTTTTATTTAAAGTTTTTTTTAATTTATGCTGCATATTCCAGAAGACTGTTTATGACATATGTGTAGTATAAAAAATAAATCTAATGGCTCATTTTCAATGGTGCCTTGATCCAGCTTAGACCCAGGTACAAACTAACAGAAAACACCACCCCCCTGTTGGTACTGACTAGTCTGTCTGTTCCCCCAACCCAAGCTCTTCTAAGATCGGCTCTACCCAGACTAGAAGTTTAAAGTAAAAACTTACTCACTGCCAAGCTTGCCTCAATACTAAGTGTAGGATAAGCTTTAAAATAGACAGGTACAAGGCTTGGAGACAAACCCAGGGACAAGTGACAGTCGCAGGAAGATGAGCCCTAGGTGGTGTGCAGGAAGCATGGCCTTCCTTATTGCTCAGTAACGTGGAGCGGCGGGAAGGAGGGGGCGCTCTTGAGTTCAGGTCCAGAAGCTTCTTGCTCATTGGGTGCATCTGCCCTGAGCTGATACCTGATTCTGCAAAGTTGTGAATTACGTGGGTTAGTTTGCTCCTCCAAGGCTTCAGTGCTCTTATCATGAAGTGAAATCATTGTTTCTTGAATGTAGACAATGACATTCTTCCATCTTTTCTCTTTTGTGGATTTATCTTCAGTTATGTGTCTGTGTGTGTCTATGTGCAGGTATATGTGCTTGAGTTCAGGTGCCCATAGAGGACAGAGGCATCGGATTCTTCTGGAACTGGAGGTATAGGTGAATTCTTGTCATATGCAAGAACAGCATGCACACTTAACCTCTGAGCTGTCTCTCAGTCCCTTCTCACATCTTTCCTGCGTTAACTGTAGTAAACAGCCTTCCTTGTCAGCACTTGGAGAGCTAATACTTTTTTATTCATATTTGTTAATATAATATTTTCATAACTTACATAAATATTTACTATTTACATTGAGGTCATTTCCAAAGTAGACTTACTAGGACAAGTAGTCCACTTACTTAAAATTGTCCAGCAGGTTATTATCACCACTTCTAATAAACGATACTGACTTCCACACACTTACTCCAAGCCTTAGTGTTCTAGGAGATCTAAAATATTACATACTAAGGATAGCCGTTTTCATGAGAGTAGAGGAAGAGGAGCAGATCAAATCAGTGATAAACGTGGGGATTGATTAAACTCTGGAAATAATAATACATGGCATGAAAGTGTGTGGGCACTTGTGCTATGGTATATACGTGGAGATCAGAGGACAGCTTGAGTCCTTTCTGTCTGCCATGTGGGTCCTAGGGATTGAATTCAAGTCACAGGTATCATCTTGCCTGCCCCCATTTTTATTTTGAAAACATCAGATAACTGTTTAGACACCTCTGCCTCAACTATGTCTCATATCCATTTATATGACACGGTTGTAATTATTTTTCCTTAAGCTTTAGGAGAAGAGGGACCTTTCCACTTCACATACACAGGAATCAGAAACAGCACACGTGATAAGAAGTGGAAATGAAGAACATCTCATTGTAAACTTTTGAGGTCTAGCTGGAGGAGGTGGGGCTCCCTTGCCTCCATCCCTTCTCTGTGTCTGTGTCTTCTCTCTGTCTGCCATATCATGGTCTTTCTCCACCTGCTTCTACCTCTGCGACTATCTACCTGAAGCAATAGAACCAAGTGACCATTGCACTCTGGAGGATGACAGTACAATTTTGAAGATTATTTCTCTGGACCTTACTTCTGCTACAGACCTAAGCAAATGTGGGCATGTCAGAGATGGTGTTGTCTTTGATCAAACAAGTACATTTTTTTCAAATCTTTGTTTTGTTTTGTTTTGTTTTCATTTTTCAAATCTTAAAGTTGTAAGTATGAAGGACATGTCAGAGTCCCTTATTCAATTTCCTCACAGTTACTATTATCTTCCATTCATTGAGTCATGTCCATTACAAATTTTCATCTGGAAGCAACTTTGTCTTGGATCAGGGGGTTGGGGAGACATCTCAGTGGATAAAAGACTGCTTGTGAAAGCATGAAGATCTGTATGAATTCCCAGATACAGGCACAGAAGCACATTCTGTGACCCCAACACTGGAGGGGATGGAGACAAGGGGAGCCTGAGGACTGACTCACTGGCCAGGAAATCTTGGTGAAAATGTGTGCTCCTGGTTTAGTAAGAGACCTGCATTAAAAAGTCAGGTGAAGAGTAACAAGGAAAGACACTCAGCATCGACCTGTGGCCGCCACATGCTCACCCCAACCCAACACCCCACTGTGGCTACCACATGCTCACCCCAACCCAACACCCCACTGTGGCTGCCACATGCTCACCCCAACCCCAACACCCCCCTGTGGCTGCCACATGCTCACCCCAACCCCAACACCAGCTCCCGTGGCTGCCACATCCTCACCTCAACCCCAACACCAGCTCCTGTGGCTGCCACATCCTCACCCCAACCCCAACACCCCCCATGCTACCCCAACCCCCAACACCCCTGTGGCTGCCACATGCTCACCCCAACCCCAACACCAGCTCCTGTGGCTGCCACATCCTCACCCCAACCTCCAACACCCCCCTGTGGCTGCCACATGCTCACCCCAACCCCAACACCCCCTGTGGCTGCCACATGCTCACCCCAACCCCAACACCAGCTCCTGTGGCTGCCACATCCTCACCCCAACCTCCAACACCCCCCTGTGGCCGCCACATGCTCACCCTCCATACCAAACAAACACTAAAACCCTGCCATGGAGTAGCCTCCCACTGTGATTTAAAGTGCATTTCTTTTTCAACTACAACTACATTTGTCACTCATGAGCAGCAGCAAAGCAAGGACTGAGGCATTCCACTGGCATTCCGGTGGCATGAGATTGACCTGTTTCCCTGCCATCCTCCCAGGCATCTGTTTTTTGCCCTTTAAATCACTCCCCAGTCACACTTGCATTGATATAAATGACAGATTCCAGAAGGCTGAAGGAGAAGGTGTCAGTCCTCTTAATTCCTAGGGTTGGAAGTGGCTTGTGCCATTCTACCTGACTTCAGAAAACAAGCCACATGGTTAGTGTAGATGCAAAAGGAGGGAAATCAGACTCTCTGTTCCTTTTGGTGTGAAGGGAAGACTGTGTGTGTGTGTGTGTGTGTGTGTGTGTGTGTGTGTGTGTGTGAAAGAGAGAGAGAGGAAGGGAGAGAGAGAGAGAGAGAGAGAGAGGGAGAGAAGGAGGAAGAGGAGGAGGAGGAGGAGGCGGACTCTGGATACTTTGGCTGTTTGGATTTCCTCTTTAACTACTTTCTCTTCATATTCATTGGTCCATTTAAATTGTTGTTCTGGCAGCCTTTTACAGATTCTTCCTGTAGCAGAGACATCAGTTCATTTAGTCAGTTTCAATTAAAGTGTTACTTCCCCAGTTGCTAAATTTGTTTATATATTATTCCATGAACACTAATGTTTTAGCTTTATCTGTTGTTTTTTTTCTTTTTCTTTCAGTTTTATTAATTTTTAAATTTATTTTACATACTGACCACAATTTCCCCTCTCTCCTCCTGTTCCCTCCCCTCACCTTCTTTCCACCCCCACATCCACTCCTCAGAAATGGTAAGCCCCCCCCCCATGGGAATCAACAAAGAGTGGCCTATCAAGTTGGGGCAGGACCAAGCCCCTCCCCCCTGCATGGAGGCTGAGCAAGGCATCCATCCTAGGGAATAGTCCCAAAAAGCCAGCTCATGCACTAGGAACAGATCCTGGTCCCACTGCTAGAGGCTCCACAAACAGACCAAACTACACAACTGTCACCCACATGAGAAGGCCTAGGTGCTCCCCATGCAGGCTCCCTAGCTGTCTGTCTAGCATCCATGAGCTCCCATAAGCTCCGTCCGATGTATCTGTGGGTTTCCCATCATGATCCTGACACCTCCCCTTGTTCATCTAATCCATCCTCACTTTCTTCAGCTGGACTCTCAGAGTTCAGCCCAATGCTTGGCTGTGGATCTCTGCTTCTGCTTCAATCAGTCACTAGATGAAGATTCTATGATGACAATTAGGGTAGTCACCAATCTAATTACAGGAGAAGGCCACTTCAGGCACCCTCATCACTATTGCTAGGAGTCTTAGCTGGGGTCATCGTTGTGGATTCCTGGGAGTTTGCCTGACACCAGGTTTTTCCCTAACCCCCATAATGGCCCTTTTAACAAGATATCTCCTTCATTTCTCACCCTCTCTATCCCTCCTCCAACTCAACCATCCAGATCCCTCATGTTCCCATCCCTTACCCTCTCCCCTCTCCCCTTCTCCGTCCCAAGTTTACCCAGGAAGTCTCATCAATTTTTCCTTCCCAGGGCAATGCATGTGTACCTTTTAGGGTCCTCCTTGTTACCTAGCTTCTCTGGGGCTGTGGATTGTAGCCTGGCTATCCTTTGCTTTACATTTAATATCCACTTAAGAGTGAGTATATACCATGTTTGTCTTTCTGGGTCTGAGTTACCAAACTCAGGATGATTTTTTCGAGTTCTAACCATTTATCTGCAAATTTCTTGATGTCATAATTTTTTTTTTACCATTGAGTAATACTCCATTGTGTAAATGCACCACATTTTTTTGCCCACTCTTCAGTTGAGGGACATTTAGGTTGCTTCCAGGTTCTGGCTATTATGAATAATGCTGCTATGAACAAAGTTGAGCAGGTGTCCATGTGGTGTGGTAGAGAGTCCTTTGGGGATATGCCCAAGGTTAGTATAGCTGGTCTTGAGGTAGGTTGATTCCCAATTTTCTGAGAAACCTACCATACTGATTTCCAAAGTGGCTGTACAGGTTTGTACTCAGCAGCAGAAGAGGAATGTTCCCCTTACTCCACATCCTTTCCCACATAGGCTGTCACTAGCATTCACGATCTTAGCCATTATGACAGGTGTAAGATGGTATCTCAGAGTCATTTTGATTTGCATTTCTCTGATAGCTAAGGATGTTGAGCAATTCTTTAAGTGTATCTTGGCCATTTGAGATTCTTCTGAGAATTCTCTATTTAAATCTGTACCCCATTTTTTTTTTAAATTGTATTATTTGATACTTTGATGTCTAGCTTCTTGAGTTCTTTATATATTTTGGAGATCAGCCCTTTGTCAGATGTGGTGTTGGTGAAGACCTTTTCCCATTCTGTAGGCTGTCGTTTTGTCCTTGCCTTACAGGAGCTTCTCAGTTTCAGGAGGTCCCATTTATTCATTGTTTCTCTCAGTGTCTTTGCTGGGCCTCTTCTTCCAGCTGGTGCTGCTTGTGCCCCTAGAAGCTGCTGACGCTGCAGGGATGGTTGGCCAGGGGGAGGATGATGGGCTCCCCATGTAGGTTTGGGCAGCAGAGTGGGTCTTATAAGTTAAAGAGTCCCATGGGTGGTGGCAGTGGTGGAGCAACCTGCCCTCAGGTCTCTTACCAGATAGCCAGATAGCCAGCTGCTAGGGACTTTGCTAGAGTAGTGAAATAACATCAGAGTTGTGAGCAGGGACCAGCTGCCTTGCTGGGACTGAGATGGGAGGGGAAGAGGCATAGGATGTGTCCTGGGAATTAGGGCCTGGAGACTAGGGCAGCTTAGCTTGGGAGATCAGTCACTCACCTCTTCTTCCAGTTGGTGCAGGTGGTGCTTGTGGCTCTAGGGGCTGCTGACGCTGCAGGGGACGGTTGGCCATGGGGAGGATGATGGGTTCAGTGGGTTTGGGTGGCAGAGTGGGTTTTGTAGGATACAGAGTCCATTGGGTGGTGGCAGTGGTGGAGTGGCCTGCCCTCGGGACTCCTACCTTTTTTTGTTTTTAAAGACAGGGTCTCTCTGTGGAGCCCTGGCTGTCATTGAACTCTCTCCATGGACCAGGCTGGCCATAAACTCACAGAGTTATGCCTGCCTCTGCCTCCAGAGTGCTAGGATTAAAGGTGTGCGATACCACCACCCAGGGTTTAGCTTTATCTTAAATTAAAGACTTCCTAGAAATCAATGAAAACGAATACACCCCATACCCAAACTTATGGGACACTATGAAAGCAGTGCTAAGAGGGAAATTCATAGCACTAAATGCCCACATAAGCTGGAGAAATCTCACGCTAGTGACTTGACAGCACACCTGAAAGCCCTTGAAGAGGAAGAACCAAAGTCTCCCAGGAGGAACAGACACCAGGAAATTATCAAATTGAGAGCAGCAATCAATAAAACAGAAATAAAGAGAACAATACAAAGGATTAATGAAACAAAGAGTTGGTTCTTTTAGAAGATCAACAAGATAGACAAGCCCTTATCCAAACTAACCAAAAGACAGAGAGAGAGCATCCAAATTTTAAAAATCAGAAATGAAAAGGGGACTTAACAACAGACAATGAGGAAATCCAGAGAATCATCAGGTCATACTTAAAAAACCTCTACTACACAAAACTGGAAAATCTAAAAGAAATGGATAATTTTCTGGATAGGTACCACATACCTAAGTTAAATCAAGACCAGATAAACCATTGAAATAGTCCAATAACCCCTAAGGAAATAGAATCAGTCATTAAAAGTCTCCCAACCAAAAAAAGCCCAGGACCAGATGGCTTCAGTGCAGAATTCTGCCAGATCTTCAAAGAAGACTTAATACCAATACTCTTCAAATTGTTTCACACAATAGAAACAGAAGGAAAGTTACCAAACTCCTTTTATGAGTCTACAGTTACACTGACACCCAAACCACACAAAGATGCAACAAAGAAAGAGAACTACAGACCAATCTCCCTCATGAACATTGATGCAAAAATACTCAATAAAATACTGGCAAACAGACTCCAAGAACACATCAAAACAATTATCCACCATGATCAAGTAGGCTTCATCCCAGGGATGCAAGGGTGGTTCAACATACAAAAGTCCGTCAATGTAATACACCATATAAACAAACTCAAAGAAAAAAACCACATGATCATCTCACTAGATGCAGAAAAGGCATTTGACAAAATCCAACACCCCTTCATGATAAAGGTCTTGGAGTGATCAGGAATACAGGGAACATACCTAAACATAATAAAGGCAATCTACAGCAAGCCAACAGCCAACATCAAATTAAATGGAGAGAAACTCAAAGCAATACCACTAAAATCAGGAACAAGGCAAGGCTGTCCCCTCTCCCCATACTTATTCAATATAGTACTTGAAGTTCTAGCCAGAGCTATAAGACAACATAAGGAGATTAAGGGGATACAAATTGGAAAGGAAGAAGTCAAGCTTTCTCTATTTGTAGATGACATGATAGTATACATGAGTGATCCCAAAAATTCAACAAGGAACTGATACAGCTAATAAAAACCTTCAGCAACATAGCAGGATACAAGATCAACTCAAAAAAATCAGTAGCCCTCCTATATACAATAGACAAACAGGCTGAGAAGGAAATCAGAGATACATCACTCTTTATAATAGTCACAAATGATATAAAATACCTTGGGGTTACTCTAACTAAGCATGTGAAGGACCTATATGACAAGAACTTTAAGTCCCTGAAAAAAGAAATTGAAGATGTCAGAAAATGGAAAGATCTCCCATGCTCATGGATAGGCAGGATTAACACAGTAAAAATGGCAATCTTACCAAAAGCAATCTACAGATTCAATGCAATCCCCATCAAATTACCAACACAATTCTTCACAGACCTGGAAAGAATAACACTCAACTTCATATGGAAAAACAAAAAACCCAGGATAGCCAAAAGAATCCTGTATAATAAAACAACCTCTGGAGGCATCATGATCCCCGACCTCAAACTCTACTATAGAGCTACCATAATGAAAACAGCTTGGTACTGGCATAAAAACCGACATGTGGACCAATGGAATTGAACTGAAGACCCTGACATTAATCCACACACCTATGAACATATAAGTTTTGACAAAGAAGCCAAAAATGTACAATGGTAAAAAGAAAGCATCTTCAACAAATGGTGCTGGCATAACTGGATGTCAATATGTAGAAGGTTGCAAATAGATCCATATTTGTCACCGTGCACAAAACTTAAGTCCAAGTGGATCGAAAACCTCAACATAAATCCAGTTACTTTGAATCTGACAGAAGAGAAAATAGGAAGTACTCTTGAATGCATTGGCACTGGAGATCACTTTCTAAATATAACACCAGTAGCACAGACACTGAGAGAAACAATCAATCAATGGGACTTGTTGAAACTGAGAAGCTTTTGTAGAGCAAAGGACATGGTCAACAGGACAAAGTGACAGCCTACAGAATGGGAAAAGGTCTTCACCAACCCCACATCTGACAGAGGGCTGGTATCCAGAATATATAAAGAACTCAAGAAATTACACATCAAAATGCCCAACAGTCCAATTAAGAAATGGGCTATAGAACTAAACAGAGAATTCTCAACAGAGGAAGTTCAAATGGCTGAAAGACATTTAAGGAATTGCTCAACATCCCTAATTATCCAGGAAGTGCAAATAAAAAATGACTCTGAAATACCACCTTACCCCTGTCAGAATGGCTAAGATCAAAAACACAGAAGACAGCTTATGCTGGAGAGGATGTGGAGCAAGGGGAACTCTCTTCCACTGCTGGTGGGAATGCAAGCTTGTACAGACACTTTGGAATTCAATATGGAGCTTCCTTAGAAAATTGGGAATCAATCTCCCCCAAGACCCAGCTGTAGCACTCTTGGGCATATACCCAAGGAATGCTCAATCATTCCACAAGGGCATTTGCTCAGCTATGTTCATATCAGCATTGTTTGTAATAGCCAGAACCTGGAAACAACCTAGATGCCCTTCAACTGAAGAATGGATAAAGAAAATATGGTACATATACACAATGGAGTACTACTCAGCAGAGAAAAGCAATTACATCATGAGGTTTGCAGGAAAATGGATGGATCTAGAAAAAATCATCCTGAGTGAGGTAATCCAGACTCAGAAGAACAAACATGGTATGTACTCACTCATAGGAGGATACTAGATGTAAAACAAAGATGACTAGACTGCTACACAACTCCAGGGAGGCTACCTAGAAAACGGGACCCTAGGAAAGACACAGGGATCACCCCATGACAGAGAAATGGATGAGATCCACATGAACAACCTGGACGACAGTGGGAGTAATGAAGGGGAAGATTTAAGGGAAGGAAATCTTAGGGGAGCAGGAGATCCCAGCTGGATCAAGAACAGAAAGGGAGAACAAGGAATAACAGACCATGATAAATGATGACCACATGAGAACAGGAATAGGCAGAGTGCTGGAGAGGTCTCCAGAAATCCACAATGATATATCCTCTGTAGACTGTTAGCAATGGTCGAGAGAAAGCCTGATCTGACCTAGTCTGGTGATCAGATGGCCAAACACCCTAACAGTAGTCTTGGAACTTTCATCTAATAACTGATGGAAGTGGATGCAGAGATCCCCAGCCAGGCCCCAGGTGGAGCTCCTGGTGTCCAATTGTCGAGAAAGAGGAGGGACTGTAAGAGTGTGAATTGTTGAGACCAAGATTGCAAAAAGCACAGGGACAAATAGCCAAATGAATGAAAGCACATGAATTATGAACCAATGACTGTAGAGCCCCCAGCTGGATCAGGCCTTCTGGATAAGTGAGACAATTGAATAGTTTGAACTGTTTGGGAGGCATCCAGGCTGTGGGACCAGGACCTATTCTTAATGCATGAGTTGGCTGTTTAGAACCTTGGGCTTACACAGGGACACTTTTCTCAGCCTGGAAGGAGGGGACTGGACCTGCCTGTACTGAATCCACCAGTTTTAAATGAATCCCCAGGGGAGTCTTGGCCCTGGAGGAGATGGGAATGGAGGGGAGGGAATGGAGTGGATGTGGGGGTTTGAGGGGGAGGACAGGGGAACCCATGGCTGATGTGTAAAATTAAAACACAAATATAATAATAATTAAAAAAAAAGAAAACTGAAAAAAAAAAAACCATAAGCCATTTCTATGAGTATTGTTTGTGTTAGCGCTCCATTGCTGGGAAGTACTATGGATAAGCAGCTTTAGGGAGGCTAGGTTTATTTTGGCTCATGGGTTCAGACAGTCAGATGGCTTTGTTGCTTCTGGGTGTGCTGAGGCAGAGAACCATAGCAGAAGCTTGAAACAGAGGAAACTGGTTCAGCTCATGGCCACTGGGAGAGAGACAGACACAGAGACCCAGATTCCGGGTATATTCCAAATCCAAATTGTAGCATTTACTACACTGCTTTTTATAAACATTTAAATATGTAATGAACTTGTGATTTAAGTTTTTCTGTAATGTAACATCAGAGTCCATATTTATTTTTTCAATTTATAGTCCATTTGACTGAATACCTATATCTCAAATAAACCACTCTAATACAGTACCATGTTGTCACATTATAAACTCAACTTGACTTCTGGGTTATTCTCCTTAGCTGAACTATTTTTATTTTTCATGATTTTAAGTGGGTAACTCGGTGGCATCAGCATATTCAGTAGCTTTACACCTGTCACTACCATCTATTTCCGTAATGTTTTCATCTTCTGATATTGAAACCTTGACCCAGTAAACATCACCTTCCTATCTCCACTCTCTTTAGACCCTGTTTTCATTTGTCTAGCTCTGAACTGAGCACTTGAGGTATCTCACAGCATGAAATCATGCACTATGTGTCCTTTGGTATGGCCTATTTCACTTAGTACGATGCCCTCAAGGTTTATCCTTTTGCCATGTGTCAGATTTTGTGTAAGAATGTGTGTGTGCACGAGCACGAGAATTAGATCTATTCAGTTAGCCATTCACCCTTAATGGACTTGTGACTCAGTTCCAGTTTTTAGCCTTTGTGGATGGTTCTGTTATGAAAATGATTGAAAAACGTCTGTTCACGTGTCTGTTTTCAAATATTTTGGATATTTACTAAAGAACTGAACTACTTTATCTATATCAATGAAGTGTTTTGTAGACTTTGCTTCTAAGTAAAAGGCATAGTTTTTCATTTGCTTTTCTGTGTACTTATTTACATTAGAACGTGCTGTTAACTTCGCCCCATCTACTGCGAGAATGAAGACCATTCTGAGCAATCAGACTGTGGACATTCCAGAAAATGTGGACATCACTCTGAAGGGTGCACAGTCATTGTGAAGGGCCCCAGAGGAACCCTCTGGAGAGACTTCAATCACAGCAATGTAGAGCTGAGTCCCCTCGGGAAGAAGAAGAGGCTCCGGGTTGACAAATGGTGGGGTAACAGAAAGGAACTGGCCACTGTCTGAACCATCCACAGTCACGTTCAGAACATCTCTTACAGGATGAGGTTGTTACTCAGGAGAAGGGGTCTTTGCTTGAAATCCGAAATTTCTTGGGTAAAAAATACATCCGCAGGGTTCGGATGCGGACAGGCGTTTCTTGTTCTGTCTCTCAAGCCCAGAAGGATGAATTAATCCTTGAAGGGAATGATATTGAACTTGTTTCAGATTCAGCAAGCCACATTAAAAACAAAGATACCAGAAAGTTTTTGGATGGTATCTGTGTGTCTGGAAAGGGAACAGTGGAGCAGGCTGATGAGTAAGACCTAAGTTACCCAGCTCCAGAAACAGGAAACTTCATTTAAGTATGATTTGGGGTGTCTGTGGAGACAATAAAAGACTTGTATTTAAAAAAAAGAAAGAAAGAAAGAAAGAAAGAAAGAAAGAAAGAAAGAAAGAAAGAAAGAAAGAAAGAAAGAAAGAAAGAAAGAAGAAAGAAAGAAGAAAGAAAGAAGAAAGAAAGAAAGTGCTGTTGATTCTATAGATTTACCTCATTTAATAATCACATTAATAATCACACTACATTCTTGTAGGGTTTCCAAAAGATTGCTTTACTACATTTACTAACATCTTCTTGGGCTTACTATATTGCATCCCCTACTATTTTAGGAACACAGTGATTCTAGAGTTTCTCTAACTTTATTAAGTAGTTAGGTAAATTTCTCATGATAATAGTCATGGGGGTAATTATAATCACCCCTGAAAAAAACACTTGCCACTTAATGGTTAATAGTACAGTTAGCGGACAGTTTTAGCTCCAAGTGCCTTTAAAATCTTCTCAGCTTTTGAACTGAGACCATTGTGTTCCTGGGAGGCCACAGCCAATGACTTAGCATGCTGCTGACTCTAGGGCCTGCTCATTTTTGTTTAACTTCCCTATTGAGCATTATTGAGTAAGTGAACCTGCCAGGTCTGCATGTCATGTCTACCTGTCCAGTCTTCTGTCCAATCTTGCCTCTTCCTGTCCTTTTTGGTGTTATCCCTCAATAAACCTTTGCATCTGCTAAGTGAGAGAACTACCTATTGGTCAAAATTGTGAGTGGCATGCAAAAGGTCCGTATGAATTGTCAATAAGACCCATTTTAATAGACATAAGTCTACAGGAATACAGAGTAAATTCTCACAGATTATTATGAAATTATGCCCCCCACATAGAAGGTCTAGGGGTTTGTGAAACAATGAACCAATTCATATCCTGACATTTTCTATGTATTTAATTCTACTTATACATTTATATGAGTATGTGTGAATTTATGTATGTATTTGCTTGTTTAGTGTATGTGTGTATGTGAGAGGACACATGTCACAGCACACAGGTTAGAGGACAACTTTCAGGAGTCCATTCTCACTTCCTGCCATGTGGGTCAGGTCAGGAATGGGCAACAAGCATGTTTACCCACTGAGCCATCCTGTTGGTTGGCCCTAATTCGTATCTTAGCTGATTCATACTGCTCTCCCCATTCTCTGAGTAAAGGAAATAACCGCTTCTTACATTGAATGGTGCACTTTAACATTTTGATAAACAAGAGGTGGAGCAGTTAGTGTTTTATTATTTAAAAAATAATAAAATATGGATCCTGCCATGTACTGCTGGGGGACCTTGAGCCAGTTATTAACCCCTCCTGTTATGTGCACAAGATGCACAACATTCATCACTCATGTTCGTTTGCAGACAGAAGTGCCAGGACAGTGGTCAGCAAACAGGAAGCCTCAAATGCTCCACTGTTACTATCTCTGTTGCAAGTGGACTTCCTTGAGGTCTACCATACATCTGCTTTCTTGTGTCTGGACTGGGGCTTGTAGTTAGAGTTTTCCTGCCTGGCCCAGTCAGGACAAATCTCTCTTATCCGCCAGTCCCACAGTCACTCAGACCCAACCAAGAAAGCATATAGAGACTTACATTGTTTAGAAACTGTATGGCCGTGGCAGGCTTCTTGTTATCTACTTATTTTATCTTAAATTAACCCGTTTCTGTTAGTCTATATTTTGCCACATGGCTTATGGCTTACCAATGTCTTTACATGTTGTTTCTCATGGTGGCGGCTGGTGGTGTCTCCTCAGCCTTTTATTTCCCAGAATTCTCTTTTCTCTTGTCCCGCCTATACTTCCTGCCTGGCCACTGGCCAATCAGAACTTTATTTACACAGAGCCATATCCACAGCACTTCCTCTTTTCTTTTTTTTAAGGAAGGTTTTAACTTTTACATAGTACAATTACATATAACAAAACAATTATCAAGCAAGAATTACAGTTACAATATTAAAGAAGATATCCTATCTATCTTATATTTGTGAGTCTAAGGTTTTATATCTAAGTTATCTTTTATCATAACTGAGGAAATTATAACTATCTAGTCTTTAACCACATCAAAGACCTCAGAAGGATATAATATTGCCTGAGAACCGGGAGAAGGATGTAAGCATTTTTCGGGAGTCTTGTAAGAGTAGACAGAGACAGCTGGCAGCCTGGACAGTCACCTAATGTTTCTTTGTAAAGTTGGGGCATTTGTCTTCAGCCCACAGGGCTAGAGTCTCTTGGTTACTTCTCTCAGTGTCCTGTAGAATGTTTGGCAGTTTCCTCTGCAAAGCAGGAACCTGAAGGACCATTTTGTCAAGCAAAGTTTAGTGGTCACCTCTCTATGGGTCCTGCATGTCCAGTTGATCAAGCAGTCCAGGCAAGAACAGTTTCTTGCCCAAATGGCTATTTTTGTAAAGGTGAAAATAAGATATGAAGTGTCTTCAATGCCCATCCTCCTCTCTGAAGTAAAACGGTGCTGCCAGGAGCAGACATGTCTCATTGTCCTGAAAGTCTAAATTTTAAAAGTATTTTAAATGCCATATTCTGTGGGTCTTTGAAGTATTTGAAGATTACCTATCTGTCTGAAATATCTCTATGTATACCTAGAAGACTTAACTAACATGGCTACAAGTATGATTATCCTAGATGACTAATTATTAATCTATTTTTAATTATCCATTGTAATTTAAAATGAGCTATACAAACATAATACCTTAAATAAGAGTATAAATATGCACACAGTATAACAAAATTAACTTTAAGTTTGTATCAATAGACTAAAGTCTATACCAATGTAAAACATTTTAAACAAGTTGTTGCTCTTTAGAAGTAAGTTCCCTAATCTACCCTTTCATCCTATTATATCTATATCATATCCCCCTTCTTTAGAAAGAGGTTGGAGTGGCTGTTTGAGGGACTCTTCAGAGGAGAGGCCTTCATAAAGGAAGAGGTGATGCCTTGCCTGGGAATGCTAGTGCAGCACTGTGCTTCTCTTTGGCTAATAACTCAAAAGGGACAAAAGAGTTCAACATGGCTTCATGTACATTGATCAAACCAATTATATTTATATATAATTTACATGGATACTCGTCTTGATGATTATGTCTACTACTATGTCTTGTGCAAAATAGTAATGAACTTCTAAAAGCTGATTTTGTGTTTCTTAACTAGTTTATCCCAAAATAAAGAATAGCTCTGGTCAGACAGACCCATGCATCCAAGGAGTAAGCACAGTGGTCTTCCAGAGTCTCAGTTACCAAGTATAGTGTAGGACATGGAACGACTTTCACTAAAACAAGTAAAATGAGATCATAGAGTATAGGAGTCAAGTCCACATGCTATAAGAATATGAGGCTTTGACAAAGTGTTTGCATATGTCATATCTTTACAGTAATTCTGTGAGTTTAATTATTCTGAGGGAAAAGTCTTTGTTTTTTTCTTCTTTCTTTCTTTCTTTCTTTCTTTCTTTTTTTTTTTTTTTTTAAGCTGAGGATCGAACCCAGGGCCTTATGCTTGCTAGGTAAGCACTCTACCACTGACCTAAATCCCCAACCCAAATCTTTGTTTTTATTCCAACTTTTTTGTTATAAATCAAAATTTTGAATGTGTTTTATAATAGAACAATCATTTTTGTTTAAGCGGAACATCTTACGAAAAGCTTAAGGAAAATGATGCCTGCTTAGAGATCTTCTGGGCACCAGCAGACTCATCTGTGATAGATTTACATCCCGAAAGTAATGTATATTATTTCCCATCCTATTTTTAAATAGTATGATGTAGATATAGTGTAGTGGCATACACATTTTGTAACTACATCTTTTATATGCTTTTCTGAGAGACTGTCAAAACTCTATCAAAATAAGAGGAAACTAATGATTTTCCCATTGTACCAGTTCCCCTAAATCTATAACTATTCCTTTCCTTTTAAGTTAATCGTGTCCTCCAGGGGACACTAGATCTAATAGTGAGCAGATGTGATGGGCAGCATTCCAAATGTATTGGTAATAATACTAGATTCTATCCCTGTGGATCCAGACAAATGTGGCCATCCTCGGGATGTGAACATAGGCCAAGCAGTTTACCTGGGATTCATTTAGAGTCTTTTTTTTTTTTTTTTTGAGAGACCTACTAGATAAGATTTGCAGAACTAGTATATGTTAATTTTTCAGAGTGCATAGTCCACTCCCTATATACAAAGAAACAAACAAAGTCAGACTTGATACAGCCTAAGCAGCTGTACCATGAACACAGATCCTATGTGTTACTAACCTGCACTAGGAGTCCTAGGCTGTGTGGTCTAAAATTAAGCATAGGGGGCAGATTCTGTTATGCCACTGGAGACTAGTGCACATATGCCAAATTACATGGCCCAAGACCCAGCCTGCACCTAAAAGACTTGAGTTTATCCAGGCTGATGTATGGTCAACTATTATCTCCATGGTAGTCGAGGAGTCCTATATACAGTTCTAAAATGCCAGCTTCTAACCCAGGATAGACTTCATAATTCAGCCCTTTATTAACTGTGACTACCAATGTCTTTTTTTTTTTTTTGAGGCAGGGTCTGACTGTGAATCCTTGGCTGGCCTTGAATTCAGTATCTAGACCAGGCTGGCCTTGAATTCACAGAGATACACTTGCTTCTGACTATGGAGTACTTGGATTAAAGGTGCACACCACCATACCTGGCAGATCTACATGTCTCTTATCTCTATGTTAATGTCAAAATGAGTCTTTCTAAAATTCTAAAATTCATTGCTCTTTGCAAATTTTAATTCTTGAGTCATATACTATTTAGTAGAGGAAAAGTTTCAAAATCTTTGTTCTCAGACTAAGAACTTCAGAATCCAGCTGTAGTTGTCTTTGGATCCTTATTTCTTCTCTCTTCTCTCTGTCTCCCTCCAACTATACCATATTTCCACAATAAGTATTTTTTTTATGTTTTTAAAGATCATTTGTCAATATTATATCCACTTTTGGTATAGATTCCTATAAATGTTGACAAATGCATAATGATTATTTAACTGAAACAGTAATCGAGGTTGTTTTTTTTTTTAATTCTCTTATCACCCTAAAAATTTATTTATGTGGGACTGGGAAGAGGTCTTGCTTGGTAAAACATCTACCTTGTAAGTACAAGGACATGAACTCACAGCACTCATGTGAAAGCCATGTGTGTGATGGCATGCACTTATAATCTCAGTGCTGCTGCGGGAGAGACAGGAGGATCCTCCTTGGGGTTTCCTAGCCAGTCTAGCTCCAGGCCAGTGAGAGAACGTGTCTCAGAGGAGATGGACACTTTTCCTCAGGATGATACTTCATGTTGTTCTCCAGCCTACACACACACACACACACACACACACACACACACACACACACACACACACACGTATATATATATAATATATATACATATATATAATGTATAATATATATACACACTTTTGAGTCCCTGATACAGTAGCATGATTTTGTATCATGTGTATATCATTAAGAGTCAACTTCTTATACTTACTGAAATGTGAAAGTGATTCTCTCTAACCCCACATGTCTTCATGACACTGAACAATTTTTTTTCTAGAATGCCTTGCTACCCTATTGATTACTATTTTTTTTTAACTCAACTCCTTTGTCAATACAGTATGCATATACTAGAGAGACATGGGCATTGTTTTTCTAGATTAGTCACTACAGTACATTGCAGTGATGTGTGAGCTTAACAGCTTCATCTACTGCAGGAACAGGAAAACTATGCCACGTGGGAGCCATCTACAAGTCCATCCTTCCAAGTAATCCAGATCCGCTCCTTTCCCCATTCCTAGCTTTATGTGACAGAAACAGCTTGTGGCTTACAGCACATAAAATATTTACCAAGTATTCTTTAGAGAAAACGTCTGAAATCTATTCAGGTTGCCTAGGAAGTGTTTGCATCATGGCAGTTGAGTTCAGGGGAAAAACAGAATCCAAGTCAGGAGTCAATACAGTAGAATTGAGTATAGAAAACCATGTTTAGAATACTAGAAAGTGGGAGGAGAACACAGAAAAGGTCTATTAGTCACAGCCCTGAAGGTTGGTCACACTGTTGACCTTACAAGAACTAGCAGGCCACCCTTCTCCTTTGTAGCTCTCAGAACATCCAAAAGTCAGCCCCTGTCTTCTTGCTGCCTTCTAATCTCATGGGGCTGCTGGCAGCCAACAGAATCTAACCAGAAATCCACTGGTAACAGAGACATTTCTCTTTTAAGCTCTAGAGCCCAGGACAGAAATGGGATGTAGAAGCTGCTGTCGTGGGAAAAGCTGACAATTTCAGCCTTGTGAGGTAGAGGCAGACCAGCGAGTTGAGTTTAACATAGCTCTGGGCCAGCCTGGGCTCATGGTGAGAACATGTTCTTCCTGAACTTGTATCAGGAAGAAGCAGACAGACCAAGCACAGTAGAGACATGGGAGTATATGGGAGCTGAGTGTCTGCGCAGCGTCTGGCAGCCCGGCATGTAATCATATTTAGTAGGTGCTCAGTGAAGGTTGTTGAATGAAATTGGATCAAATCAACATTCTGGAGCACTTTGTGCACTAGGACCTCTAGCCTGTTCCTCTCCTAAGCCAAGAGACTGGAGTACAAATTCCTGGCCAGTCTCAGACAATTTGGTTTTTACTAATAACAAACTATAGAAGTTTTAAGAATAGGATGAATTTATTATTTTACAATCACATTAATTTACATAACAGACATCTTTTTATATAGCAAATACCTCAATTATATATTTCAATCTAACCAGAGTTCAAAATTCCATGACTAGAATTTGAGAGCAGTTTCATTGTTTGTACTAAAACACAAATACTTAACTTGATCCTTGAGAAGATAATGTACTTTAGCATTAACTTCATACTCAATGCCATTTGTTGAAAGGTAATTAATATTTCTTGCCCCCTAACCCTTGCCCTTCACCCCACATACCACATTATGTTCCAAATCCAAGCCTGGGACATGCATGAGCAATGCTGCACTCTTAATGGAGTCAGTGGCAACCCCAGAGTGGCTTTGTCTCAGCAGCCAAACTTGATGGGAGGATCCAGCTGACTGCTTTTCTCTCCTGTTTCATATGCTATATGCTCCTATCCTCTTTTGTAGATGGAAGAGTATTATTAACATCATCTCTCAGCCAATGTTTAGTCTTCATTTAAGCAGGGGGGAAATTTTAGAACAATTTTAAGTGACATCCTACTTTTAAATTAAGTGACATGCATAAGTCTGCCACAATTAACACCCAAAATTCAGTGTGACCTTCATGGCAGCTGGTGATATTCTAATATTTCTGACTAGTGTATGAAAGGTGAAAGGGTCTATCACCTTTCAATGTGCATATGTAATTGCAGTAAGTGTGACTAGCAGGACATACTTGTGGATAATGCTGGAATGTTTATCTATATTTATAATTAGGAACACTTAAGTGAATTTGATATAAATGTCTGTCATCAGTGGTGCTTGATTATCAATTTCCCTGGTACATTGTGCAAGAACTGTAAGTGTATGGAAACCTACTACATTTGGTTTTATGACAAGTAGTGGAAATGTGTTTAAAATGGTCCTAAATTCTTTCATGTACAACAATATTTATTCAGAAATTATAAATATGAAAGCCTGATATTGTAGAAACTCAAAATATAATTCATATATGAAGCTCAATTCTAAACTGTTGGTTTTGATTTTTGAGTCAGGGTCTCATGTAGTCTAAGCCAACTTTAAACACACCATCTTCCTGTCTCAACCTCTCGGTTCCTGGAACTACAGTGTGTGCCACCATGTCTAGGAACTGTCTGCCTGGATGATTCTAAAAGAAGCTCCCAGCATAAAGGGAGTTTCTTATGATTAGCTCTCTGCGTGGATTTCTGTTGTTTCCTGGCTTCCCTTGTTTTCTGTTCTTTCTTCACCTTGTTTGTCCTTATACCATGTGCTTTAGATGTGAAATACTTAAGGGACAAGTAAAGCTAAACATAATGGGATTCACGTGGGAGATTTTAAAATGTTTTTCTTTATAGGTTTTTTTTTTCAAATTTTATGTTTTGAAATTAAAATACAATTACATAATTTCCCCCTTTCTTCCCTCCAGTCCTACCATGTACCAATGTAGCTCTTTACTCTGTGTTCTCTCAAATTCACGGCCTGTGGTCCCTTTCTTTAGTTATTCTCTCTCTCTCTCTCTCTCTCTCTCTCTCTCTCTCTCTCTCTCTCTCTCTCCCTCTCCCTCTCCCTCTCCCTCTCCCCCTCCCTCTCCCTCTTCCCCTCTCTCTCCTAAATATATAATATATAAAGACAATTTGTTCAGTCCATATAATGTTACTCGTATGTATGTTTCTCATCACTTGAGGGTTATAAACATCAAAACAATAAAATTACTGTTTTTATCACAAAGGAATGTGAACGCGTGTGTGTGTGTGTGTGTGTGTGTGTGTGTGTGTGTGTGTGCTCACATGCTAAGCAAAGGCTCTTCCACTAGATCCCCACTCCATGAAATAAACTAGTATTAATGTTTTAAGAACTTAGTGGACCTGGATCATCAAATCCTCATGAACAGGCTTTAATGACAAGCCTAGTCTTCCTATGACTGATTAATTTTCAAATAAATTGGTTTAGCTTGTTCATGATATTCTTCCTACTAAACGTTATGATACAATTTGAAGGATTTTGGGAAGTTCTTTTGTATGTCAAATGAAACAACTCCTTTTTTGCTCCGTGGATGGACACTGTGAAAGCAGAAGCCAAACCTGCTCTTTCTCTGCCAGTGTTCCCTAGACTGTTGTTTCTGAGAGATATGTGTTGCTTTATTTAATAAGAAACTTATACTTACAAATTGGTTGAGAAAGGCACCAACATAAAAGTTGGCAAGCTACATGAAGTGTTCATTATGTGCAAATAAAACAATGCTGTCTATCATTTCACATAGAAAAAAGCATAAATGACCAGTAATTATGGATGGTGACTGATCTCTTTGTGAATCAGACAATACAGATGGAAACTCAAAGTACTTGCTTATTTCAGGACAAGCAAGGAACTAGAGGAAATGAGCCTTCTCTTTCTCTACTCAGAAATGCAATGATTATTTCGATTCATTCAGAAAGTGCCTTGGAAAGATATACACATTAGATGTAAAAGATACAGAATATTGATCCAACAATTCCAGAAGATAACCTGGTTTGATAAGCATATTGATTACACCATAGAGGAACTGGAACTTTAAATATCCACCAATGGGAAATTTATCAACTGAACTAGGGTCCCTGTATATAATGGAATCCCATGTACCCATTTAAGCACTCTAAATATATATTAGTTAATTTGCAAAAGTATAAATGGTATATTGTTGTGTGGAGAAGCAAGACATAATGTGCTTAGATTCTATATATCCCAGGTTGGATTTTGCTATCCACAATCAGGTCATGCATACAGCCTTATGCATGCAGCCTGGACGCCTAAGCTCTCCTACTGCAGTGTACCAGGTCAGTGTAGCCCCACCAGCACAGCTGCATTTTCGGAACTCTCATGGAAACAGGAAGTCATGGTTTGCTGACCTTCATTACACAAGGAAAATTATGTCTATAGGTGTTTGGCTGTGTCTATATGGAGAAAGAATGCGTATCTTTCCAGAAGAATGTTCACACATGGATTGTAGTCCGTGGCATCGTGTAGGAGATTCCAGCTCATTTTTGCTTACTGCCTGAGGTTTTTCTGCAGCATCTAATTGATATAGACACTAAACATACTCATACAAATTATTATCTCATTGAGTCTGTTTATTCTTCATAAAAATAGTTTTAGAGTACAACATGCCTGAGTGCACTGAGATATCTCACCTAAAATATGTATCTATGGGATAGAGAAATATCTAAATGCAATTTGTTTTTCAGAATCACTGCATTCCTGCATGGCGCACATAAATTTATTCTTTCTTTTCTGTGTTTTGTTTTTGAGATAGGATTCTGCTGTGTAGGGGTAGCTTGGTATTTAGCATTAAGCCAAGTCTGGCTTCAAACCCATAATCACTTTCCTGCCTCAGCCTCCCAAGTATCAAGATTTTAGGTATGCAGCACCACCCAACTACATACTCATTTCTCTAATAATCTGTTTGCACCAGGTTTTTATATCTCTCCCCCATTATATTATATATACAAATGCCAAATTTACATCTTCTCCTTACTACAGGGTTCTTCCTCGCTTTTTTCACATGTTATCTCCCTTAATACACTAATGGGTATGTATGGCAACTCCAGTGAGGATTCATCTGGACATTCACTGAAATAGACAATAAATATCTAATTTCATCTGGAGAATTTAACTTAATCTCCCATATATTTGCAATCAGTTATCCATAGCCACTTTCAGCTTCCATTTAGGCTTTCCATTTCTAACTAACTAGTCCTGCATATGCACCAAAATGTGTAGGATGTAGCACAATATGCAGCTTTGGACATGTAGCTTTCCAGTTCTGCTTGGAAAAGGGTCCTTGGTGCCCTTCAGATATGTATTTGAATAGGGAGAAATATAAAAGCAGAGAAGCAGTCACACTTTAATTATATAGACAAGACACAGTGGTCCCCTAACTCATAGCAGAAAGAAAATGGAGTAGATAGATGCATTCTGGGGTTCAGAGAAAACAAATGGGCAATGTTCAGTAATGGATAGACGTGGAGAAGTGATGAACAGAGGTCGTCAAAGGTAACAGAGTCTTCGGGCAGCATTTGCCTCTTGAAGGGAAGACTGTCATCATCTGCTGAGGAACAGAGGGAGTGGGCAGAAATTGAGGGAACATTAGCAAAAGCTCCGAGATGTGGAAGCAGTCACTATTTTCTAGAAATTGTAAATAATCTCTTACAGAGTGTGGAGTAAAACAGGGAAATAGAAGCATGGACAGACTAGGGACTCCCTGAATGTGACAGAACCTCGATGCCTTCCTAACTTATTTAACGTACTACTGTAATTCAACTGTTCCCAGACATTAGTCATAGAACTGGTGACATTTTACCGTTCTTTGATGCACCAACATTGGATTGCCTGCTTTTATTTTGTGAAATATTAAAGGAATAAAACAATCCATTATCTTACTTATAATATCAATGGTCTCTTAAAATACTTTATTTTGCACTTAACTTTGGTGCAGAATAAATTCTAGACTCAATGTAGAAATTTTTAAAATTGTCAGAACTGTGCTTTTTAATTAATGAAGAATCACTGACAATTAGTAAACACTAAACTTCTACTTGAATGGAAGATCTCAGGAACTACTTACTCAACTTCAACACCGTAGATAAACAGCCACAAATCACCAGTCAAGTGGAAAGCTTGAGCAATGGAGACCAGCAGTAGCAGCATTGCTGAGCCTTACCATCTGATAACTCGCTTGAAAGGGCTTGGCAAAGGGCCGGTCTTCCAGTGTCCTGGAGAGAATAATGATTTATGTTTAGTAAATAGGACAAATTCTTGCTCTGCTGCTTTTTAATTTGTGTTTTCTGAAGATGTTCTGGGAAAGAACTTAGAACTTGTGTGTGAGTCTTCAAAATATACAATTTGTAATTTATGATGCTCGTTTCTAAAAATTAGCCTTTGGTGTGTATTGTTGAGGGTATTAAAAATATTTTATTCGTGTGCATTTTAAAATACCCATCAATGCTCTGGCACTTAAATATAAAATTTAATGTAATAATATCAGTGTTCCAAATATTCCCTCACTCTCATGCAGCATTAGCAGCCATTTTCCCGTTATATTTTATTGTTTATAGTTTTCTGTTAAGGAAATACAGAAAATGGAATGGTAGGTATTTTCCCACTTACAGGAATTGTACATTTACAGGAATTTTAAGAATTGTACCAGCATTGACCTAACTAAATTATATTAAAGGAAACTAAAGAACATATAAATCATGCCAAAAATACTTAGGATTGGGAGGGTGAGATGCCTCAGGGAATTGGTAATTTGACCCAAAGCCTGTCACCTGTTAAAATTTATCCGGGGTCAAAAGTGACTGAAAGCATCAGCATCTAACAGGTGTTCAGGATCGTGTGTAAACTGAAGTGGTTGGCCTCAGGACCATCCCTGTGTGACACATGTGTGCACTGCTGGACCCCCACCCCCAACACTAATTGATAACGCTGCTGGCAAGCTTGATTGAGGTGCCAAGGACTAACTGGCCTGAACTCTTTTCACCCCTTCTAATGTGCCTTTTAAAATAGGTTCAAGTGTGCTGTGCCATAGGAAACTGTGTGTGTGCCTGTTCCCTTAACTAGGTTACTCTTAAACCTGCACATCTCTGTCTTTTCACAGTAGAATCTCTCATTATAGCACCTGAGTTTTTCCCTGGAGTACTGTTTTGTTTGTTGAGTAAATTATCAAATGATGGAAAGAGTTAAGTAGTGACTCCTTATGCACAGGGATATGTGGTCCAATTTTCTAAATGTTCTTTCCTTGGAATTTAATTCACAAGTATCAGTGTGTTCTAAAATATGTAAGAGCATCATTTATAACATAAAAAATGCTGAAATAATTATGGGTTATTTATGTTGGTATTTCTTACTTAAAAAAAAAACTATTGCTTTACACATATAGAGTCAGGAATGAAGTTGAAGCCATCTTCTCTTGTTGGTAGTTGGTAACAAAGAGAAAGAAAAGAATCGGTTCTCACTGGTATCTGGCAGTGAGGAAAACATCATTTAAAAAAATAATTAAAGGATCATGATAGCATTCAGACCTGTAAACATGAATTTATCCCATTCATGCCAGCAATGTGGTTTTTGACAGGTCATAGAAGGACAGAAGACATACCATGAGCAGTAGTGTAGCAGCTTCGTGAACTGCATATGTCCTCGCTGCTATTTCTTGGGTGAAAGGTGGTCATGCTGCTTCCCAGAGGACTTAGTATCCATTGGTTAATGAGTGTGTAGTCTTTTCAAACTGGTAATCACTCTCCATTTCTCAGACTCCTGCCAGAAGAAAAGGAAGAGCTGAGAAGGGTCTTAAATATGTCTGTAAGATAAGTAAAATAATGACGGCCTGAAGTGGGAACTAAGAGCAATAGATATGCAGAACACATTTGCCAGTATTGGCTGAGAGTTATGGGCCCAACTCATAACGATGGGCAAGTCTCGTTTATCTGTTCTCAGGATTCATCCATGAGTTCATTAGCAAGACACATCTGTGAGCCAACACTTCAGACTGGGTAACGCAGATCTGTAGACTGTAAATGCCCAGTTCTACTTCGGTGTTTTGTACAACTGCTCTAGGCGTTGCCTGTGCCTCTGTGCTCTACCTCGTGCAGACTTAGCTCCACGGCATCCTTTAGTCACAGCTT
Organism: Onychomys torridus; assembly: GCF_903995425.1. Classification (NCBI taxonomy): domain Eukaryota; kingdom Metazoa; phylum Chordata; class Mammalia; order Rodentia; family Cricetidae; genus Onychomys; species Onychomys torridus. The sequence goes on from NC_050465.1 coordinate 33,686,597, forward strand.
TCTGTTGGTGGACCAACTTTGAATGCAAACTTCTAGCCCTGGAGTATCTGCAGATCCTCACCGTTTCTTCCCACCCTTGTCCAGTCTCTATTCTAGACCGTGTTGTTTGTGTGACCCAACACGTGGCAGGACCACTGCACTCACTGGCTTCTTAGCAGAGGAGGTTGGTGTCTTCAATGTGTTATAGAGGTCTGGAGATGTTTAATGATTGAATAAAGCATTACAGCTTTCTTCTTTTCACTTGTATTGTGTTTAAATAAATATTGTGTGCCTAAATAAGTTCTTGAAATCCTAGACTAATGTCTGCAGACCCTTTTAAATACATTTTGCTTCAAATGAACTTGATTTTTATAAGTCCTGAGCAGGTTATCAAGTACACATTTCTGTTTTTATTAGGATATAGTAATTATACATAATAATTGACATTTTCATACATGCTTATACTAGTTCCTCCTGTCTGTCTGTCTTCCTTGTGGCCCATGAGGTTCATTGGGATTGCTTAAGAAAACACTTGTGAGGGGTTATTTACAGAACCATAGGCACCTTACCATTGGTTATACCACTGAAGAAAATTTTCTTTCTCTCCCAGCAACCGTAACTGCTTCGTGATCCTCTTGCTTTGTGGCAGGATGTTGAGGAGCCATATTTTGTGTAGTTCTTGTACTCGTAATCACAGCTGCTGTGAGTTCAGGAATATGATGGGCATGCAATGAATAGTCTCCATACCTCTTGCACTGGCCTTCAGGTTCTTCCCAGCCCCTTTCTGTGCTATTTGCTGAGCCTTGGATGTGTGTGGGGGAATATAGATGATGTCCCATTTATGGCCAAATGTTCAACAGTCATCTGTTCTCTACACTTTGATCAGCTATGAGATTCTGCAGTTATGGCGTCTCTCCTTGAAAAGAAATTTCTCTGACCAAAGCTGACAATAGTACTTGTCTGTGGGCACAAACACTAACATGAATAATAATGTTCACTTAGCAAAATAATAGGAGTAGCTTCCCTACTCGAGCCTATGACTCCTGAGCCATAGTTTTTTTTATTTATTTAATTTATTTATTTATCCATTTATTTATGTATTTATTTATGTATTTATTTATGTATGTATGTATGTATTTATTTATTTATTTATTTATTTATTTAGTGGTTTTTCGAGACAGGGTTTCTCTGTAGCTTTGGAAGCTGTCCTGGATCTCACTTTGTAGACCAGGCTGGCCTCGAACTCACAGAGATCCACCTGCCTCTGCCTTCCGAGTTCTGGGATTACAGGCATGCGCCACCCCCGCCCAGCCATAGATTTTTTTTTTTTTTAAGCAGGTTTGTAGTACCAGATGTGATTTCCCCACTGCAGAGCAAGCCTCAAATCCAATGAGAAAGCAATCAGTTTCCTCTTTCCCGGATTTGCCACTACTGCATGTCTTGCCTGGCTGGTCAGTGTTATTGCACACAGAAGCCACAGCTGAAGGTCAGTCCTCTCACAGCTGACTGCAGAGCATTTTCTGGAGACGTGATGGCTAGCAAGCAGGGAGGAGGCTTCTAGCTTAGCTGCAGCTTGACGTCTCTATGTCTGTGAGCACGGTGTGTGGTATCTTCAACAATGGAGTCTCACCTTTTAGTTCTGGTAGGCAACCAACAACAATGGAAATCATTGGTATTATTTGGGGATCCATGGGGCCTCCCTGACTAACCGCCTGTAGGGAAATAGCCTACTCCGGGCTCTGAGATTTTTGTTAATAATCTATGGCTTCTAGAGACAGCTTCATTCACTCATGCAGAGCACCTCCCTTCAAACTCAACTGTTCATTTTAAAGCAGCTTTAATTATTGCCAGTTTCTATAAATACATTGAAAACTTAACTAATAGACTTTTAAAAATTACTAATTCTATGACATTTTCATAAAGCTTATATTTTAACCTAGGAAAAAGGCAGACAGGGCAGGATGGATAAAGAGCTATAAATGGTTCATGTCTAGAAGTGTATGGTGCAAAAAGGATTTCAACTGATTGGGTTTAAACATATTACAAAGGATACAGGAATGATTCAGGGACTCTTCATTGATCATCATGCAGGTTTAACCATTGTCACCCATGGCCAGGTTTGTTTCTCCTGTTCCCTAGCCCATTATGCCTGATCCACACTATTTGTAAGGAAGACTATATAAAATATGGCACACCCTTTATAACTGTAAAGGTAAAATTGAAACAATTCACTAAAATATTCAATTTCTACAATTTTTTTTCTCATGATGGGCTGGGGGTGTAGCTCAGTGGTAGAGCTTTGCCTAGCATGTGTGAGGCCCTGACTCCAAACTCTAGAACCACCAAAGCTGTTTTCTCATCAAACCACTTTGTCATCTCTCACCTATCCACTCTCATCACCCCCACATACGCACACCCCAACCTACCCGCTCTCATCACCCCCACATACGCACACCCCAACCTACCCGCTCTCATCACTCCCCACATACACACACCCCAACCTACCCACTCTCATCACCCCCACATACACACACCCCAACCTACCCGCTCTCATCACCCCCACATACACACACCCCAACCTACCCACTCTCATCACTCCCACATACACACACCCCAACCTACCCGCTCTCATCACCCCCACACCCCAACCTACCCACTCTCATCACCCCCCACACACACCCCAACCTACCCACTCTCATCACCCCCCACACACACCCCAACCTACCCACTCTCATCACTACCCCCACACACCCCAACCTACCCACTCTCATCACCCCCCACACACACCCCAACCTACCCACTCTCATCACTACCCCACACACCCCAACCTACCCACTCTCATCACCCCCCCACACACCCCAACCTACCCACTCTCATCACTACCCCCACACACCCCAACCTACCCACTCTCATCACTACCCCCACACACCCCAACCTACCCACTCTCATCACCCCCCCCACACACCCCAACCTACCCACTCTCATCACTACCCCCACACACCCCAACCTACCCACTCTCATCACCCCCCCCCACACACACACCCCAACCTACCCACTCTCATCACTCCCCCCCCACACACACACACATCCTGAGAGCCACCAACTTACTTTATTTTTCATGTAATGTTTTCATTGAGCCTTTGAGAACTCCATACATACAAACAACATATTTTGATCATACCTACCCCATTGTCCACCAACTCCTCCTGGACATGCCCTAATATAACCCACTTCCACCTTCATGCCTTTCCTTGTCTTTTTTTTCCTTAATAACTGAGCCCATTTGATATTGCCCATATGGGCATGGGTGTGGGACCATCCATTAGAGCATAGCAACCTTCCTGTGGCCACATGTCCATAGAGAAATGACTCTTCGGAGCAGTTATCAGTTGTCCATAGCTCCTTATCTAAGGGCGGGGCCTTGTGATCTGTCTCCAGGTGCAGTGGCCACGCCATTTCCGGAAGGCAGTACCTCACAGCATTCCTATTCATCCTTGAGTTCTTAGGTTCTTTTTGCTCCCTCTTCCATGACATTCGCTGAGAGCCTTGGGGTAGGAGGTTATAGATCTCATGTAGGGCTGGGCATTCACAGTAACTGATTCTCAGCACTTGGATCAATTTTGACTTTTTACTAAAAGAAGCTTCTCTGACCAAGGCTGAGAGAAGTACAAAGTTATGAACACAAACATAAATACTGAGGAAGCATTCATTTAGCAAAACATTAATGACTTGCCTCCCCGGCCACCGGCCTTTGGCCAGTTTTACCGTATCAGGCACAAATTCCTTTCTGTGGAGTTATCCTCACACCTAATAAGAAGGCAGTTGGCAAACTCCAAGAGTCATGTCACTGCTGCACTAGGTACATCTTGCCTGCAGATGTGGCACCCGGGGCCCAGTGCTGAGGAAGACCGTTGATAGCTCCTCCTGTGTGCAGCAGCCTGCACAGCACCTGCTGACACCATGGAAGGAAGCCAGCAGGGAGGAAGCTTCTCTGCCCACTGACTTGCTTCTGTTCCTAGAGTTCAGATGTTTCTGGAGTGTCATTTATTAAAAGTAAGTTCAAACAGCATATATCCTTTTTTTGTATAAATTCTACTTTTCAAAAATTTTCTGAGAGTCATTTATGGTATTATGTGTATTATTAATTCATTCCTTTAACAATTGTTCAGTTGTATTGGGTTTTGTAGGTGCCTCACAAATTTATCTAGTCAACATATGCTAGGCATTTAGACAGTATTTACATTGTTTTCTGTTGGTAATATTATAAGTGAAACAATTCCCAACACTGAAAACATTTATTTAGATGTATGTGTTTACTTTTCTTGAATATGAATACATAGATGTGGACTTGCTAGGTTATAGGGATGAATGTGTTTATTTTTTACAATAAATGACCAAATACTTTTCAAAAATTGTACACTATTTCAGTAAAATGTTTGATACATTCTATGTGAATGTTTGTACTAAGAAAATTTTGCTCCAGTACTTTTAAGTTTGTGTTACTAATAAATCTTTGTGCTAAACTGCTTGGATATTTTTCTTCCTCAAAGCTGAGGCAACTATCAAGACATCTTGCTACTTCTTTCTGGCAAGATCCTGGCTGGAGTTCTCTTGGACAGACGGTTGTGTAGCCTTGCCAACTATGTGCTCCCAAAATCACAGTGTGGTTTTGGGCCACAGCACAGTACAGCTGACTCAATCTTTGCAGCATGTTTGGATTTAGGAAAGTCAAGACCGAGTCAGCCTATGCCTATAAGGTTGCAGATCCTAGATTTGCTTCCCGCCCCCCAATTAAATAAAACTCTTTATACAGGGACTTGGAATACACTGAGAGAAAGAAGATAAAGTTGATTAAGTATCAATGTGGGGAAGATCTGGGAGGAGTTGGGGGAGGGGAAAAATGATCAAAATATGTCATAAGAAAAAATTTACACAAAAAGAAAATAAAGCATTATAGCTGTTAAATATTCTGGAACAAAAGTATTAAAAAGTGGTATCCTAAGCACATTAATCTGGCAAAAAAAATACAATGAGTAAAAAAATTACAGAATTTGTACTATCTTTTTACTCAGAACTCTGTGAGATCTTGATTTTAATTCTGTGGTGTGTTTTCAATTAAAGTAGAAAACTTTCTTTAGTTATTTTTATATGGTGTAGATGTGTATACTATAATTAACAATTCTCTTTCAACTACCATGACTGAGTGCCATAGTGAGGCCCTTTCTAGATATTCAGTGAGCCCTTTAAGCACAACAGATGAGACTCAGTGTACTGAGGCAACAGATTAAGTATTAGAAGATCGTGGACACAACTTTCTTCAAGCAAGGTGTAAGCATTGTTTGAGTATGTAGTATAAATGAACTGAAATTACCCTGTGTGCTAGTAAGAAAATTTTGACAAGTTATAAAAAAAGACATGTATTATAACCATATCTGAAATTTATACAACAACCTGATAAACTATAAATTAAGAAATCTGAAGCCTCATTTTTTATATATATATATATATATATATATATATATATATATATATATATATATATAAAACAAAATGGCTTCTTGATAGTGATGAGGCTGGTTTCTTGACCAGGAGAAGAGTCACAAAAGGACAACATCCTTAAAGTCTACCTCTGGGCCCTGGGTTATTTTAGCTTTATAAAACCTGAACTGATCTTTGCCATAGCTAACCAGACTGAAAGATGGACATAATCTCATGAAAAATATACACTTGTATCAAATGCCATACCCATTAGAACCTATGTAAGAAGCCTGACAATTTAAATGCAGCCTGCGTCTGCATCACAGGCTTGTCATTATCCTAGAGAGCCAAGCCATCCTGAGGCCAGGGCCAGGAACTTGGGAGGAAAATGCTAGGCAGAGTGCAAAGGACATTGCTGCTTTCTGAATTTTCAAGTATTGGAACTTTCAGACAAGAAGGCACAAACAATTCAGATCCTAGAGGTGGTGACATGGGATGTGTTTAAAGAACAGATTCCATAGCCAGGATAGAAAGAGTGTCTCCAGTTTGTCATGTGAAAGTCAGGAACAGTTGAAAGGGGCTCTGGAAACCATAGATGGCTTTGCAAGAGACACAGCTCAACTGTTATCTACTGTGCCTGGAGCCAGCACTAATGACTCTCTTTAGGACTCGGGGTGCTACCCCACTTCTGCTGGGGATAAGCTGAAATATAGCTTTTTCAATTTTCTTTAAGCAGATCATACCTTGATTTTAAAATTCTTCCTCTTGTGAGCTTGCTGATAAAAATGATCTGTTCTGACAATTAAAGCCGTAGGTGGAGGAGAGATCTGCTACTCCACAATATGAATGAAGTTAGTACTGCTGATAGTCACATTCAAAGTCATTGAAATGGTAAATGTTGTTGTCTACCTCTACTACAATTAAAAATAAATGAGAAGTTTTAAGGGTTTTGACTAGTATCTTACAGAAGGCCTGTTTCCACTCTCATCTGATTTCTAGATGAATCTGGAGTCGAGAGAGTGACTGACTCTTACAGCCTTCCAAACAGTTCTCGGGCCTTCCTGGCTTCTTGCTTGAAATCCAGGTCATGGGTTTCATTTGGGCATTTTCATGTGCATGTGTTCTTATGCTTTGCTTTACTTTATCCCCATCCCACTGCTCTCCCACATCCTCCTGATGAGGATAAGAAATAGAAACTGGTTAGGTACATTTAGGGACAGAAACCCCTAAAATGGTAAGCGCCATTCTTGATCTTGGCCAGAATCAGGGAATGTCCTTGGTTCTGTCCTGGCCAGATGCCAGGAATGCCATAATGGAGCTTTGCTTTCTTATATGAACACATGCCTGGAGATCATGTGAGGCTGTGCCAAAAACACCAGTCCAGACAGGAGGCCCATCTAATGAGCAGCTTTGGAACTGGATCTCTGGACTTTCATGAAGAGATGGGTTGTATCTATTCCCTAATTCCAGCCTGGTCTCTAAATGATTTTAGGATCTCTACTCCTAAGGTAGGAATGTCACAGTAGCACTAGAGATCATTGGGAACGGACACCTCCCTCTAAACCTTGAACACTCTCCTCTCGTTTTTCTGCTAACACTAGAAAGTTAAACATCATCTTTTCCACTTCTCCTTAAGGCCTGGTCAAAAGAATGGGATGCCTCTGGCCCTGGGTAGAGACATGACATTTTTATCTGCTCCAAAGGTTGGAGTGTTGCATACTATTGTTTTCTTTCTTAAGAGTTAACCTAGTTGAGTCTGCCGATCATTTGCCCCAAGACACCAACCTTCAAAAAGATTGATTCTCATAATGCCTGGTGAAGGGGATGGGAAGAAGAATTATCCCCTTAATGAAGTGATACATGTTTCCTTCCCAGATCTACTGCCATGTGGTCTACCCTCTTGTCTTCACTATTCAGAAAGCTTTCCTTATTTCTGTGCTTTTCTTTCCTTTGAATATTGGCATATCTGAAGCTTAGACACACTTTCCTTGGCTCTGGGCTTTCTCATTCTTTCTCTGAAGTACTTCCTTCCTTTTGCTATGTGGCCATTTGCCGGAGCCACTGCTGGACTCGATTGTTCTCTGGGCCGCAAAGGGTGTGTGGCCTCTTCTTCATCTTCGTCTGCCTCCTCTGGGCACCTCCTGAGATTTACAGTTTGCCCATTCAGGTTTAAAAAAAAACAAAAACAAAAACAAAAACAAACAAATAAACAAAAAAACTCTAGGCATATTGTTCTCAAACTTCCTGATTAAGTCCTTTTGTTAATGAGACTAGGAACCCAAAGAAGGGACGTCAGATTCCCCATCAACACATGAGACCCAGTGTGGGATTCCCCTAGTCACTGTCCTTCTTGCTCATTCTCCCTCCTTCCCTCAGGTAAAAAGCTCCTCTGCTCTCATGCCATGTGTATTCCATTGCTGACAGCAACTCTCTTCCTTCCTAAGATCTTTCTCCCTCTCATGGTCTCAGTTACCTTTCACATCACCTCACACACACTTCAATGCAGGTCTCACATATTACAAAAAAATACATGTTTTCCTTTCCGAGTCTGGATCATTTCATGTAATATAAAGATTTCCAGTTCCATCCATTTTGTCACCTTCTCTGTTTTTTCTCTATAACATTTTTATTGGATAGAAGGTTACTTAGTAAAATATGGGTCTTAATTTGTCAAATAATATGTAAATATTTTTCTTTTTTATTTTTATGGATATAACATTTTTTCATTTATTTTATATTCCGTCTACAGTTTGCCTTCCCTCCTCTCTTTCCATCCTCTTCTCCCCTGCCCATCCACTCCTCCTCCATCTCCATTCAGAAAGGGGCAGGCCAACAAAGCATGGCACACCAAGTTGAGGCATGACCGAGCTCCTCCCTTTGTGTCAAGACTGGATGAGGTAATCCAGCAAGTGAACAGGTTTCCAAAAGCCAGCTAAGCACCAGGGACAGATCCTGATCTCACTGCTAGGAGCCTTTCAAAGAAACCAAGTTACACACTGTCACACACATGCAGAGGGCCTAGGTTGGTCTCGTGAAGGCTCCCTAACTGTTGGTCCAGAATCCATGAGCTCCCACCAATTCAGGTTCGCTGTCTCTGTGGGTTCACCCCATCATGACCTCCCTGGCTCATACAACTTCTTCTCCCTTTCTTCATCAAGACTCCCAGAGCTCAGCCCAGTGCTTGGCTGTGGATCTCTGCTTCTGCTTCAGTTACTGGATGAAGGTTCTGTGATGACAATTAGGGTAGTCACTAATCTGAGTGCAGTAGATGGCCAGTTCAGGCACCCTCTCCACTATTGTTAGGAGTCTTAGCTGGGTTCATCCTTGTGGATTCCTGGGTGTTTCCCTGGTGCCAGGTTTTTCCCTAACCCCAAAATGCCCCCTCATCAAGATTCTTTCCTTACTCTCCCCCTCCATCCCAACCCCAACTCTTCTCCTGCACTCAGTCCACCCAACCTGCTCCCTCAAGTTCCTGTCACTCTGTCCCCCTACCCCCACTCCCAGTTTACCCAGGAAATCTCTATTTCCTCTTCCCAGAGAAGTCCGTGCATCCTTTTGGGCCCTCCTTGTTATCTAGCCTCTCTGGGGCTGTGATTGTTGGTTGGTTATCCTATACTTTACTCCTAATATCCACTTATGAGTGAGTACATACCATGTTTGTCTTTCTGGGTCTGGGTTACCTCACTCAGGATGATTTTTTTCTAATTAAATTCATTTGCCTGCAAATTCCATGATGTCATTGTTTTACTACTGAGTAATACTCCATTATGTAAATGAACCACATTTTCCTTATCTGTTCTGTGGTTGAGGGGTGTCTAGGTTGTTTTCAAGTTCTGGCTATTACGAACAATGCTGCTATGAACATAGTTGAGCAAGTGTCCTTGTGGTAGATTGAGCATCCTTTGAGTATATGCCCAAGATTGATATAGCAGGGTCTTGAGATAGATTGATTCCCAATTTTCTGAGAAAGCACCATATTGATTTCCAAAGTGGCTGTACAAGTTAGCACTCCACATTGTCTCCAACATAAGCTGTCATCAGTGTTTTTGACTTTAGCCATTCTGACAGGTCTAAGATAGTATCTCAGAGTCATTTTGATTTGCATTTCCCTGATGACTAAGGATGTTGAGCAATTCTTTAAATGTATTTCAGACATTTGAGATTCTTCTGTTAAGAATTCTCTGTTTAGGTATGCACCCCATTTTTAATTGGATTATTTAATATTTTGATGTCTAGTTTCTTGGATTCTTTATATGTTTTGGAGGTCAGCCTTCTGACAGATGTAGGGTTGGTGAGGATCTTTTCCCATTCTGTAGGCTGCCATTTTGTCTTATTGACTATGTCCTTTGCCTTACAGAAGCTGTTCTGTTTCAGGAGATCCCATTTATTAATTGTTGCTCTCAGTGTCTGTGGTACCTACTTTGATGACCAAACTGCTACCTGCATCCATGATATCCCCACATCCCAACATCCACAGCTAAGCCTAAGAGATAATAAAGAACCCATCCATTGATATACCCTTTCAAGGATTTCCTCTTAGATAGTCTTTGAAGCCATTGAGAGTTCAGGATCCAATGTGATGCCCTTGACCTAGTAATCTACTCATTTCATTGTTACTCAGTCATTTTGGGACCATGCTAGACACAGAACTGTGTCCAGAATTTTCTTAAGGCCTCTGAGTCTGTGTGACACAGAAGTCAGAACATAAGTTCAAGTATTCTTGAATGCTCTCAGTTAGTTTGGATTTTCTATCTACCTACCTCATCAAGCCAAATTTGAACACCCCCCCCCATTAAAAAGTCATCCAGGACACTTAAATGTATCTTTTAGATCTTCATTGACTCTCTCAGATGTATCAAAAATATCACCATACCCCAATATCCTACATGGTATTAATGCAATTAAATCACTACCAATCCACGGAAATAGCTTAATGATCATAGGAATTTATTGGGAGATTAACTCATGATATAGGAAAATCACAATACAAAAAACAGTGATCCCAAAAAGGTGAGGCATGGTCCAGCAGCCAGAGAGCTCTGCCCTGATCTGTACCAGCATCCAAGACCACACCCACAGGGGCAGGTTCCTAGCAGCTACCTCCTTCCTCACATGGGTAATGCTTCCGAGTATGGCACAGACAACCACCCACTACATGGTATTTTCTTTTTCTTTGTAAAGGCCATAAGCCTTAGTCCAATGGGTTGGATTTTTTTCTTCTAAAAATATTTTTATCAGTCCTTTGAGAATTTTGTATATATTTTGATGATATTCTCAATTCCCCAACTTTCCCCAGACCCTTCTCACCCAAATTTGTGTCTTTTTAAAATCTATCAAAAACCAATAGTGCTGTTTTAATATTTTTGGATGTTTGGGACTTTGATTCAAGAAAGGTTAGAGTATCGTATTAAAAGTGAATTCAGAAAAGGATACATAGCCATACAACTTTTTCCTTTAAATGTTTCTCTGGCTCTTGTTGCTGATGACTAAGAAAGGATACCTCAGATACGGATCTGTCCATCACCCCTGCATACCATCCACTGCCCAAATCCCTATCCCTCTAGCCTTTGATAATTCTCCTCAGGACCAGGAAGGCTCTCTCTGTTTGCTTTCATGTGTATGTCTGCTTTTCTCTTTGTCCTTACTCATCCACAACACTTGTACATTACAGACATTGCTGCAGTCACATCTGAATTTGGCCTTCCCCATGCTCTCCTTTGGTCTGCAGAGTCTTCCTCTCTCCCACAGCACGTTCTGTATAAAGATCCATAAGGCAGCCAAGGTAATGCCCATGGGCACCATTCGTCCCGTTTTAATGAAGGGCTTGGTCTACTGGTTGCTGTTCTGACCTCATTCAACTGTGGAGTTCTTTAAGGATTGGGTCTTCTGCTCTCTCCAAAGATCTTGCAGTAATGTCTAGAACTCGATGAACAATAAAAAGTGTTATCACATAGGTAGGAAAAATCCCTCACATGTTATTTCACAGGAAAACTGACAGACACCTTCTCATGTTTCCGCACCCCTCTGGAAAGAGTGGAGAAAACACTACTTTTAAAGGCTAGATGCCATATTAGGTGGTACTAGTCGTCAGAGGGTGTCTAGGGAGAAGCTTTGTGACTTTTGAGCAGAGGAATTTATTATTTTTTCCTCTGCGTCATGGGTAAAAAATTTCAGTTGTGGTGGGATACCCTCTCCTGAAAGAATTGGCCATCATGGTCCAACATCTCCTGAGAGAATTAAAACACAATGGGGACTCCCTGAAGATTTTGATGGAATAAATTCTTAAGGGCAGGGACACACCTGTTGCTTCTGACTAGCTAGGAACTCAGTAACCTCAAATATCCTACTGCTCACTCACACATCTCCACTGATTGTTCTTCCATCTCATGAGGACTCCCAATCTTTCCCAGAATTGACTAATGTCTGTAAAACTAACTTTCTGAATCTATGAACCTATGTGATCCTTAGTTAAGTGTCTATTGAGTACAATCCCACATTTGAAGTCATCAGAGAACAGATACTAATGATTACTCCAAGGTCATCTAAAGAAAAATAAATTGATTCTTACTCACACAACAAAATAGAATTGAGATGAACTGAAGATTTAAATAGCAAATAACAAAGCCATATAAGTATTAAAACATAAGGTGTAATTTAATTATAAACATAGTGGAAACGGCCTTTTAAGTATGGTAGGAAAATTAGAGGACATACAGGCCAATCTATGTGACATCATACAATATGTTTTGGAAATTTTAAGTTAAAAAAAAGTGGAGCTATGACTCAGTGGTAATGTGTTTGATTGGCATACATAAAGCTGTGTGTGGTTGGTCCCCAGCACTGCAAAACCAAACAAAGACACAAAGCCAGTGGACAAATACTAATGTGGGGAAAGTGGACCCTTACACATTGCTAGAGAAACTGCAAATTAATTAAACCTCCAAAACTTAAACAGCCATATGATCTGGCTATACTCCTGTGGGTATATATACCTTACACACTACAGGGACACCTGCATATCCATATTTATTGCAGCACTATCATACAATAGCCAAGTTATGGACATCAGACTGGATGTCTACTAACATATGAGTAGATGAAGAAAATGGGGCTATATACAAATGGAGTTTTATCCAGTCATTAAAAAAGACTGAAATTATGTCAGTTGCAGGAAAATGAATGGAGAAAAGCATGTTAAGTAAAAAAGCCAGATTCAGAAAGAAAAATATTATGTATTTTCTCTCATAAAAAGACCCCAGATTTCTTTTTAGAGCATGGAAGTAGGAGGGAAATTGTTTGGGAAGAGGAAGAGGAGAGTGTGAGGAGGTAGGCAGTCTCTTACCTTACTACTGGAAGTATTCATTGATAAATAGATATCTTATAATCTGCAGTAGCCATCTTGAAATGATAATAACAGCCCAAGAGCCAAACAAAGCTCAATGAGCGTGTCAGAAAGAAGAGGTGGAAAGAATCCAGGCGCTCACTACTATTGCCAATCTACTGACTTCCTGGTACCCAGACCTGTCTTACATCTGGGCTTACATGAGATAATACATTTCTGCATTATTGTAGACAGTCTTGAATTGGGACTTATTGGCAACTAAAACTCTTGTCAATAAATGCATGTAAAACATTCTTGTGTATATGTAATATATGTTGTAATGTATACGTCTATACACATATAATGTATAGAAATTTAAATTTGAATATACTACTAAAAATCTTTTATAACTACTTCTTTGTAATTGGAATATGTTAGTTCCAACTTTTAAAATAACACATAATACTGAAGAAATGACTCTGCAGTTAAGAGCACTGGATGCTCCTGCAGAAGACCCAGGTTTGATTCCCAGCACCCACATGGGAGCTCGCAATCACCTTTTAACTCCAGTCCCAGAGGCCTCTTCTGGCCTCTTGGTACATAGGCATGTACTTGCTACATAGGTACACCTGTAGGCAAAATACTCATACACATAAAATGATTACAAAATAAAAATAATATAGAACTGTGGTTGTACACAGATCTAAATGTTTTTATTTGCTCTCTTCATATAATATTTTAAGAGCAAAATCAAGAGGAAGGCCAACTTTAGACAAACTAAACAGACTTTATTTGTAACCAGACAGGCCTCAGAACCAGAAGATTGTCAGAAAGATGTGGCTGTGGGGACAGGAAGTGATGTACAGGGCCCTTGCCTGGTCCCAGCTCTATCCTTATAGTATTTGGGCACGGTCTGATCAATTAGCACCATTAGCTACAAATATACCTTTGGATTAGGCTTTTTAGCTTTTTAACATCCTAAATTAAGGTTCAGTTCATTAAGTAGAGACACCAGAATTAACCTCTGGCAAAATTTTGCTTAATTTAACATTACAAATTGGAAACACGTGTGTGGTCCGGCCCTTTCACAGGCAGTGTTTAGAGTTTTTGTTTCTAATTATCCTTAGAAACAGCGCTACATACCATCATTAAATTTTAATTTATCTGTTAGCAAAGTATCATTTTCACTTTTATTATTAGTGAGAGTTAACAGCGATGGTTATTTTTCCAATGAGTGCTTGTCTAATCAAAACCATAAAGAAAATAAAATATACAATGTGCTTAGCTTTTAACTCTAAGCTTAGGCTTAGTTACCAAATATAAAGAGTGATAAAATAGATGAGTCAGAAAATAGTTCACTGACATCTTTTCTTGTAAAGATCTCATGAGCTGATCATGGCTGAGAATTTGTTGGGGAGAAAGAAGCTTCAGATGTTGGTAGGAGTAATTTTTTTTTACACTCAACACATAGGCTGAGCTGGATGTAAGGAAAGACAAGCATGTTATACCTCTTCTTTAAGTGGGGGTATCTGAGAAGAGATGGGTGGTTTCTGAGGGAGGTGCAGAGGGAAGATACGCATCATTTGAGTACTTTCCGATGGTGCCACGTTCATAAAGCAAAAATGCTAATACAGCCTGAGAAAGCTCGAGGTTCAAAGCTGAAATCAGTTTTGAAACAAGGTTTTTATTTTTTTCTACATCTGAGTTAAAGTTTACAAAATCGTACCACTGCAGCTGTATTTGTGTCTCTCCTGACTAGGTCAAGGTCACCTTTTAGCCAGAATCTTTGTGAGCTTTGAACTCCTCATTTTGAAGATGGGGATGATATGTATTCCTCCTGTAAGCACACCTTCCTATGTCTTGCCCAAGACCCTTTGGGTAGTTTATTTCTGCCAAGTTGAACAAGATACATGAGGCCCAAGCTGACTAATGAGATAATACACCTGACAAAGTAGTGTTAGCCCATGTGGTCAGATCCCAGCCTCTGTCACAAGTCCCTCCCTGAAGTGGTTCTGTTTTGTTTGTTTTGGACCAGAACCAGGATTTTTGGTCAAATGTCTGCTCAAAGCTGGGAAGGGCACACACCTCTGTAATGGAGGCAGCTTTGCTAGCTCTTTCGATGGCAGAGATGTTAATCCCATTAGTCTCACTGCCCTGTGCAACTTATCCTGAATTCTCACTCTGGAGCTCTAAGGCAGTGTTCACTCCTGGTTACAGCTCCTTGTACATTCTAGACTTGGAAACAGTTTCACTGGCTGCCAATACGTAGCTGCAAGCGGGAGGTTGGCTGCTGCCCTGCTCTGTCATCATGTATAGGCTATGACACTTAGCCAGGTTCAAGCCCCAAAGAGCCTGGGATTTCCCCCTATCATCCTTCACTAAGGTACAGGTAGTCACATAACTCACTCCATTAACTGGAGTACTGCAAAAGTATGCATGCAGCCTTTCAAGAAGATATTCTTGGGGCATGAAGCCAGACAGTTGCCTCAGTAACCTTCCAAATATTTCCACTAACAATACAGATTTTTCTCCCAAAACCTTTTTAGGATACTAAGAAAACTAGTGGTTTCTGTTTGAGTCCTGCCTTTTCATTCAGTGACAGTATTGACAGGTTCTGATGGCATCATGTAGTCACATTTTCCTGTGTTGATATGTTGTTTGGGCTGGTTGAAGGTAATACCCAAATCCAGAGTTCCCTAGGAACAAAGCCAAGAGACATTTAGCTACTTAGCCAGAATTAATGTCCGTGGGAGCAGATCTGGGAAATGCTGTGGTAGATCTGTGGCCAAAACCACATAATCAAATTGTGTTGTGAATAAGGACTTTCACAAGACATTAGGAAAAACACAACATGATACTTGTAGTGAAGGTTTTAACAGAATAATTTTGATCTGTTAGTAAAACAAAGATAAATTAGAAAGTTAACTTTTTTTAAAATTTTGGTTTAAAGTTACTTTTAAAATTAATCAAATCAGGCCATTGCTTTTTGAAGTAGAATTTTCTCCAGATTTCTGTAGGATACAAATCTGAGTCTATTTAGTATACATTATTCCTAGTGATTACTAGTGTTCCTAGCTTGGGTACTTAGATTTAATACAAGGAAAGTTAAAATGATGTGTGTGTTATTAAAAACTTACCCTATTACAAATGAGATTATAGTACTAAAGCTGTCTTTATTACGGTAATGTAATAAGCTAAAAACACCACAGCTCATCTGTCACTTAAAGCTTGATTTCCTGGGTATTAGATTGATAATAATCATGTCTTACATTTTAAAAACAGATCTTTGATGATTTTAATGGGTTTTTTAATCTTGTCACAATTTTGATAATTGCTGCTAGGATGAGTGACTGAGAATTATGATGTGTTGGAAGTCAGATTTCTATTTCAAATGCATTAATATACAGATAGAGATTGTTAAAGTTGTACTTGTATTTGTTGTGACTTATTCACTCAGAAATAATAGCATGACAGTATTCTACTTGCCCCACCATCAAACTTAAGTCTCTGCTTTATGGGTCAATCCCTAAACCGATAAAGGGGAGGAGAGGTATCCTGTACAATGGGCACAAGGATTTCTAGGTGATTTCAAATCACTTTGTTATTTAATTTGAAAATCAGTGCCTCCAGTGCTCAGGAGAATGTGCCAGTAGCATTAAGTGTTAGGGAAGAACTGTGGTTTCCTGTGTCTCTGCCATTTCAGTAGAACCTGTAACTCTAGGATGATATACCACTGCCAACTGCAATGCATTTGAAATCTAACCTATGAAATAAATAGATTTTAGGTCAAGAGAGAAAGAAATGGAACAGAAGAGACTAGTCTGCTTTTGTATATATAAAGCAAATTCATTGGGAATTTCACTCAGAGCTAGAGTAATATGTGTTAAGTTCCTAAATCAAACTTTTGTGCTAAGCCATTAAACCTTTATAATAAAGTAAAAATACAAAAACCCACAATTAATCATTATCACATAAAAGTATGATGCCTTTCAAAAATGTGAAAACACTTTAATATAATTTGTAGTTTCTACACATTTTATGTAAGAAATAATTTCATTTAACTTTATAGATCAACAAAATTCCAATTTACAAAATTGAAGTAAATAATGCAGAACTATATTAATTGTCAAATTATAAAATAAAAGTAGTTGTTCTTATTGAGACACCATATTTGTTTTCTTTAGATACTGGAGTTTATCATTTTGGTATGTTCAATAATGTTTATAATATTTAAAATAGTGGAGCATTGAGATTTGAATACAATGACAGGAATTACTGAAACTTCACATTCATAGCTACAGCCACCATGAATCCATAAGTGAATGCTGATATTATAAAAATATAAAATGATTGTAATATAACCATCTAACCTTAGCATAGGGAGTTTTAAGACCACTATTGAATCTGCTAATTAGCTTTGAAATAGAAGCAGTCACTTTTCTGAGATACGTGACGTGTCTTTGTACCTTAATAATTTGAAATTTCATTAGTGTAAAAATATACCAAAGTAAATAAAAAAGGAGACACTTATTTACAAAACAATATTGTATACATATTATATAAATGCAATTGTGTCAGAGCCTTTTATACAATATTGATAGAATCAGTCATTTCCATTATTTTACCACAAAACTGCAATGTGACAAAGGCAGGCTGTGATTTTGAATTTTGATAGAAATGAATACTAGGCTGCCTTTTAAGATAAAGCAGTTTCTCCCACTGTGCTAGAGAATTGAAAGTTGGCCTCTTCAAAAAAAATTCTTCTTTCCTTAAAGAAAATGCATCCCCACTCAGTGCTGTATGGAAATGCCCCTGGGAAGGGGAGAACCTTATTTTACAGAGCATGCTCTGTTTGAAGAGCCTGGTAGTAGCCATTTAGCCCATGGCATTAGCACCACTGGCAAGGGTTGTCAATACATTGTCCAATTAGAATAGGAATGGAAACATGTAGAAGGTACCATTCTGATTTTGTGGAATTTTATCATACCGAGCATACAATACAAATAAAAATGTACATGAATGTTTTTAAATGATAATAACAATTCTGCACTTTACAAAGTCTATATATAGATTTTTCTGTAAATATTAAGGGGAACTGTTAAGAAATAAGACTTTACCTTTAAAGCATACCCCTTTAATTCAGCAGGCATGAAGTGCTGTCATTTCTTTGCCTAGACTGTAGTTGTGATATATATATATATATATGAACATAAGTGTAATTTGATCTCCTCCTAGTTCAAAAACTCTGGAAATCATTAAATGTCCTATTATATGGTTTATTTTGATGGTTAAATGCCAACCATTATGTATATTCTCTCTTTTAGTTCATCCACTGTATCTCGTGCTTAAATTACTATAGCATACTCAAGGCCTACAGCCTGTGGTACATAATTTCACAGTTTCAAAATTGAGGGGAAGACCTTCTGTGATTTAGGAAGTTCTGAACCTAATGCAAAGCTCATGAGCACCCACACCGGTCTACTACCATGGCTGGAATTTTCCCATATATTATTTGTTCTTTGCCATTAAAATATAGCATATTAATGGGGGACATTTTTGTAGGAGTGCAGCAAGGGCCCGCTGAGCCTCTGGGGTTTGCTTGGTGCACAAGGTGAGTATGGGGATATTTTTGTAAAAACACAAATTCACACTCTCCAGAGCAGTAATTGGCTTTATATCTTTTGGGTGCAATAATCCAGTCCCATCCAAATGCTTCAAAATCCACCGTGAGGGGGTAACGGCAACACCTGGACTCTGTGGAGTGCTCATCACAGTCAAGACCAAAGTCTCTTCGGGACCTTTTGGGAGTGTCTGTTACTTTGACCTCTAAAAAGGGATTCTGTGTGAAAAGGAAAGAACGGTTTTATTAACAGACCCTGAGATCCTTCCCACCTCAGAAATCATTATTAGATGAAACAACATTCTTCTGCTACTTTTTTTAAAGAAGTGCATTATAAGGCATTTTATTCACATTAGGCTTCATTTTTTTCTCTCACAGCCCCAAAGAATGTATCAGCAGCAGATATTTCCTTGTGGTCAGTACACTTTGTCTTTTAAACTCTTGTTTCTGTTCGTATTAGTTTCAGACATAATAGCACATAATAGCATAATAGATGCTTTGAAAATATGTATGAGATGAAAGAGAGGGGAGGGTGGGAGGGATGAACACCATCTTTTCATCACTGTTGGCTACTCGTCAGCTTCAGGTGTCTACCGACTCTTGAAGAGATGAGCACCCATCTGGTCTCTCTTCCCTAGGTCTTTTCTCAAAGGGGTGTGCATAGTAAAGTCAGAGCACAATGGCTATCTCTGAGCATTATGTGGATTATAATGGGAGGAAGGAAGTTAGGATTACAGCAGTGGCTGTATGTGTACACTGTGTTGAAAGAAAATCCCCAAAGAAGCAAAGAGGACACTCATAAGAAGTGATGACCTGAGTATGAATGTAGCTTGGTGGAAGAGGGTTTGCCGCTCATATGCAAGGTCCTGGGTTCAATCCCAGATCACAACAGAAGGAGACAGGAAAGGAAGGGGAGAAGAAACAGCTTGCTTTGTGACAGCCTCAGTCTTCCAGCACATTTGAGACCATTTCCTTTTAGAGGGAAAACTCTAAGGAATATCATATTAACCACCTTTTAAATAATTAAAACCTCACCCATTAGCAACCTTGATAATTAAAATACTATCTATGAAAGGGAACATTCTTAAACAGTTGATAGAGATTTTATCTTATATCATGAAAGCAGGCCTGAGTATTGTCAAAGAGAACGCCATTTGAGGAGTGTGGTGTTTAAATAGCGTATATCAAGAAAACAGATCACTTAGGAAACTGGAGTAGTGCAAACAATATGTTTCACTCACAACAGACCTGATTTCTGGAGTACATATTCCCAAGTTCAATCAAAGGATTATAAAGATAACCATGTTTATTATTTCTAAGTATAATATTCTGATGTAAATTCTGACAATGTATGAAAATAAAAATATGTTCACGCCAAGTTTTTGAAAGTCGAAGTAAGTAAAAGCCCTAGTAAGACATAATAGTAACTTCAGTTTAAGTGTGTATCAAAATTTTTAAATTAATTTTCATAGTGCATGAGGTCTTGTCATATCATTGGCTTGCTATTTAGTTAACTGGCAATTTCCATGTAAATTAGCGTGCAAGGATGCTAAAGTAGTTCAGAAGTCGAGTAGGAGGCAAATGTTAGCTAGCTTGGAAATTACAGTTTAATTGGCAGTATCCCACAAAGTAATCTGTACATGTACCATGGCTTCAACATTCTGTAAGTACTGAACATACTTACTAGGGGATGTTGAGTAGAATATATTTAATCAAGTATATCTATACAGGTAAAGGTATTTTAATTAGAACTTTAATATTTTTTTTAACTTTATGTGAAGCAGGTATTTTTCAAAGTATTGAGAAGTGAAAACATGGGAAGGGAAAACAGTTTAATTTGTTGGTTTTAAAACTAGAATCTGCAGGGATATATAGTGATGTCATAATTTTATGCATATAGTATGCATCCTACAGTGAAAAGGACATTACATCTCTTGTGAAATTATGAACCATGGTGCAATTGTTTTCTCTCTTCATGCATAGTAAGAGCATCAAGGGAGTGCTTCACAGGACATATAAATGGCACCTACTTTTTTGGGCACAGACCTCCTTGGTGTAAGAAAATTTTGTGTGGTTTATGAGCATAGAAAGTAGTAGTTATTTTTCACTATTATCCTTCATATCAGGAATAAAAATATAACATGTTGTTAGGACGTTATTTTCAGTTATCACTTACCAGCCCATCTTCCCCTGGTCCCGGGAAGGTTACAGCAAGATCATGCCCATTCTCATCCAAAGCTTTGATTTCAATGCCTAAGTTGGATTCAGGCTGTTTGAGCCAATTTTGCAACACTGTCTTCACATCAATACTCTGCCAAATACCAGTGCCTGGGCTCATGTCAAGTTTCAGAGATCGGATTCCAGTATACCTTGTACCGTCTTTCATGGGTTTGATGAGTCTCAGGATCTGCACAAACACTGTTGTGGGAGTCTTGACAGGTCTCAGATGTATCCACAGCTGGGCTTTCACTACTTTGTTGTACTGGATTTTAGAGCTAAATTTAAAAAAGCAACATTTGGGTTTTCCATCCACTTGCATTAGAAAATCAGCTACAAATGAATAAGAAAAGAATGATTGACATTAGGTCCCATCAAAGCATGAATAAAATCACTCCTTAATAATAGATATTGGGATTATGTGTACATATGTGGTCTTTCAAATTAAATATTATGCGGAACTTTCTTCATGATTCATAAGAAATGTCAGAGAAAATAACTACCCTAGCTTTTCGGAGTTTTCTTAGGTGTCTGTATTTTCACCTGATTATCAGAAATCTACTCCAGAGAACTATGGGCTCTAGGGTATTTTGTGAAAGAATGAACAGTAGATGAACTTTGCAAACGGTGATGATTAGAGAGAACCAGAGACAGCGTGGAGGAGCGTCCACTTAGAATTCTTTGGGAATCTGAGTAGTTATGCTCACTGAGCAGCTGCAGCAGTCAGTCTGGAGGAAGGAACCCTTCCCCCAGGCCTCAATTACCTGGGGACGAGACACAAGAGGCAATTTAACTGAGCCCAGAAATGACAGACAATATAGTACATCTGTGACACTCAGGCTCTGGAACAGCTTTTCAAAGGAACAACATGAAGCCAGAAATTAGCACAAAAACTCAGATGTCGTGCTCCAGCTATGTCAAAAGTCAGAACGCAGTGGCCTTGGAGCCAGACTTTCACCGCAAGTTCAGCACTAACAATTACTTTTCTCTTGGGTTTTCCAAACAACACGTAAATACGGGAGGCCTTCTCCTGAACTGTTTGATCCAAGAGTCGTAAATGAAAATTATTTGCTGTATCATGACCTGATTACTTAGTGAAGGGCTGATTTGGAACCGTGTCATGTCTGGTTTTAAGTGTTTAAAGCATGGTATTAAAGCAAGATCTCAGACACATGGCATAGAACTCTTGCGTGTCCTCCAGCTCCATCAAGCCATCTGTCTTCGTTTTGAGAGAACTGAAAGGGGCTGCCTGGAATGGGCTATCTCCAGAAGCAATGCTGTTCTTATAGGTAACAGTCCTCCTCCTCATAAAGAATCAGATATTTTAGAAGGTTGTCAATCACTTCCTGTGGAAGTACACAGCCAGGGCCCCCTCACACAGTGCTGTGGGCACAACAAGCAGGCATTTGTAGCATAACCTCCCGATTATAACGCTCATTTCCTGAGCATTTCAGATACTAGGTCATGAGGATTATTTTGCTGTAACTGCTTCATCACTGCTCTTGCTAATGCAGTGAATATTTAACTTAACTCTTCAGTGTAATAGCTTTCACAATTAAATATTCCAATTGGTAAAGCGCACAAAAGCTCCTGATGGATGACAGTTTTAAATGACAGGAGTGTGGAGCAGCGTTCAAATAAACACTCAGCAAATTTCTTCCTCTAGTGTTAGTGGGGGAAAAAATAAGGCATATTTTAGACAAACAGATGCAACTGTAAATTTCGTGTAAGTTTTAACATTGCTTACAGTATCTCACAGTCCTTGTCTTACTAGTGTTAGGCACTGGGCACATAAGCATTCTACATTTTCTGTATAAAATTACATACTATTAAAGCTGGACCATCACATTAACTTTGAGCTATTTGGCACTGTAAGGAAATAAGCAAGGCAGATTTCATTGTCAGTATGTTTCTCAGAAAATCTTGAAGGAAAAAAAAATCTCTTAACTCTCCTACTTACATGCAAGCCAACAGCTTGCTAAAAGCCTGAAAATAGATCTGTTTCTCATAAACACTAAGGCAGCCGTCAGCAGAACTGTTGATATACTCTAACAGAGCTACTTACACTCTGTGGGCATGGTAATGATTGTTTCCGTGGTGGCATGGTAATCGTCATCTTCCAGAGAACCATCACTGCTGTCATCCCTCTGGACGTCGTACTGATCGATCAGTTCCCGGAGTGGAGGAGCTCTGGGCAGAAGTTGTCTTATAGCATCTTTGCTGATGTTAGGAGCTGTTTCCAGACGGAGTTTACTGAGGATTTGGATTTTTATGGCTTCTATTCTGGAGTACCTTGTGTTTTGTCTCCACACACATGCATTGCACAGCCCCTCTTTTTCCACATTTTCTTCTCGCTCACTGCCCTCATTTAGATCCACTGGACCAGCAGCAATCAGCACAAACAGGTAAATATAAACATACATTTGCAGTTTTTGCATCATATTAAAATCAGCACAATCTTTTTTGCTTGCTCTTATTTCTTCCTTTTGCTTTTGAGTAATGCCAAGCAAAATCTTAGTGCATGTCCGGTGTGAGAGACAACCTGCCACGCCAGTGAGTCCTGTATACTGTATTCCAAGTGGCTTTTTATATTCCGACTTGGATGAGACAAGTGTCGTCAGGATCTATGATTGGCTCCTGCTCCACAATGAATCTCGCTGTCAGAGGTTAAAACCCTGTCTGTCACAAGTCACCAAGCAGTATTTTGTTACAGTCGAGGGCAAGCTGATTCATTTGACTACTTCATAAATGAAATAAATCCCCATATCATGAAAGATATATGTGACACTTGATAAATTAAAGTTTGTGTAATAATATAAACTATAGTTAAGGCTTATTCATTTCTGTGAAACTCTTGCTGTAATTTAAATTAGTAAATTTTGATTTATATTTCATGTTTAAAATATAAAATTGTCAATCCTGTAAGAATTGGAGTGCTATTTGTTGTGAATGCATATATTTGAGATAAAAAATGGTATCAAGAGCTGAGGAATTAGAGAAATAAAAATTTGGAAGAGTTGACTGAATTAAAAAAGCTAAAGGCTGAGGCCCTGGGAGAAAGTTGCATCAGTAACTTGAGAAGCTTGTTTTCGTGACTTATTTGTTAGTACATATTAAAATCAATCTTACTATGTTACAGTGTGCATGAACTTATTTTTGATAGCTTAATGTCTTTTACTGACATGAAAACTGGGCTTGGTTTCAGCTCATTAGTATAGTTATTTTCTATCAAAAAAGATGCAGATGAAGTCAAAGTTGTTCTTTGCTGTTTATCACCAGCAGGGTGATGTTAGCTGGGAGGTCAGTCTCTGCACTTAGGGCACGTAAATAATGGATTTTTGTAGGTGGCACTGGAGCATTACTGCAGTTGATTCCGACATCAGGTGTTGAGAGTGAAAGTGCAGTCTGTGTTCTCTATGAATTATGTCAGGTCCTGCGAGCACATAAAGAGAAAGTAGCGTGTAGAAGGTGCCCTTTGTTATGCCCCAGTACTGTCATAGGCTAGCACCCCTTTGCCAGTGTCTCATTTTGACCAGAGGGCAGACACCTGGCAGGGATCTAGGGCAGAGTCTGAGGCAGAGAATAGTGCTTTTTGTTCTCTGAACTTAAGTGGCCTCTATAGGGATCAAGCTCTCCCCCTTGGCTTTAGGAGTCACAAGATCTAATGGGATGAACTATTAAAGGGCTGAGCAAACAGAGCAGCAGGGACAGAGGACGTTTCCAGGCCACAGATTTCCTCCTCCTTTTTGGGAAGCTGGGGACGCTTTAGAGTTTTAATCCATTACTCCCCTCCACCCCAAGAGAATATAGTGGTTTATATCAAATATTTATTTTTAGGTCACCACCATTCTTACACAGTGTACACCCAGTTACTGCCTCGCTGCACTAAAATGCAACTCAATAGCTTGGAAAGTTAATGCATTTTCATCAAATTCTTAAGTGGCATCTACATCTCCTGAGGAAAAAAAAGTGGCCTTCCATAATGCACTGGATTTGCCCATCATTAAAGATTAAGGAAAAACAGATGCCCTGAGGTGTTGGTCCTCTTTGTACAAGACAATATAGAGCAGGCCTAGAAAGTTTCATTTGTCTGGAAAAAAATCATTTTTAATATAGTATTCTTTGTGGTGTTATAATTATCACAACACAGGCTGCTATATACTCTGAATAAATCAATCCTGTTTTTTAACTTGCTTCAAATGGCACTGCACTTGTGAGCTCAGGCTGTGGAGTCAGATAAACGAGTTCGAATCTCACTTTTGCATCTTCTACCTCCGTGACAAAGATCAGTACTTAATTTCTCTTGTCCTTAGAGTCCTAGTAGGGATTTGAGGAATATAATTTAGCAATAAGTTGCTAATGTAGCCCCTTTCATACGTTAATTAACACCTGGGACAGGAGCGCTTGCTCTTTGCCTTGTGCCCTTTACTTCAAATTATCCTCAGCTGCTCCACAGTAAGGCTGAGGCGAGGGATTACCATCTCACACACACGGTATCTCGCTAGGCCCAGGAAACAAGCCCAGGTACATGTTTCAGTTTATTTTTATTACCTGGAATAAAGCAAACAATGGTGGTCCTTTTCCAGATACTCGATTCTCGCTATTTGTGGACTCCATATTTGCAATCTGTCTACTTGCTGAACGTTATTTCTAAAACCCAATGCTCTTGGTGCTTTCAAAATTATTCACTGCTATTCATTGAGCAGCAGGCTACTAAGAACAATGACAGAGGATCCTGCCAGCTGCACAGATTCCCAACTAAGGCTGCACAGGGCAAGTCCTGTATCATTCATTCAGCTCTCACACTATGAACAAGTATCCACCTTTTTAAGCCTGTTAACAGCCATGTTGTTTACTTTTAACTGTAAACTTTTAACTGTTCTTGTTCTCTGCTGCTTTTTGATAACCACATTGAAACAGCGTTGAAACAATGGGGCAGCATCCTTACAGTGTTGAAACAATGGGGCAGCATCCTTGAGCCCAGAAGGCTGTGGGGGAAAGGAGAATGGAGATCACCAGGGGTCGGAGGTGAGTAGTCACTGCTTAATAGTTACAGCTGTCCAGTTTGGAAGAGGAAAAACATCCAGATAGATGGAGTTTTCTAGGCTGAGCAACATACTGAGGACACTGAACTCCACTCAGCTTAGGACTTCAAAATGGCTGAAACAGTAGCAACTCTTCCGTTATAATTTACAACCATTTTTTAGAATGCTGTGATGTGTCTCTTGGAAAGAAAACGTTCCTTATGAGAAAACACAGAAGTTAGACACGTCATTCAGGCCTGAGTTTGCTGCTGAGTGTGACTTCAATGGGGAGGAATGGACACTCTCTGTTGAGTGTGATGCCTTTCCACAGAAGCACACACACACAAGGCAATACATTCATCAGATCATGACCAGTCAGGACTCCCAGGCTCACCTCACCCTACATGTTCTCTAGGAATGGCAGCAAGCATTTGTGAATTCAGTGTTGGCCATGCCTTTCTAAAATGTTAACGGTAAACACTGCAGCTAATCAAACTTTCTGGTGCTTAATTCACTCCTTAGTACACAGTGAAGAAGTATTCAGACGGATTTTTTTAAATGCCTGTTCCTTCTCTAGTGGTGATCAGCAATTTCCCCTTGACACGGGAGCAGGGGTGGCGGTCCCTCACTGTGGGAAGCTGGTTTCACAATGGAGACAGTATAACAGGAATTAGAGAAGAATTTCCTCCACTTGCCCAGGAGAACTTGGTCTTCCAGCTTGTTGGCCTTGTCTTAGTCACCACCTTTGGAAGCAGTTTGTCACTGTGGTCAGAAGGTCGGAGGCAATGCATGTTTCTTCATATAAAATTTGATTAGGAGTGCATGCCATTTAAACTGAGATTTAGCCCCTAAGTTAGTGATCCTTAATAAAACTTCTCATTCCCACAGTGTCTTTACATTCCTACAATTATTAAGGTTCCCACAAATCTTTTGTATGTGCAGATCATATTGATCAATATTTAATGTCATTCAAAACTGGAAAATCTTAGTGGAGAGGCATGAGCAGACTATACTGAATTTGCTGACAGATTTTTTTCTAATATTCATTTATAATTATTTTTATGTGTGTGTGTGTATGAGAGAGAGACAGAGACAGTGCTTCTGTGCATCACATACATGCAAGGGCACACTGAGATAGGAGTCAGATCCCCAGAACTGGAGTTATGAGCTGCCTGATGTGGGTGCTGGGAACTGAGCCTAGATCTTTTGCAAGACCTGTAAGTGCTCTTAACCACCACTCCATCTGTATAACCCCCAGATTTTTTTTCTTACTGCTGTGTATTAGTTGTAGAAAGTAATGGGTTTCATGACAATTTCCTATATCCATGAACTCAGGTCACATGTAATCCTCTCTAGCTCTTTCCTAACTTATTTCCTCTTCCTGCTCTTTCACACTTCCGGACCCTTTCAACCATATGAACAGCATTTCCTTGAGACATGGACCCTCTGGAGAACTCTGTTGTACACAGAAGAAATAATGACAGAGAAAAAGAAGATGACTTGAAATAGTTGTGAATACGGTTTTTAACTTCACAGGCTCTTTGGAAATGCTTCGGGAACCACCCTGGAGTTCTCTGGGTCACACTGGAGAGCAGAGCCCTGAAGTAGACAGTTTATGCTACTATGATTGAGCGCTTTCCTGCTGACTACCCCCTCCTCCCCAATATCTTTGGCTTTCTATTTCTTATCAACTATAGTTCTTTTCAGACCTTGTATATATTTAATAGCACATAATTGTTTTCAACAGCTGAAACAAATTAATTGGTGTTAATTGCCAACTATAAATGTGTAGGCAATCTAGTGAATTCTGGCAGAGAGTCTGTGGTTTTAAGGGATTTCCTGCAGTGGGGCGCACTTGATGTGAGAGTGTTTATACTGTGGCAAGGTGAACTTTAGAACTGTGCAGGAGGATAAGGGATTGAATGAAGGTCAGAAAGGGTGAGTATGGTGTGTGTGTGTGTGTGTGTGTGTGTGTGTGTGTGTGTGTGTGTGTGTAATTGCTGTGCTAAAATCTATTAGTTTGTACAACCAATACAGACTCGTAAGAAAAGACTCATGCCGTGCAGGGCTTTGGAACAGAGATAACAGATTCACTCCCCTCTGTCCCTGGCCTTGTGCCAGCTGCCTCTTCCATCCCAGGTCTCAAATGGGCGCTTCCTCCCTTGCTTGTTTCCCACGTAGACTTGGAGCTCACTAAAGCTAGCGGCTTTGCTCTCGTTCAGTCTAGTACCAGACATATGATTAAGTGGGCAATGCAGTGTTTACTGACTAATGAACATCCCAAGTGATGTCCGTTGTGTTGACAGTTTTCTTTAACTATGGCTCATACATCTCCCGTAGTAATGCATCTCTACTCTAGTCGCCTCGTAGCAGTGGCTGCATTAAGATGGGCCCTCCCCTAACCTGCACATGCTTATGTCGAACTACAAACTGATTGCCTGAGGTAGTTTTTCTCTCTCACGATGAAGTATGGAGTTCTGCAGTGATCTCTCTCTCTCCCTAACCTCTCTTCTCATACCAGCAGGAAGGACCACTTTCATTCCAGATTCAGGGCTTACCCCAGGAGCTAGGCTGTCCAAGCAGAGAGGAGCCAGCTGCCAACCCGGTCTCCAAAACTTATTCCCCCTCTCCTCTCCTTTCTCCTCTTGTCCTCCAGTAAATTCCATAAGCAATTTCTTCAAATTCAGATCTTTAAGTATGTTCTGGCCTAGTTGCATATCCACCTAACATCTGATACTCCAACGTCTACTTTCTACAGGGTCTATAAACTCAGCGCTCACACTTGAGGTTCTGAGTGTCCTCAAGCCGGCTTCTGGTGTCATTGGATGCCAGAAAGGGTGACTTTTACACAGTACTCTCAATTCCCTCCTCTTTCCACCTTAAAAAGAACATCTAACTGCATTACTCAAGCTTAAAAGGATGCTTCAAGTAATATTCCTTATTTTAAGACCGGGTCTCATTTTTCAGATCAAACTGGACTAGAACTCACTATGTAACCCAGACTAGACACCTTCTGCCTTTACTTCCCCAGTTCTTGGATCACAGACACATGACACCACAACCAACTTGCAGAGAACATTTTAATTCTGTCAAAAGCCACTGATGTCCTTTGCCCTAAGGCTGTGGCTTGAACATGACTAAAGTCTATGGCTCATCTGCGTGGCCCTTTTTTCTGGCCTTAAAACTTGTGTTTATATGTGGTACAGGGGTGAGATAGCATGCAAGAATATTGAGGTGGCCTCACATGGAGGCCACCAGGCTTTGTTTGCACCCACACTTTCATGAGTCCATTGTTTCGTTAGTCTCTCTACATGACTGCTGTGTTCCCCACTTCCCTGGATTAAGGGAGTGGAGATGTATGCCTGAAACTGAATGAAGTTAAACTTCAAAAGTCTCCAAGTGAAAAGCAGAGTGTGCTCAGTGGATTTTCACTGTAATTAATGACGAGTTTCCTAGAGACATCCTGATTTGCTTTAGAACAAGCGCCCGGCCTGCAGAAGTGACTCAGGTGGAACTGGCAGAGACATGCTTTGGTTTCCTGTCTTGGCCCCAATCAACATTAAGGGTCAGTTCTTAATAATGCTTCCGAGTCTCAGAGTTTTGTTTCTAGGAACTTTGGGTCCTATTGACCTAAAAACAGAATGCATTTCTGCAAATAAATGTTTTAAAATAATATTTTTATTTTGGAAATTAAAGCATAATTACATTATTTCCCTCCCTCCGTTTACTCCCCCCAGCCCTTCCCTCTCTTGCTCCCTCTCTCTCAAATTTATGCCAAACACTTCTTTATGTTAAGATTTTTAAAGATTCTAGAATTAGTGAGGTTAATGCTTGTTTCCCAGGTAAATGACAAGATGCTCTGTGTTCCTAGACCCAGGTCACTGCTCTGACTTGAGAGTTGAAGACCCAGTGGCCTGCTGTGGCAATCAGGAAAAGGTCTATAGTACCTACTGACCAAAAGTGTTTTGGAAACCCATTTGCTCAGATACTGAGGTGGGTTGTGGGGAGTCAGCCTTGTGTTACAACATCACCATTAGCTCGGTTTTCAATATTTCAAATTATATTTATTAGATTCTTTAAATTTAAAATTAGTGAGCCTGTCTTTTCAGTAATTTTAACATTAAAGAGTTCTCTTTGATTTTCTAATTTGTTTTAAAGTAGATAGAATCCTGAATTAAGGTTTAAAAAAAAAAAATTCTTTACTAGCATATATTAGATTTCACATGGACATTCTGCCCTCTTCTGGGAACCCTGAGAACTGCAACATGTGTTCTGTCTAAAGGCACTGCACTTTAACACACACCATTTATTAAATGAAATCTGTAACCAAGTCACCACAGTAGCCAATTATAAATTTACAATAAATTTGGACATTTTACATGATACATGAACTTAAATTGCCAGTAGTATAAAGATTTGTCCTTCAAAGGTTTTAAGTATGCATAAATCTATTTATTTTTAAATTCAGAAATCAGTACAAGAAACAGGTGACATTCAAATACTTGATAAAGTATGCATGGCAAAGACTTTGTATTATTTAATCCCATTGAATACTTATTAGCTCTCACTGTTTGGTGTGGGTAAGTCCTGAATATATTAATATAAAATATTTCCCTAACCTCAGAATGGGCCGGATACCTGCTATAAAAGAACATTGCAACAAATCAGAAATTATGGGGTGGAGTTCTGATTGTCCTAGAATAAGTTAAGTTTCTTAGCTGTGGTTGATATGATTTGGGAGAGTAACACAGAGAGACTAGAAACTGGATTATAAAGCCTCCCAACTAGAAGTCTGTGAATTAATCAAGACATTTGACTAGGCAGCTTCTAAATCTGCCTGATGTTTGCCCAGGCAGCCTCTTACAGCTCCCTGACTTGGTGGTACAAAGCAGTCAACCTTTAGTTTCATATGTGCAAAATAGAAATATCAGCAAGACTGTAAGGGCTAAATGAAATGATAATGAAGTGCCCAGTGTAGAGTAGGACCTTCATAAACAGTAAATATCACAGTTTCAATATATAATAATAATACCAGTAGTCATTAGCACCCCACTGTTAATATTCATTTGTATTATAAATCTTTACAACGTTGAACATTTTATAAGTTGAATTTTTTTGTAGAGTGAGTGATTGACATGGTGTACAGAAGAGGGTAATACAAAACAAGGTAACCAGGAAAGTGGAAATGGCATGGCAGACAAATTGTAACAGAAAGAAAACTGGGATCCTGACATTAGTCACAGACAGAATTGAACTTGAGACAAACAGTATAAAGCAAGATGGAGGAAGAAATGTAATAATAAGAGGAAACAATCTGCAGGGAGTATATGCCTCTCAGAGACTGTCAAGCATTTAATGTCAAAACAAAAATAAGAAAAACTGCAGATAAAAATTATAGCAAACAACATGCTAACTACAGAGGAATTCTCTTCTGACATTAACAAGGATAAAGTCAGTGAGGTTGATCAGCGGGATAAGCATTGGGTTCTCTACCCTTGTTAGGAAGAAGAAACCCCTATTCCTAGAGGGCCCATGAAGTAGTCAACAAAGTTGGCTCAGTATTGACCTATGAAAGCCCCCTGGTGGATCCGTAGATTAGAAGGATTGAGAACATAGTCTCCAAATACAGCCGGGGGAGCAAGAGTGAATGACCAAACTAGAAACCAATGTTACTTCTACTACTTGCAAATATAAGACTTCTGTTAAAGAGACAAAACAAAGCTGATCCTACAGAATGTGAAAGAACAGTTTAATTGTTACAAGCTGAAACCCGCAGAACAAATGCCCCTGTGTTCAGCACAGAGAGAGAGAGAGCTTGGCTTTCAAATGTGTATCCAGAGAAGGAAGTATGAAAGCCATCTAGTAGTTAGCTAAAAATGTTAGCAAACAAACAGTGGGCCAAATTACACACTAAACTTCAAACAGCAGAGAAATAGAATTAGCAAGTAAATCAGACACAGAAGGAATGGGCTTCAGAAGGAAAATCTGTGGTGTTTCTTTTTCAAAGGAAAAGCTCCTTGTTCAATTAACTGCTACAAAGAAGGAAAAAAATTCTCAATTAGGAAAGAGAAATTATGTATAGACACTGTGGAAAAAATAAAAGATTTAAAAGGAAAGTATGCAAATAAATTTGAAATCTATCTGAAATTAATATATATATATAGATTTCCTAGAAAAGACACACCAAAGGAAACAGTGGAATTTCTCTGCAAACTGCCTCTCATGTTGATTGTCCTAAATCCCCCTAGGACAAACAACATAGAATAGTGTTTGGGGTGAGGTATGATGGCACACACTGTACCCCAGCACTTTGAAGATGGAGGCAGGAGGATCAGGAGTTCAGGTTCATCCTCCTGCATAGGAAGTTAGAGGTGAACCTGGGCTACATGTGACTCTGTCCTTGAAATGCAAACAGAGTGAAATGTTTACAGTACCCACTGGAAGCTGTGTTTCTCTCCTGACACAATGAAAAGTACCCAGAAGTCACTGCTTTAGAGCAAAAAGAAATGAAAAGAGGTTCAGTTATCCAACATGGGTCCTGTGTGGCAGAATGCAGATAAAACCAGCCCTTTCTTGTTTTTAAAACGTTCTATTGATACACTTTTGTCTTTTGGATCACTGGTATTTTCTTGCCCTGTAACTGTCTAGAGGTCTTGATCAGGTTCATTTTCTCTGCCAGTTAAACAATTAAAAGATAGAAGGGGAAAACCGCTAGAACTGCAGTTAGCAACTAAAACAATTAAGAACACAGCAAACAAACAGGCCTTTATTAGGGGAGAGGAAACACACACACACACACACACACACACACACACACACACACACACACAGAGGCGGGGGTAGGCGGGGGGAGAGAAGGCCCTCACAATGTTTGGGGACTTGGGAAGCCGAGGCTCAGCATCTCTTCAAGGGATAGGTCTCTGAGGGGGTTTCTGCCCCTAAGTTAGAGTTACCTAGTTTGAAGAAAGACAGGATGGCTGATTGGCCCACAGCTGTGTGTGTCCTGATTGGCCTTACACTTAGAGAAAGAGCCCAGGAGGCCTTTGTTTTAGGTTGCCAGGTATTGGTCTCAGGTCAGGAGGGTGAGGAAGAAGTCCATCAACTTTGTTAACCAGCCACGGCCCCTCTCCAGATCCATCTGACTATTAGGAAGTATAACTGCTAGTCCCTCTCGACTATGACAGCTGTCAGACTCTGATTCCTAATCAAACTGCTCACTGCTACTGTGGGGCTTGTTTCCTGACATGAAATTGCAAATAACTTGAATAAGAACAGTGAGAAACTTTGGTGCAATAAAACTCTAACGAGGATTATAGAAGCAAAGATTTAAAATGTATCATTGTTGTCAGGTTGTGCGTCAAAGAGGTTGGAAAAATACTGATTATTACTCAGAAATGTGATTTCCCAAGGGAGAAGGTGAGTCTCTCTGCAAAGAAGAGTTTGCTTTCATAAAGATGATGACCCTTATAGACCCAGCGATGGGGGCTGCCCACTGCTTTGCCCTCTGGGGGTGCATGTGAGCAGCTCTTCCAATGTCTGTCTTTGACTCTCTCACGCCATAGCAAACGCCAGCATGAGACCCTGTGTGTACTGTGTGCATGCAGCTTAATCCTCTCCAACTTGAGGACACTCAGGAGCCTCCTGTGAATTTTAATTTTCATACACTCTCAGTTCACCTATTTAGTGAACACCCCCCCGCCCTGAAACACTAGAAGAGCTAGTGAATAATAAATCAGATGAAGGGGCTGGAGAGATGGCTCAGAAGTTAAGAGCACTGCTTTGCTCTTCCAGAGGTCCTGAGTTCAATTCCCAGCAACCACATGGTGGCTCACAACCATCTGTAATGAGATCTGCTGCCCTCTTCTGGTCTGCGGGTGTACATGCACATAGAACACTATACATAATAAATAAATAAATCTTTAAAAAATTTTTTAAAAAAGTAAATCAGATGAAGACCAAATTAAAGAACAAACATGGATATAGAAAATTTACACCAAAACTAGCTACTATAACAATGCTAAAATTTGGTGTTGAGAGCAAAAAGGAATGTTGATTTCAATTTTTAAATCTTAACAATTAGATCTCCACAGCATTTAAAGAGCTACATAATTAGCAAGATCAGTCACTCCAGTTATACAAATATGATTCAGAACCAGAATCTATTAATACCTTATAACATATTAAGAGGTGAAATTGAAGAGAACATGAATGTATTCTCAGTTTCTGTGGTACATTTGGCATAATTTGACTAGGGGTTCTCTAATTAGCACTGTTTGTTATTTTTTAAAAGCCTTCCATAAACCTGAGTTAATGTACTTTCTTGAAGTGGTATACCAGCATTGTGTTTAATGATGCTGCATACGCATCTCACAAAAATCTGAAGGATGCTAAGAATGTTCTCAGTTAAAACTAGTGTTTATTTCCATGGGAATATTAGTGATAATAGTGAAGTAAGAGGCAGAAACATAGGAAAAGAAAAGGCGAATTCGCTGAATGTGCGGATGGTGTGATTTTCAGCTTGTAACAGATAGGATCGGATGGGGGAAGAAGGCATGACGTGGAGCAAGATGGGTTGTTACTAAATCAATGCACTCTGAAAGAATGGACTTTATTTTTGCAAAATGTGATTAACTAAGAAATATGAAGAAAAAGCAATCAAAACTAAATGAAACTTAGTCAACCAATCAAGGAGCTCGTCTAGAATGTTCCAAATCTGCCTGGGGTTAAGCTCCCAATAACCACGCAGTGGCTTTGCCCCACCTGAGCTCAGATGCATCCATGCCTATAGCCAGGACACCTGCCCTTTGTAATCTAAGGAATCATGTGTTCAGCGGGGTAAAGAAATACTTCTCCATGGAAAGAGAGTTTTGTTTTGTTTTGGCACAGGCTGGCCTTTAATTCATGATGTTCCTCATGACTCCTCTACTGCATGGTAGAATTCAGGAGAGTTGCTGAATTTAAAGAAAATATGAAAATTCAAACTCTGGATGAAAAGATGTACAATTTTCTTGATTGAAAGATTTGATATTGTAGAAAACCATTCTCTTTATTCTATAAATGCAGAGTAATCTTCAATTAAAATATTAATAGTATTAAAGATTTTTCTTTTTTTTTAACCAATAGATTTTTTAAGATAATAGATATTTCAAAATAAGTAAATATTAACAAGCAAAGCTAGGCTAGTATTAATGAATATAAAAATCTTTCAAGATATTATAATTTAAAATAGTATAGTCCTGACAGAAAAATGAGGAGGTAGAAAAGAGAGAGACCCAAGCATGTAATATGCAAATGATAGATGTGTCATTTAAAGTCAGTTCATTGACAATAAATAGAACAAGAACAGGGAAATAGCCCAGTGGAGTTCTGGCCTGTAGACTATGAACTTTACATGATTTCATATTTCCTTGAAATCTCAGCTGGGCATAGTGCCCCATTCATGTAATCCCCGCACATGAGAGGCAAGAGCAGGGGAGTCAGAAGTTAAGGTCATCTTGAGCTGTGCGGCAAGTTAAAGGCCAGCTTGGACTACATGAAAGCAAAAGTTTTAATCTTGAAAATAAAACCACAATGGAAGAAATTGTGACTGGTTGTGGTGTGTAATGAGGTAAGTTTTGGAGTGTCAGACAATGTGAGCATGTATAGGTTTATAATGAGATGTTTTCTTTGGCATGATTCCAGTGACTACACAGCTTAATGAATGGCCCTGTGCACTTGAACATCCGTTGCACTCCATTGCTGGTTTTACGTAACCATTCCGCAGACGTCACAGAGTCCAGTAAGGTTAAGGTCTCTGTACTATTATTGCTCACTTCCTGTCTATTCAACCCCATGCAAGAGGGATGTTAAAGTTTCCAGTCATAATAATAAATTTAACTACTTTCTTTTTCAATGCTGACAGATTTTGCTTCATTTGTTTCTTTGTTTTTCTTTTTATATCTTTTTCGGGGTTTAAAATAATTCATTTTATATCTACTAGTGATTTATTGATTGTGCGTGATTGTTTTTATCTATGTGACTGTTCTAGAGTTTATAATATGAAACTGTGACTAGCTACAATCCACTTTACATGACACTGCCTCATATACCCTATAATGGCCTGGCGGTTAAAAGTGCATCCTGCTCCGGGCAGTGGTGGTGTACGCCCTTAATCCCAGCACTCGGGAGGCTGAGGCAGGTGGATCTCTGTGAGTTCAGGGCCAGCCTAGGCTAGAGAGTGAGTTCCAGGACAGCCATGGCTGTTACACTGTCTGGAAAAAGAAAAAAGAAAAAAGAAGTGCATCCTGCTCCTGTAAAGAGGCAAGGTGACTTCCCAGCACCATACTGGGGAAACTTGAGATCCAGAGGCTCCAAGGCTCTCTTCTCTGTAGACCCTGCATTCACACGTCCAGCTCCACACACAGACACACATGTACAATTGCTGGCCAAGCAAAACTCGCTGAAAATGTCTCCAAATGTCAGAGAATGTTCTGGAGGAAGTAAACTGTCCCTGGTTGAGAACAAGAGTCCCTTAGGGCTGAAAAGTGTCCTTTAGCTTTTCTTTTACTTACGGTCAACACCTCCATCACCTCCTCCTCCTTCCTCTAGTTCCAGGCATTGTCAAAGGCCTCATAAATACTAAGCAAGCACTTTTCCATATTTCTCAGATTCTTGTTATGATAGATTCCAATATTGATCCTTTTGTGTTTGGAGATTTATTGAGCTTTTTAGATTTAGAGATGTATAATTTACATCAGAAAAGTATCCATTTTTCCACACATTTCCTCTCTCCATCTTTTCCTGGGATTGTGATATTAAACAGTTAAACAGTCTCACATGAGCCAAGACTTTGTCCTCATTACTTTCCAGCCCTTTCTTCCTGAGTTGGTTCTGATAGTGTCCAGTGCTACACCCTCTGGCACACTAATCTTTTCTGGATTGTTTCTCACTCACCTTACTATGGTTCAAATACAAAGCATCCTCCACAGACTTGTGTGTTTGAACACTTGGCCCCCGGGGCAGCATGGTTTGTGGAGCTCCTGGAAATGTGGAACTAGTGTCGTGACTGAAGTTGGGTCACTAGGGCAGGCCACTAGCCTTGTGGATGAGCCTCAGGCCTGGCCAGGCTCTCTCCTTCCTGATTCTTCACGATGTGAAAAAGCTGCCCCTCAAGTTCCCACTGCCACAGCCAAATTCTCCATTTCTTCTCTTCCATGACAGACTGCTAGCCCTGAAACTGAACGCAGGCACACCCTTCCTCCCTCAAATCCTGTCAGCTCTATTGTCTTAGAAATAAGAAAGTAATACAAACCTCATCAAGTGGGTTTTTCATTTCAACTGTTATATTTTTAGTTCCTCTAAAATCTACATTTTATGTTTTTTTTCCTTGTCATGTTCATGTTCTCTGGTAAAATAATAAACATTTTTATAATGGTGTGGTTTTCATTATGGTCCACATCTGAAATTTTTATCACTTATGACTCTTTTTATTTGTCAGTTCCTATCAACTGTTTTCCCTGATTACAAATCAAATTTCCTCCCTTTGTTTACTTTTCATCTCTTTGGTGGATGTGTGTTCACAGGTGTGTGGAAATGCAGAGGTCAGAGGTCAACCCCTGGTGGCAGCTGTCTTCCTTCATCGCTCGACATCATTTGTTGTTTGTTTGTTTTGTTACTATGGCTCTCCCATCGAAACTGGAGCTTACCATGTCAGCTCGACAGCAGGCCAGAGCTGCCCTGGGCCCTCTGTGCCTACCCTCTAGTACTGAGCGCCAGACAGCTTGTTGACACTTTTGGCTTTATGTGGGTGCTGGGGATCTGAACACAGGCCCTCATGCAGAACAAACACTCTACCCACTGAGCCATCTTTCCAGCTCTTGATATTTTAAATTTTAAGCATTCCATGACCTTTAACACAGAAATACCTATTTTTCAAGAAGGGGGAGTAGATTTAACTCTTTGATCAAATATTGAAAACACCCAAAGATCTACACAAACCTTGTAATGGAGAAAGTTGAAAATGATCCCAGAGTTGAGATCAATTAATAATTTATGATATCTCTAGGCAAATTCTATATGCTCATATAAAATGATAAATGTGGCGAATGAAACTTGGAAATGGAAAAGCAAATTTTAGGATAAAATGATATAATTCTGAAGAGAAGTTATACCTTGTGGTAGTCAGGAGGGGAGGGGAGGGAGGGAGAAGAAAAAAGGGGAGGGGATGTCTGGACTACCTTCAGAAGCACGTTCCCTCAGTGTCACCTCCTGATTGCACCATAGGCTGGTAAACAAGCCCTTAGCATGTTAACTTTTGAGGCACATCTAAGATAAACACTACCACAGGCTAGCCATGTGCAGTGTGACAGCCTTGCAGTGCTTGGCAGCACCAGTGGCAACAAGTCACAGGCCAGTCACACAGTCACAGAAATAAACATCAGCTCTCCACAGGGTTCTGCTGCTAAGCTAGGCCATTCAGCAGGCTGCATGTATCACATGTGTTTTTGACTGGTTACTTTTAATCATGGTGGATTTATCAGGATGTCACCTTGACATAAGATGAGCAGGATCTGTATTTAGTTGAATTTGTGTGTGTGTGTGTGTGTGTGTGTGTGTGTGTGTGTGTGTGTGTATTTATGTAGAAATCTTCTCAGAGTTTGCTTTGTTGCAGCCTCTTGGGCTTGCCAGTCCATGGTTGCCAGGTAAAATAGATATCCTGAGAACATGAGTTTGGCTGCACAATAAGTTCTAGTGTATGCATGTTAGGCACCTCCTATAAGCTGCAAGACATGCGAAGCTGACATGTGAGAATAGAGAATTCATTCTTTTTCAGTTACATAAAAATTGTCCTTCCTTGTTTACAGAAAAATATTAGCTGGCTTTATGTCTTTAAGGATAAAGTTCTCTGAATAAATGCATTGCACCTGACTTGTTCGTTAGTCAGCAAAATTACAAGAGTGCTTTAAAACTTGTTTCACTGTCTCCAAATTAAGCCTCACTCACAAAAAAAAAAATTAATAAAGACATGATGACCTCACATTCCAGTGTGGGAGACTGGTAAGCAGATATTCTTGAGTTGAGTGTGGTAAGTCTTCTTCTGACGGTTGAGCAAAGAGCTGTCAGTGAAAAGGCACAGGGGACTTTGCTGGAGACAGTCAAGAAGGTTGAACAGGAACAGGTGACATTTGAGCTCGATCTTGAAGGATGGACAGGGGTTTGCCAAGGGGATGAGGTGATCTCTATATACAGTGCCTAGTACGGGGACAGGCCCCTGGTGAGACCCAATAAATGTTAACATCTAGTTCCAGTCAAGGAAGTATTCCTGGAAGAGGACACCAGTCCGTTCAGCTCAAGGAACACTTATTGAGTATCTTGTGTATGTCAGGCACAGGTCCAGGTTCCTCAGTCCTACGTGCCAGGCACAGCCTGTGAAGACAGATAATTATACAAGGGGCTGGTGTGAGCCATGTTCAGATCTCCTATTTATAGAGTCAGTTCTCCAGATGGAGCATGGATGTTTGCTTTAACACTGCTGACGCATTCCCTCTTGATTGCAAACCCCCTACTACAACCCTGACAGCCCCGAGAAGCAGGCAGCTCACGACTATTCCAGACTCAGTTTCACAAAGGCAACAGCCTAGCCTGCCTACTCCCATCCCTATGCTCTGGGCTACCTTGGTCCATACTTGGGGTCAAGTTCAGGCAGCAGCTCTTCCCCACAACAGGAAGGAAGATGCCTAATGCTGTGTCTGCCTTCAGCTCAGCTCACTAGTAAATTCAACTTCCCTTTGAACCTGCCTGCCCACAAAATCATGACACTTAATTGTATGCTATAATACAGTAGGATATAGAAGAGAATAGATACTATAAAATGTACTATTATGATCACAGAGCCTATACATTCTGTGCCTAACACAGAATGTTTATACATACGGGGAATAACCCATGGATGTTTGTGTAGCAATTCTGCTGGTCCAGGTGGGCTACAATGAATAAAGAAATGAGCCAGTTCAGTGCAAACAGTTTTTGTTTAACACTTATAGGTCACTAAGATAAAAATTATTCTTAACAATTATACTAAGAAACAGAAGCACAGAACATTTGATTTATCAGAGACTGAAGATAAAAATTCCTAAGAATGAAAGACAGATCTCATGGACCTTTAGGCCAGCTCTCTCCCTCTCCTGGCGCTGTCTGTACCAATGCCACCAATCACTACTCTTGTATCATATGCCGGACACGACAAAAGATGTTCAAATATACTGTCTTGCCTCATAAATGCATTGCATTTTTGAGATGTATTCTTTACTTAACAAGTTAAAAATATATATGGTAGACAATATGAAGTTTCAAAATACACATTTTCTAATGGCCAAATCATGGTAGTTAACATATGCATTACCTCACACAGCTATGTGTGTGTGGTGAGAACAAGTACAATCACATGTCCACATGCAGTGTGTTGTTGACTCCAACTTCAGGTCCAGGACTGATAACTCTGATGCCCATTTTTTGTTCACATATATACATATATATGTATGTGTATATGTGTATATATACTTATATACTTTATACATATATCACACCAATCACAGGTGTGCATTAGAACAAAATGGAAATGTGAAAAAGGGATCTGCCCTCAGAGAGTCTAATGCAGTTGTCCAGAAGAACCTGGCTTAAGACCACTGTTCTCTAAAGTTAAAATTGGTAGGAAGGATTTTTGTTTATTGTGATAAATTAGCTGGAAATGTCACTTATGAACTGTTTTTAAGTTGGCTGTAACAGGCTGGAGAGTGACTGAAGGTTAAGAGCCATTGTTCCTCTTGCAGAGGACCTGGGTTCAGTTCCCAGCATCCACATAGTGATTCACAAACATCTGTAACTCCAGCTCCTGAGGATCCTACACCCTCTTCTGATGTCTGGGCACCATATGCACAGTCAGTACACAGACATTCATGCAGCAAAATGCTCATACACATAAAATAATAAAATCAATAAATGTAAAAAATTTAAGTGGTTGTAACTCCTAGCCAGGTATGGTTTTGTGTATCTGTTACCTAGCTCTGAGAATACAGAGACAGGAAGATTGTCACAAGGTCAAGGTTAACCTGTTATGCACAGTGAGTTCTAAGCCAGGCTAAGCTACATAGCAAACTCTTCATCAAAAAATAAAATGATGGTAGTTTCCTAAGTACTGAAGTTGTGAGTAACACTGAAGATTGAGCTCTGGCTTTGACACTTTCTTGCTGAGTATATTTGGTATTGCATAAAAATGTTATGAGAGAAATAATAGATGTTCCTGAAAAGACTTTCAACTTTTTTACAGAGGGAGAGAATGCAGCTTGACCGCTTGCTGTGGTTATAACAAGGTAGCATGTGATGCCCTGAAAAGACGTCAGCAAAAACAAACAAACAAACAAACAAAATCTCTCATTTTTCTAATCACCCTAATGTAAAGCCTGTCTACTGCCTCCAACTCCGGCTGCCAAACATTCTCCTAACCAGGGGCAGGCTTTCTCCTGGCAGCTGCTCCTGGTGGATGCTTTAGCTGAGCTGTTTGTGGATTTCTCTTCTCAGTCATTCTTACTCTGATTGGCTGCCTCCAATCTCCCAATAACCCATACAATGGACACTGCAGGCTGAGTTGTCAATAGAATCCCTGGGCTTCTAGACAAAGTCTCCTTCCCCCTTCTGCTGTCCAGTACCAACCCTTTTCCTACTTTATAATCAGGATCGATTGCTGATTGTCATTTCAGTTGCATGGAGAGCACGTGGTGAAGGGACAGCCTGGAATTTTCTAGTGTTTCTTAAAAGAATTATCCTTCACTTGAATATAAGAGCACTGCATCATGGGATTGGAAATATGAGCTTGTGGATAAAACAATAAGACTAAAATAAAAGAACCACAATAACTGCTACATTTGGTTCTTAGCTAAGTACTCCAGCTGTGGAAAAAGCATTGTATAGTAGGTGATGACTCACAGAACCTGTTATAACTGTGGGGCAGCTTCACAGTCTGTGGGACAACATAAATAAGTGATAAATAATTCATCCCACCATCGTATCTTTTTTGTGGTAGTGAGACAATACCTCCAGACCATTCTTAAGTAAGGTTCCTTAGTCAGACGCAGTATTGTAAGAGATTCCACAGTAGTTAGAGCGGGCTGTCACTGCCTGGAGAGCAGTGCCAGAAGGAAACATTACAGGGAAAGAAGGCAAGTTGTCTCAGTTCATTTTCTCTCTGTGGTGATACAATTCTAGTGCAATCCATTTATCACTGGGTATCAGGCCAGGCCTGGGAATGATGCCATCACAAAGACTTAGTGTTGGTCTCTGTTGTTAGTGAAGGGGCACTCACCAGTGGCAGCAGCAAGACCAGCCTTGGTGAAGGGCCATATGTAACAAGTGTGCTTTTCCCCGAGCCATATGTTCATAAACCAACTGTGCAGCCCCAGGGTAGTTAAGGAGAGGAGTTGGCATCTGCAAGAGAGGCCATGTTGAATGGCCCACTTGATTAGTGGAAGTCTCATTCACTGTTGGTCTAGCAGTGATATTCACCTGATACAGGACTCCCCTGGCTCTGCCTACTCAGAAGTTCACCCTAAAACTTGTCTTCAGACCGCCTTTATTCAGTTTCCAAAAGTGCCTCCAAATTCCTCACTCATTTTCCAATCAAATGCTTACCCATGAATTAATACAGAACTCTACTTGTGACAATCTGTCTACCAAGTGAAAAGAGAAGCCAGGTGAAGCCAGCCGCCCTCTGTCTCGCCACCTTAGGTGTGCTTAATAGTATTGACCTCTGAGAAACCACTGTCACCACCTTTCTATCTGAGCCCAACAAACAGACAAACTTCTATCATGTTCTCTTCACTATGCCTTCCTCTGCTTTCTGCAAGATGAAAATACTATATTTTCTACAAAAGAGAAGGAATTTTAAAATCTGTTGGCTTCTGCGCGCGCGCGCACACACACACACACACAGACAGACAGACAGACAGATAGACAGACAGACAGACAGACACACACACACACACACACACACACACACACACACACACACACGGGGGGGGGGGTGAGTAAAAAGAAAAAAAAGCTAGGCATATATTTGCATACTTAGATTAGAGAGGAAAAATGGTGTGGAGGTCCTCACAGCCATAAGCACAATTGACAATATTATCCCCAATTACCTCAAGTTGTGAAAAGTGCTTTGTGATGCCTTCAGCTTCTGGTATCAAGACAGAAAGACAAAGCACACACCAATGCCCACGGGGTGTGTGGGAAACTCAGGTGTACAGAGTAGAGGGGGAGAAATGCTGACTGATGGAAGGAAGCTGGAGAACCCTGGGGGGTGGGTGAGCCCTGGACACTGAGTACAGGCCAGGCATCAGAGTCGAACATGTACAGGTCAGAACACTTCTGGAGAGGGGCCAGCCTTGTCATGTCATTTTCAACCTTGTTTGTAGTGCATCTCCAGTGAGGTTTAGAAGTAGAGGAAAGGAAAGCATTTAAAAGTATACCTGTGCCCAAAGAAACATTTCAAAAATGGCGAACATAGCAGAGGAGAGACAACAGGGGACCTGACTGAGGACAAATAACACTGCATGGGAAACTGGAGGGCTGGGCTAGTTGTCCTCAGCCAGGGAAGAGGAGTGTTTTGTTTTCTCCCCCGGGGGAAGTGGGAGGGAGGCGTTTAATCTCACTGCTTTCATTACTTGGCATATTTGAGCTTCTGTAACTTATTTTTGTCTAAATGTTGAATGTAACTGATGTGTGTTTCTTTTTT
Organism: Onychomys torridus; assembly: GCF_903995425.1. Classification (NCBI taxonomy): domain Eukaryota; kingdom Metazoa; phylum Chordata; class Mammalia; order Rodentia; family Cricetidae; genus Onychomys; species Onychomys torridus. Next base: position 33,730,000 of record NC_050465.1, read on the forward strand.
ACTTTTACTGATTCTTTGTGGATTTCACATCATGCATTCTGATCCCACTTATCTCCCTGTCCTCTCACATCTGTCCTCTGCCCTTGCAACCTGCCCCACCCCTGAAAACAAAACCAAATTTAAAAGAAAAACCAAACCAAACCAAACAAACAAACAAAGGAGAAGAACCTTGTCATGGAAGCTGTGGTATGGTCTGCTGAGTCACACAGTTTACCCTTTAGTCTATTCATCTCTACTTGTAAGTGTTCATTACTGTGAGTCATTGGTCTGGCTCAGGCTTCTAGTTTCTGCTACACCACCAATAATGGGCTCTCACTGGGGCTCCTATGGGATATCCCATTGTTGTCCCGTGTCACATAGATCCTATTGTGGGAGAGTCTTCATACACTGTGAAGATGTGTCTTTGCCAAGGCATCTTCTGATTGTTTTAATAAAGAACTAAGTGGCCAATAGCTAGGCAGGAGAGAATAGGCAAAACTTCCAAGTAGAGAGGGGAACTGGAGATGAATCTAGGCACTTGGGAGACACCAGTGAGACATGAAGAGAGTTGGACATACAGAATGAAGGAGAGGTAAAGAGCCATGTGGCAAAACATAGATTAATAGAAGCAGGTCAATTTAAGTTATAAGAGCTGTGGGATAAACCTAAAGCTAAGGCCAAGCTTTCATAATTAATAGTAAGTCCCCACATCATTATTTGGGGGCTGGTGGTCCCAATGAGGAATTCCTACTACATTTGCTGCCCAATGTGGGGAACATAAGGCACATTCCACACAGAGCCTGAGAAAACTGGGGAAAAAAATCCAAACATGGAGTCAGGTGGCTTCCAGGTGACCTTGGTCTCTCAAGCAGGCCTTGTGCTTGAGACATACAGAGGTGTGACTACTTTCATACAGCTGAGCACTTGAGCAGCCTGTGGAGCCAGAGACTATATAGAAACACAGCATCTTCCAAGAGCTGGGACAGTTAGGAGCTGTTCCTGCCATTACCTGTGGACCTGAAAGGGCAGAGCTAGCTGCCAGCACCATGTGCTACTCTACCTACAAGGCAGAGGGCCTAGCAGGTTATAGTTTGGCTCATGCAGTCAAAAAAAAAAAAAAAAAAAAAAGTCCAGGCCCAAAAACCTCTAAACAGGTATTTTAAAAATGTGCTTAGATGCTGAAGAAAGAAAAAAAAAAAGAAAGTGGGTATAGAAAGTCATAAAAAATAAATAGTTTAAAGTAATCTAAAAAGAATGAGCCATACAAGAATGGAAATACACAGGATGTCTGGATCCTGTATGGTGCTTTGTCAACTTTCAATTTTTGAATGCTGATGAGTGAACATCAGCTTCTGAGAGACATGGGATTCTAAAAGGAACTGTGAATTAAATCAGCCTAGATACTTTAGGGATGTCTTAACTTTAAAATGGAATTCAGAAAATGTATTGCATTGGGGGAGAGGTTAGGCTGTGTTTCCATAGGAAACAAAAAGCAATGGATTCCTTCAAAATTAATAAAGATCAGATTTGACCATGGGAGACCTCATGAAAATTTTGACTACAGACATGAAAAAGAAACAAAGAAAAGCTATAAGACAGGTGACATGTATGCTGATTCCCCCTACTATGGGAACAGCTCTGAGACTGGATAAGACTTGATGAATCTTGTTTGTGGTGGTATTGTGTTCCCCAAAATATTGTGTGCCCTAATAAATTTATCTAGGGTCAGAGAACAGACAGCCACTAGATACAGAGGCTAGAAAATGGTGGCACTCATGCCTTTATCCTAGCATTTCAGAGACAGAAATCGCTCTGGATTTCTGTGAGTTCAAGGCCACATTGGAAACAGCCAGGCATGGAGACACACTTTAATCCCAAGAAGTGAGCCTTTAATCCCAGGGAGTGATGGCAAAAACCGAAAGATATATAAGGTGTGAAGACCAGAAACTAGAAGCATTTGGCTAGTTAAGCATTTAGGCTTTGGAGCAGCAGTTCAGCTGAGACCCGCTCAGATAAGGACACAGAAGCTTCCAGTCTGAGGAAACAGGATCAGCTGAGAAGTTGGCCAGGTGAGGTAGCTGTGGCCTGTTCTGTCTTTCTGATCTTCCAGGATTCACCCCAATACCTGGCCTCAGGTTTGATTTTATTAATAAGACCTGTTAAGATTCCTGCTACACTTGTTGGGTACAGAGTCCTCATGAGAGTTTGGTTATACAGTCCAAACATTTATAAAAATGACAGATGTCTTTTACTTGCTCAAACATAGAACAAAGAATCATCTACAGCTGACTTGTGCATGTTGCACATCTCATATTTATGTTAATGCAAATGTGTATGTTACCTTTGAAAGTTGTGTTTAAAAAAAAAAAGAAGAACCAGACACCAATGAAAACAAGTAGCCCAGGTGAATCAGCCTTTTAGAATGCCTCTGTTGCAGTTTTCTCAAAATTCTGCATCCAGAACAACTTCAAAGCTACTAGATGAGATGGTCCAGCCTCACAAACTACTCCAGCCAGGACTTCAGATAAGCTTTACACTCCCTCATCACACAAAGGACTAAACAAAAAATAATACAGCTATCTCTCCCAGAACTTCGCCATTATCTCATTTCTCATAGTCACTCCCTAGACAACAGGAAGTAATTTTAAGAACACACTGTACACTTTACTAAGAGGTGGGGTGGGTGGTGTTTTGCCATTTGATGTGTTATAGATGTTTATCATTGTTTAGGGGGTTTGGTTGCGAGTTGTTATTAGTCATGGTCAGGGAGGAAAGTAATTTAAGGAGATTAGATTCAGGAATCTCATTCTGAAAAGAAAAAAGTGGTATATAGGAATGACAGGATAAAATGGTAGATTATTAAATCTACTTTTAAACTCAAAAAGCAACTACTAACCTTAAATATTTTACACTGGTATGGGTTTTTGTATACTGATACAAACATAAGGTTATTTTTGTTGTACTTTTATATATGTTTCTACTATTGTTTAGGGTATTTTTGTATATTGATACAAATTTAATGCTATTTTGTTATACTGTATATATGTTTCTACTTTGTTTAAAAGTATTGTACCTGTGCAACTCATTTAACAATGTAATATAATTTCTAGTCCTTGAAAGTTATTATTACAAACTATTTAGGATAATTAAGAAATACATTGTTATTCATCTAACAATCAAATTTGTGGCCATGTTAGGTATGTTTTAAAAGTTAAACAGAGATATATTTTATATAGACAGATAGATGGTTCTTCAAACACTTCAGAGGCCTACAAAATATGGCATTTAAGATGTTTTAATAACCTAAGGCTTTTCATAACAGTGAGACATGTCTGCTCCTGGCAGTACCAATTTACTTCAAAAAAGGATGATGAGCATTGAAAAACCTTCATATGGAGTTTGCTTAAAATGTGGCAAAGATAGCCACTGGGCAAGAAACTGACCTTGCCTCAACTGCTGACAGTGTGCTGTTTAAATTGGACAGGGAGAACACAAAAGAAGGTGACTGCTGAATTCTGCCAAGACAAGGTAGGAAAGTCCTTCAAAATTCCTGCTTACAGAAAGTCTCAGATATTCTAGACCTATAGGGTGAAGATGGATGCCCCAATGTTGCAGTGGAATCTTGGGTGACTGTTGAAGCATCCAGATATCTGTCATTTCTATAGTTTTGGAAGTTGCTTGCTCTGTACTTCCTGTTTACTCAAGAATGATATAAACAGGAAGTTTATATATACATATATGCATCTGTTCATGTCCTTCTCAGGTCTTTATTGGGTTTGAAAATTAGATAGTTAGAGTTTTCTTTTGTTACCAAATTCAAAAATGAAACTTACATAAGAGATGTAAAGTTTATAAGACTGAGAAACAAAAAGCTTATGTTGTTTATCTAAGAAGATGTGTTTAGTTATAAAAACGATTTTTAGGATGATAATACAAGTTATGATAGAAAGTTGTTTAGGTATAAAACTTTAAATTCATCAAGACAGAATATATAGTGGAGTATTTTCTACAAATATGCCAAATACTAATGGACTGGACATTGTGAATGTAATTCTTACCTGATAAAATTGTTCTTATTATATATAGTTTTACTATGTTAGAATTAAAAACTTTCCTTTTTATTTAGCCAAAAAGGGGGAAATGTTGTGGGATATTTTTACACTGTGTGAAGATGTGTTGCTGTGATTGGTTTAGTAAAGAGCTGAATGGCCAATAGCTAGGCAGGAGAGAATAGGCAGAATTTCCAGGGAAAGAAAGGAAGAAGAGGAGGAATCTAGATGCACAGGACATTCCAGGGAGACACTGAAGAAGTCAGACATACACTACAGAGTAGAGGAAACTAAGCCACTCAGCAGAACTTAGATTAATAAAAGCAGGTTAAATTAAGTTATAAGAGCTAGTGGGACAAGCCTAAGCAAGGCCAGTCTTTCATAATTAATAAGTCACTGGGTCATTATTTGTGGGATGGTAGTCCAAAGATAGAGTGATAAGAAATCTTGCTACACTGGCCACTCAGATTGGCATGGCCCCCAAGGTAGCATGGCCCAAAGGAGTGTTTTTAAACCCCTGTAAAATCCAGAGGTCTTGCTTGGCTACCAAAGTCTTTATGTTACAGATATTTTTGTAGAAACAGAAAGCTTTTCCTGGATAAATGCCCCCAGTGGTTTTTAAAGTCTAGCAACTGCAACTGCAACTGTGTGGTCTAAAGCAAATCACAGAAACCGTCTATAAAATGAGCAATACTAAATGCTCTCTGAACCTAATTTCAACTTTTGAATTGAAACTGAATTTGAAGCAACATTCTCTGAGGATGCATCCAGGGGCATTGACTATGATCAAAATACATGGTGTGACATTGTGGAAGAATTCATCAAATATTAGGTTTTAGAAGATTTAATCCTAAATTGAAACTGAGATGAGCTCCAGCAGGGGTCACTATCACCACACTGAGTCCCAACTCTGGTGTCCTTCATGTGTAGGGCTGTATCTACAACAGGTCTGTTCTTTATTTACCTTGACGAACTCTAAGGAGACTCTCTCTGTTCCCATATTCAATCTGTTCCCTGAAGGGACTTGGGAAAACTCATCCTGGCTGTCTTCTTCTGCTGTCCCCTGGTCTTGTTTATTTACTTACTCTCTCAGCCTGACATCAGGGAACATTTACCTCCACTGACGCTAGAACTTTGGGAGAACTTATTCCACTTGACAAGCAATATTCTTTTCCCCCACTCTCTTTGGAGAACTATGATGAGGATGTTTCCTTTATATATAAGAAATACTTTGTAAAGACACAAGTTCAATTCTATTTTGATATTTTTTTTTCTTCCTAAATTAGCCAAAAATGTATTCACCTCCCTTGGGACCCAGAAAACATTATATTATCCCTGAGGAATAATTATATTATATTATTCTGCTGTCTTGTTGATGGTTTATATCCCCCATAGTAAGTCTGCTACATATATGAAGCTAGGAATGAACTAGGTCGGATATGCAACAGAAGGATGTGGACTCTGTAACAGTTCTAATTTCAACATCCTATTTGGGCTCTAAAAATACAGTGACAAGCCATACTACATAGAGTTAGTGCTATCTGTGTCTGTGATGCTGAAAGGGGGAACCCAGCAAGCCTAACAATGCTCCCAGGAGATCACAGGCTTCCCACAGTCTATGTTAAGACAAAAGCTTATGTCCTAAGTCTCACAGTCTTTAAGAGGATGGTTCAGGATTTGTTCTTCCCTAAACCCTTTCCCAGAACTCCATGTGTTGCTCAAAACCTCACTTTGGTTCTGTGGCATCAGGAGCCCAGGAAATGAACTCCTCGACCATGAAGAGTAGCTTCCAGTCCTTCGGCAGACTTCTACAAACCTGGCTTCTTTCTCTCATCATCTAGAGACTCACCCCTGTTGGTGGCGACTTTACATATGGACACTCGTTCAACCACCACAGCTCACTGACAAGTTTCTCAGAGAGCTAACCTGGGCCCAGGATGGACCCTTGTCCAGTCATCTGTGGCTTTGGTTGGAGTAACAACACAGACATGCCTGTGATACAGAGTGGAAGGAACCCCCCAGATAGAGGTGTGTAAGCTGAGGAAGTCCTCCACGTGAGTTCTATGGTGGCCCTCCCATTAGGGCATCTCTTATTGGAGTACTTACCACATTATAAATGCCTGCACTCTCTCTTTTATAAATCCATTCTACTCTATAGGTTCCTAAAGGGCTAGACTCGGACCTATTATAGACATATTCCTAGCATCTAGCACAATGCCTGATGCATGGTGGTAATAGCAACAATAACAATAAAGAAAAGATCCTGTATCAAAGTGTAACATTTATGAAAAGGCTATGCTATTTTAACAGCATGGTTGCTACTGTAGTCATACAAGGGTTTCTCTCTGATTCTCTGTCTCTGTGTCTCTGTGTGTGTCTCTCTCTCTTACACACACACACACACACACACACACACACAGTGAACTTCACTACCTATCAACATTCTGGTTAATGTTCACCAGCACATGAAATGGCTACAGAAGTTCAATAATGTGTTGACTTAACACAGAACTCCTTCAAAGCTCTTTATACAGGACAACTCACCCTCGGTGCCTATCTGCCCTCGGGGACAGAAACAGAAATTTCATCCCATGTTTATTTGTAAAAGAATAAAAAATACGACCATAGTTTCAGTTTCACATTTTATATATGATCATATTTCAGAAAGCATGTCATCTTGCAGGAATTGCAACATTTTGATATTTTGCTGACAATTTTTAGGGATGTGTTCACTTTGTACTGAAGTATATTATGAATAGGTTATTTTTCAAAGTATGAACGTTTTCTCATTTTCTTTAAGAGAACATGCTTAGCAAAGTGGAATTTATCCTTTTTGTTTGGGAGGAAAAAACTCTATAGAGGCCCAAATAAAACTATTTTGAGAATTTTAAAAAAGCCATAATTTACACTGGTGATTTCAAAAGCTTAACTGATTTTATAAATTGCAGTTCAAATTCCTAGAGAATCTAGGTTTGCACCACAATATGCCTGTGATGCTTTCAACTACAGTCTCATGATCCTAGTTTAAATGTAAATGTGAACATATATGTGTGTGTATGATTATATATATATAATTAAACTCTGTGCTTCTAAGCAGGCAGCATAGCTCACATCTAGAATCCCAATACTTTGGAAACCAGTCAAGAGGCCAGGACTTCATTGTGAGCTCTCAAAAAACAAACAAACAAAATCCCCAAAATCTACTTATAAAATAACTTTTAATATTAATAGATTGTGGTACAAAGTAATATATATGTTTTCCAAAGAAATTAATAAATAGAAAGCATAAAGACAAAACAAAAAATCACTTCTAATACTTTCCTTTAGAAATAATGATTGTTAATGTTTAATCTTGTCTATTAAAAGAACTAACCTTGGCAAATGAAAACACTTTCCTGCCATTAAATATTTTTATTCAATGAGTTGGGAGATGTTTGGGGGACAGGGTGGGAGTTGGGGGTGGGTAGGATCAAGATGTGATGTTTATATGTTGGAAGTTGTCAAAGAATAAATAAAAGACATTTTAAAGTATTTTATGTATTATTAATGACCATGGAATTATGTCATTAATATTTGATAGTTTATATAATTAATATTCTATTTATACTATAGAAAATTTAAGTTCTCTCAAATTTTTGTTTTCATTTACTTCAATTTACTTCAAAATGTATCCTTGCTGGTAAATATCTTTGTGACTATATATTTATTTGAACACACACACTTTTCATACATGTATGTTTAAGAATCTGAGCCATTTTTCCAAGTTAGCATTAAAAAAATACTGATTTAGAAGTCAAACAAAAATATTGACAATTGATAATTTCCTTCCAAATCCTTGTCAACTCAGAGCCTTTAAGAAATCATTGTTAAAAAAAAGGAAGGAAGGAAGGAAGGAAGGAAGGAAGGAAGGAAGGAAGGAAGGGAAAAAGGAGGAAGGAAACCATTGTCCAACTAAGTACTGTTTATTTTAGCACAGATAGAAAACTAGCTACTAAAACCAGAGCTCTGCTGTTCAATTCAAACTTCTGTGAATAGAGTTCGGTATGTGTCAGGCCCATTACTAAAAGCAGAAGAAAAAGAAAGTATTTTGTCATAACTTTCCCATTTTTAGGAATATAATAATGTATTAATAAAAGTAGTACAACATTTTTAAAGAAACTCAATTCCATACATAGAAAGTATACATGGTACAAATAAAAGGAACAGGGCAGTAGATATATGTTTATAATAAAAGAAATCATTAGGTATTACTAAAATAGTACCTGTGATGCAAACCAGAAAATGAGCTCTTAGATGCCTGAGAACAGAAGCAAGGAACAAATAATTTAAGGCTGCTGACATAAAATTCATACCCCATAAGTTTTTAAGCTGTTTAAACTGTTGCCTCACGTGAAAAAATATTACACTTCCACGTAATCTTGTCTTGTCTCATCCTTGGCTTTCCTTCATTGTTGAGTCTGTGGGACCTCTTCATATCCTTTGGTGGGTATGAGTCCTGTAGTGTTAAGGTCAGACTTGGCTGAGTATGTTTACAGATTTAATGTTTACAGATTCCAAAACTGGTGTTCAGTTGTTTGATGTCATTAACAGATTTCAAACACAGCTGCCATTGTGTTTTCTCTTTGAGAACTCCCTGGCTTGGCAGCCGGACTGTGGGGACTTAAGAGTGCAGGTGAAAAACTAGTTAGAGGCAGTCAGGAAAAGGGATCTACTCACCCACTCAACCCCTTCTTGCCTGCATGCCAAAAGAGTGACTTTCCTTTGCGTCTCTCTCCTGAGACCATGCACTTGGAGCAGTTGCTGGGACAGTGGCTTTCTGTTTAGTCCCAGTGTCTTAGTTTTAGGAAAAGGCCCTCACCCCTTGCCAAGACCTTCTGTGTTCTCCCAGCAGAAAAGCAAGTGAGCTCCCATGTGGCTTTAGTTTGTCCTCCAAACAAGTGTAGTGTATGTGGGACATATGTGTCTGTAGGAATTTTACAGGTCATTATTATAGGGAGGCATGGGGCAGAGAGCACTTTTAAATGAACTAATAAAGGGGAAGTATGCGCAATTAGACACCTCACTGGTGCCTCCGTGGAACAAAGTTTTCTTATCTCTTCAACAAACCTGTTAGGCTGATCAAACTACCATTTGGAAGACAAGAAAACTGAGCAATAGGGAACTTAAATCCTTGGCCCAAAGCCACAGGGCTAAGACCTTGATTCAAACCCAGGTCTGCAAACCAAATCCTTCACTCTTTCCATCCGGCTGAAGTTCTGCCTAAAAGGGTCAGGGAGAGTGGAATCTAAGTTTACAAGAGTTGTTCCTGTGCTCCTGTCTGCACATGAAGCATTACTTCCCTTTTTTATTGTGAACCGTGTTTCTCAGCTATCAAAAGATTTATTGTTGCAGGATGCTTCCTGCCAGCAAAGTCTATTGAGCTGAATTACAAACATTGCCTTGCCTTCTGTTGCTGGTCATATTTACTCATGGGTGGTTGATTCCTTGTTAGTATTCTATCCAAGCAAAGCATTTGAATTGCTCCTTCAAGTCCTTGGGAGGATATTGAGGGGAGGTAGAGACATGTATTTTTGGTAGGCTTTAAGTGGGAAGCAAATGATTACTACATCAGAAATATGAGCCTAGTTCCTGAGGGTTTAAGAAATAGAAGCCAAAGGTAAGCTGAGAAAATAAATGACCAGGCCAATAAACCATGAAATATACCAAATATAATTGCTTCAAATCCCCCAAATAAGAAATAATATTGGATGATATGAGTGCAACAGATACATATTTATATCTCTATCTTCTCCAAACACATAATGTTGAAGTCCTAATCCTCAGTGAGACGGTATGTGAGATGGGACCTTAGGCTTGAATGGTGCTTTTATGAAACATACCCCAGAGAGCTGCATGTCTCTTTCCAACACATGAGAAACCCACCGGAACAAAGCAGCCTGCAGCCCAGAAGAAATCACTCATCAGAACCCAACCACACTGACACCAGAGTTTTAATTCCAGTTTCCATAACTGTAGAAATTAATTTCTGTTGTTTATAAGTTAACCTGACCTAATATACTTTCCTAGAGGAGCCATGAGGACTAGCAATTGAGTCAACTATGATAGGAAGTCAGTTAAAAGTCAATCAGAGAGGGGCTGGAGAGTGCTCAGAGGTAAGAGTGTTTGCTCTTATGGAAAACCTGAGTCCAGCTCCCAGTACCAATGTCTGGTAGCTCACAATCACTTATAACCCCAACTCCTGGGCACCCAACCCCTCCCTGGCCTCCATGGACACACTCACAGCACAGGCATGCAATATGACATAATCAGTGCCTATGGATGTTATCTCCATATATTATCTTGGGGGCTGAAGTCCCCCAGCAGACAGTTGTGAAGGGAAGCAGGGGAAAAAAAAGAAAACTTTAAAACGATTAAATCAGAGAGGTATTGCACATGTATGCACTACCCAGTATCTTATTATATTATACACACACACACACACACACACACACACACACACACACACACACATATATACATACATACATGCATCTATAGATATACGTATTAGTATATACACGGGACTCATTGCGTAGATTTGATCTTCTGTAATGCAGTCAGGAAGCTGTAAGCACTGACTGCAAGGCCGTTGTCTCCATATCTGATCTCGGGGTCTGAAGTCCCCCCAGAGACAGTTGTGAAGAGAAGGGGAAGAAAGGCATTAACTCTAAAATTCCTCTGCACCTGCTCCCCCTTCCTTCCTTCCCTCAGGTTACAGTGTTCTCCCCTATCCAAGGTCAATTCTTGCTCCTCTCCCTGCAATCCTTGGAAATATTCACTGTCCATAATAACCTTTCCTCCCTGCCATAACTCCAGTCTTTCTATTTGGTGTCCTTCCCATCCATTGGGAATAATAGATCCTCAGTGTGGGGAGGGTGTCACCGCAATCCAGCCTCCTCTCCAGCTGCTTTCCCATTGTAACGCTCTTGGCTCCTGTTCCTTCTCCCCAGTCATCAGCTGATGGAACCCCTCAAAGTGAGCCCCGGGTTCTTCTCTTTCTGCTCCGACTTCACTCTTTGGAAGAGTCTGTTTTCCTTTACAGTCTGAGGCTCTAGTCTAGACAGCCTCCTGCTGTCTTCATGGCTCCACTCCGGTGTCTCCCTGGAGCCCTAAGCTCAACATGTTCCAAACTGAATCATTAAATTATCTCCCTCCCCCTGTGCTGTCTTGCTAAATGGTCTTAACCACTGCTCAGACAAGCCTTCCAAATACCTGAGTATAAACTTTGATCTCATCGACATCTCTTTCCCAAGTCAGTTTGTAGGCAGAGGTCATTAAATATCTTAAATCAACTCATTTTTATCCATTTCCACTTTGTCTCAAGCCACCAACATGACCCTGTGCTGCTGTGCGCTTCTTCCCTTGTCCACTCTGCTTGTGACCCAGTGTGCTCTCCAGTCTACATTTTAAAAATAGAATTTATCTTTAAAATATTTCAAAGTGTTTGCTCTCATCACAAACCTGGATACCTAATATGACCTGTACAGCTCTTCCTGTACCCGCTGGGCCACATTCCTTGTTTCCCTTTCTTCTGACTCCTTTTCGGTCCTCTAAGTGTTCAGAAATACTAAGGATATTATAAACGGTTTTTTGATGAGTGGTTTTTAAACAGATGTTCATATTTATCATAATAAATAATGAAATTATAAGAAAGGGCCCTAGACTCTTTTGTCATAAACACAGAATAACGTATGATTAAAATTGAAGCATATAAACTGAGTTTGGGGAAGAGTCCCCATATTATCAGAATTAAAGAGGAGTGAGAGCAGAGGGAGATGCCAACCAGCTCATAGACTTGTAGCTTCCAGAGAGAGGCCTCAGACCTGTGGGTATTCTAAAAGCCTCCCTGGGAGGAGAGTCCAGGTTCTGGAAGGGAAGCTTGGATCAAAATAGTTGGGTCAATCTAGGAGACAGAATGGGTTGTGGAGACTTTGAAATGGAGATGAAGGACAGTCTGCCCATCGTCACAGACAAACAACAAAAAAGTTCATTGTTATTCCAGATCCTGAATGAGAAAATTTGACCTGTGGGAAATCAAAACCCACATCTACACCATGCACAGGGGAGAAATCTGAAGTCACATTGCCAGTGTGGAGACCTGAAGCTGGGGAGGCAGTCTCGAAGAGGATCTGATTCTTTTACTGAAGTTGAGATGAGAAGAGTACTGTGTGGGCTCCTTCCTCATAGAGAACGCTCTTCTACTGCATAGATGACACTCAGAATTAACATCATACCCTAGAGCTACCGCGTGTGAAAGCCAGCAGATGAAAGCAGAGGGACCGACCCACAGTTTGGAAGAATGGATCACATGAAACAGATATTTACAAATTCTGCCTAGAGTGTTCAAAAGAGCAAGGGAAGGAATGCAGAGATCACAGATGAAAAAAGAACCATTGAATGGTGTAACACGAATCTTAAAAGGTCTCATTAATAATAATAAAAAAAATCTGGAGCCAGATATTGGGGTGAAAGCTGAAGGATCAGAGAAACAGAACAAGCCACAGCCAACCTCACCTCGCCTGCTCCTCAGCCGATCCTGTTTCCACGAATCCTCAGACTGAAAGCCTCTGAGTCCTCACCCCTGAGGGTCTCAATTAAATTGCTGCTTGGTTCCTGTCTCCTCACACCTTATATACCTTTCTCCACCCAGCCATGCCACTTCCTGGGATTAAAGCTGTGTGTGCTTCCCTAGCAAAGGCATGAGATCTCAAGTGCTGGGATTAAAGGTGTGTGCCACCACTGCCTGGCCTCTATGTCTAATCTAGTGGCTGGCTCTGTCCTCTGATCCCTAGCTAAGTTTATTTCTTAGAGCACAAATCAAATATCACCACTGAGTGGAAAGAGATTTGGGGGGAAATCTAGTAAATTGTTTAGAAAGGAAGTTCTGTCTGAGTCTGTCCACCCGCACCTTGATGCTTCTGCACACCATCCTCGCCATCTTCCAGCCTCATTTGATGTCACTTCCTAGTGCGTCCCTCAGCCAACCTCTGAGAGGACACCGGTTCCCTCTGTTAGAAACTCCCGTGGCTCCTTCTCCCTCCCTTTCCCCAAATGCTCAACCCCAGTCTGCTTCCTTGCTCAGTGTCCACCTTTGCTGTGTAGCTGGAGTGAGGGTGACGAGTCTACCTTGATTCCCGCCTCCCTGTCAGTGCCTAACTGAAGGCTCAGCAGGGAATACTGACGGACAGGACACCTCTATCCCTCCCGTTCTATCTTACTCCTGCTATCACTGGTAATTACTAAACGCCTCTTCCACCCTTTTGCGTGCAATGTGAGCAATAAATTGTACCGATGCTCTCAACACTGGCTGATGAATGTACTGAAACAAAACGCCTGATTTGCTTTCTCCCTCCTTCCTGTTTTTCAGATCTCACAAAGTCCCTGGTTTTCTTTCCTTTCAAAGTCCCTCTTCCTTTCTTCTAATTTACACATTTCCTCCAACCATCATTCAGCCTTATTTCTTATCCAGCTAGTTTCAAAGGAATCTTCGATGCAGATTAATTCTTGTCTGTGTAAATCCACTCACAATCCAAGTGAGGTGTTGAGCAGGAGCCATAATCACCCAGGAAGCGCAACAGATTTCCAGCCAATTTTCTAAACAGTTGTAGTATTTGTCTCTGACTCAACAATCTAAAAAGGACTAATAGCTTCTCTAAGACTTACTTTCTCCTTGCAATTTAGAGAGAATAGTTATCAGCAAACGAACATTTGCAATGTTAAGTGGCGACATCACCGAGGCACAGCTTAAATTCTCCCAACGGAGGAGATTCTATTCCTAGAGCCTACAATTCTGCCAGCAAGAAACACAAGCTGGAGAGATGAGCTGAAATTAGAGACTGCCAGGCAGCCTTTGGCGACCCTGTGGGCTCCATCTAGGTATGCCGAAAGAGGATCCATGCTTGTATGTAACAGGGTTCTTCTTACTCAACCGTGTAGGCCACTCTGTGTCCACCCTTCACTAGGAAATGTTTATTACCCTGTCTAAACTGTGAGTGAAAGAGGCATTCGGAGTGGCCGGGCTTGTAATGGATTCTGATATTTACCAAGTCAACCTGCATCCGCATCTTTCTCTGTGAAGTGAGAACTCACACCTCACTGAGTTAAGATGAAGAGTAAGACAGTTACCGTACCTGACAGGACATCTGATACAAAATCAGTGTCGTGGAAAGCAAGTTTCCTGAAAACTGTCATTCTGTTATTTGTTGTTGGTGGTTGTTTTTTTGTTTTGTTTTGTTTTTTTGTCTCCCCTCCCCCTATTTTGTCTTCCTATTTCCTCACATATACTGGTATCAGGACTTCTAATTGGAACCAAAAAAAAAAAAAAAAAAAAATCCAAAAAAAGATTTTAAATTTTACTTTTAAACTTATGGAAAGGTCTGGTTTGCCAATAGTTTCCATGTGTCTATTTGATTTTAGGATGGTATCCAGCCTCGTTCTTCAGCAGCCTGAGTACCACTTGTTCCCAAAGGGCACTGCTGAAAGAGTGGAGTATGGCAAAGTCAGTGTGCCACTTCAGGACACCAACACCAGGACACGGTGCTGGGAACATGGTCATCCAGCAACATACACTGCTCTCCAGGGCAAAGAAACACAGCTCAGCATGTGAGGTGGGCAAAGAGCAGATAAATAACAGAGCCTTGACTAGCCAGAAACATGCATGCCTGCACCATCCGGATTAGAGAAGATGGTTAAACAGCAGACCCTGAATGCCTTCCTTTCGTGGATAAAGGAACGGGACTCTGGGAAGTGAGAACTTGCTGAAGTTAACACAGCAAGCTCTCTCTGCTGGAGCCCAGTGCACTTGCCCTGACCAATTCTAGGGACGTAATTTCTGCTTCACGTAGAAATGCAGGGGGCACCTGGCCAAGGCACACAAACGCTGTAAGTCAATGTAATCACTTCCCGTGCTATAAAGAAGGTTGAATTTGTTATTACTAATCTTTCCTTATAAAAATATTTGGGAAGACCACAGGTGGTGTGTAGGACTACCCTCCCAGACAAACAACACCCATCTTCTGCAGTTTTCCCTGGGAGAGAATTTTAGCAATACATGTTATTCTCTGTAATTTGGCTTGGAAGGGCAAACTCTCCTTGCAGAATATGTGCATTCCATGAGCGAATGCTGACCTGAATCTTGGTAGCTCATGTATAAACCCTCAAGAGGTGTGTAAGAGTGGTCTACTAGAGTCCTAACAAGAATGAGAAGCTAAAATAGAGAGCAGCAGATGTGCTCTCCATGCCATGGCACTTTTCAAAGAAAGAGCAGAGGCATCTGTAGCCTTAGCATTTGGGAGGCTGAGGCAGGAGGATCATAGGTTTGAGGCTAGCTAAGATGCTGTCTCAAAAAACTAAACAAAAATAGTAGAGAGTAAAATATTTCCATCTAAAATTTTAAACACCATGTTAAAGCTTTCAGAGGAAAGTCAATGAAATCTAAATAGTTAAGATGAAATTTTGTTTTTCTCAAATTCTTCCTAGAGATACTCAGCTGTAGCTCTCAAAATTCTTACATGGAATGTCTGATATCCTTACTTTCTGATTACTTCACAGACACTGGCTTCTAAATTTGTAGGAAAAAAATAGGAACGAATCTATATCAAGAAAATGTATTTTTTATAATATCCTAACCTGTGACATGATATTTTCTGTCATTAAGTTTCATAGATTTTTATATATGCTATCATAGGGCAAAGGCATTTATACTATGAGATACAGGAAAGCTGGGCAACCAAGAGAATTATGGGTTAGCAAATACAGGTAACACCCTTGTGGAACAAGGCCCGTCAGCAGGTGCAGATAATCTATGTGGATTATGGGAATAATATTTATCTGTAATGCCAATATTACCATTGCTTTCAGCCCCAGCCTTCCATAGTGTAGGTATTTTTTTGGCAGGGTGTTTCTGAGATCTTCGTAAGGACTGTCAGACTCCTTCTTCATCAGATCCCCATGCCTCTGTTGAGAGTGACCTAGGAAGACCCTCTATGGCTGCACGTTGCTGCTCCGCCACCCACAGCCTCTCGGGAGTGGCCATCTTTACTTGGCCTCTTTATCTGGCCCAGGTAGAGACAAACTTTTTCTGCTATTCTCCACAGCCTAAGTAGTCCCCAGAGAGAGGCGAGAGTAAATATTCTCTAGTGACTTGCAAGGCACAACACTGTCTTAAGACCCGACTGCTTCCTTCCAGCATTTGTTTCAAGGAAATGTCCATTTACTTCCGAAGAACTCTGTAATTTCAAGACTTGGACTTGCTCTAATTTCCCGAGGGAAACAGGGCAACTATAACAAAGGGAAATCATCCAGAACCAGACAGCCTGATTCACTTCGACATTCTTGGTGGCAGTTGGTGAGGGTGTGGCTGGCTTGGAGCAGTGGCTTTCTAGCCTTAGCCTTCTGGATCCCAGCTTCAGAGCTCCCAACATGGAAGCTCTGGTTACTGAAGGAAGAGCATGCCTTTTGAACAGACACCAGGTGATTCTGGCTCTGCTGAGCCAAGGACCACATTTTTAAAACTAGTGGAATGGTGTTGATGAGACCTAGTGGGAACATGGCAAATGCCCAACGCCGGGCCGTCGGGTCCCACAGGCACCCCTTGGTGAGGGCATACTGGCCCAGGAAGGTAATGCCACATTGCAGTGAATGGAAAATTGCTTTTATCTTAAATGTCTAGCAGTGTTTCAGATATAATATCACGGTATGAAATGATGCTCAAATTTGCCAAGAATTCCCGTGGCATCAACTGATTTCAGATTTTCAGAAAAGGAAGAGTATAGTTTTCTAGACCCCTCGCTAAGAGTGGCCGTGGCATCCTGTTTTCACACCCTCTGCCCTTGGGACACCATGGACAAGTCAAGTTTTTTCCTTTGACAGCTTCTTCTGATGACTAGTTCTATATTTAGTTCATCTGCTGAGATGAAAGTCAGGATAAGAGTTATAACAAAGCAAAAGGACAGGAACAGTGTAGAATAAGCTGAATGACCAGATAAAAGACCAGTAAAGAAAATTAGCAAAACAAAACACCTTCTTCTCTTGATGGGATAACTACTACACATAGACTGTATCACAATCATTAAAACTCTGTACCCCCAAGTTGTGAAGTTGCAAAGAATCGTCCCTACGAAGATGGCATTTGGAGCAAGAACACTCCTGCCTATTGCTGGCATTGGATGCTGGTCCGTCCTGCTCTCCTGACAGGCAAGCCTACCATAAAAAAGAATGCAAGTCTCATTCCAGAAGGCAGAGAATTGTTAGGGTGTCCCCAGTTACACTCATGGCTCTTCAAAATTTACAGGCAGGTGCAAGCTCATACAATTTCTTCATGATTAATGCCTTTAACTTTATAATTTTTGCTTGTCTGTTTACGTGTGTGTGTGTGTGTGTGTGTGTGTGTGTGTGTGTGCGTGTGTGTTCCTATAGAGGCCAATGTTGACACAATGTGTCCTTCTCTACCACTGTCCACTTGTTCTTTGAGACAGTTTCTCATTGAATCTGTAGCTGAGCATTTTGACTGAACCGGCTGGCCCCCAAGGCCCTGGGAAACTCCTGTCTCTGCCCTCAGCCCTGGGTTATGGTGCACTCCACCATGCCCATTTTACATAGGCACCTGGGATTAGAACTCAGGCCATGATGAGCCACAGCAGTGCTTTCTCCCCAAGCCATGTCTTTAGCCCTGCTACACCTTTCTAAGGGGGATTGTTAGACATCAGTACAAAGAACGCCATAGAAAAGCTAAAAGCAACTTAGGGAACAAAGTAAGTTCTGATTATATATACGTACCTCAAGATGGTTGGTAATGTCAAGGAGTTTATACAGAAACAGGTGGTTGCTGCCCTGTGACCTCCGCCCCCATTGAAAGGCCTACTTTCAAAACAAAACTGGAGGTTGAGTTTATCTATTGCTTTTCTGTTTTCCACCTCAGAAATGAAACCAGATTCCTCCTCATAGCTGAGTCCCAATACTCATAATCAAATTACTGAGTAGTACATCATCTCAAACACAAGGCTGAGCCTCAGAGTGCCCAGTGTCCATTAGCCATCAAGTGATACTGCATTAATAAACTCGAGCAGAGGTATGATATTACACTGTGAATGCATCTGCAGGAGCTGAGTTACCACTCTAACCTAGCCAATGTGCCAGCATCATCTCTTTAACCCTAGGTAAACTAGGCTCAGTATTTACACATTAAGCCTTTCAGGACCTGCCTAAGTTACCATGTAAGGCACTTGTGAAGTTAGTAATAAACCTCCCTAGGTCTTTAATGTCTGTATTTAAAAATAAAACAGACAGATAAGTAGGTAATAGAGAAACAGTGTCCATGTGTGCATACAAACACAGACCCTAAAAGCATTCTAATTTTTGTGTGTGTTTACACATTTTATATAAATTCACTTCTGCTTAATCAGTATGTTTAAAATTTTCTTCCTGTTGCTACATTTATGATAATTATTTCCTTCCCACTTCTGCATATTAAACATGGTATATCCCTCCAACCCATGTCTGAAAGTTTTAGTAGAATTTTACATTTTTCTTACATATTCATTTAGGTAGGAGGTTATTAATATCCATTACTATATAAGCCGATTTTCTATTGCTTTGACAGAATACCCAGAGCTGAGTATCAGGAAGAGGGGTTTACCTAGTTCACAGTTCAGGAGGTTCAAGAGCGCGGTACCAACATCTGGTCAGCTCCAGTGAAGGTCACGTCGGCTACCTCACAAGTTGGTGGCACCACGGAACTCATGCAGGAGGGAGAGATCTCACTTCAGAACAGGAAGCCAGAGAGACTGGGCGGAGCCAGTCTTAATCTGGTAACCACTGTCTCTTGCAGACTCACGGAGGTCCCATAAAGCGAATTATTTCTTTCCGGGCCAGCACCCAATCATCTAACAGTTCGCCCAGGATGTCCCGCCCCATAGTGCTACCACCGTGTCTCTCTGTGTCTTCTACTGGCCACCAACTTCCAACACACGAACCCTCAGCGATACACTTAGTGTATTCAAACCTTAACAGATACTAGTGTAAGCAATCTTAGTATCCAATCGTCACAAAGAAGGAACACTAGATTTTTGTGATGCTCTCATACTTGTTTCTTATTACTTTATTTATTAGCTTGGGATTTATCTTATTGGCCAGGACTTACTGGTTTTGTGTCAGCAGTAGCTAAGTCTCATTCTTAAAGGCTATTTTGATTTTTCTTTTTTCTTTTCTTTTGTCTTGGGGATTGACCCCAGGGCAGTCTCATGCTAGGCAAGCTTTCTACCCCTTGGCTATCTCCCTAGCCCATATTTCTTTTGGAAAATAACTGGTTAAGGTCTCTAAAATGTGTCCTGCATGAATCTGTGTAATGTATTAACTTGCGGCAGTTTGCAGTAATAATTCATAATTGAAAAAAACCAGTTATTTGTTTTTTTACCATTTTTCTAATTTCCTACTAATTTCCCTATTTTATTTCTCCTGATTAGCCAGAGATTATTGCTTATCTCATTGTGCTCTAAAAGTTTTTCACTTGTCCTGATGATGTTCTCTTTCATTTCTTTGCATTTGTCATTGAGAGACAAACAATAGATTGGGGGAGTCTCAAGCCATTACACACACACACACACACACACACACACACACACACACACACACAAATGTGCGCAGTGGGCACCTTGTGTGTGTTATGTTGTTTTAGGTTTAAATAACAGAATACTGCATTTATTTTATTTTAATTAGTTAATTAATCCATGTTTCCCTGCCCTATCACACTTCCTAGTCCCTCCTCCAATCCTCCCCTCTTCTCCCTCCCCATCCACTCCTCCTCTTTCCTCTTCAGAATAGGGCAGGCCTCCTGTGGATCATCCAGCCCTGGTATATCAAGTTGCAGGAAGACTTGGCACCTTCTCTCCTGTTGAGTCTGGATAAGGTAACTCAGTAGGCAGAAAGGGTCCCAAAAGCAGGTAACAGAGTCAGAGACAGGCCCTGCTCCCACTGTGAGGAGTCCCAAATGAAGACCAAACCACACAACTGTAACATATCTACAGAGGGCCGAGGTCAGACCCACACAAGTGCTCTGGTTGGTGGTTCAGTCTCTGTGAACCCCTAGGAGCCCAGGTTAGTTGATTTGGTGTCCTTGACCCCTCTGGTTTCCATAATTCTTCCTCCTTGTCTTCCATGGAATTCCCCAAAGTCCACCTAATGTTTGGCTGTGAGTCTCTGCATCTGTTCCTGTCAGTTGCTGGATGAAGCCTCTCTGATAGCAATTGGGCTAGGCAACAATCTATGAGTATAGCAGAATATCACTAGAAATCATTTCATTGACTTTTTTTTTCAAGTCATGTTTGGATCTATCCTAGGTCTCTGGGTTATCCAGCCTCTGGGTCCTGGCCCTTCCATGCAGTGTCAGGGGTGAGCTCCCTTTCACAGTATGGTTCTCAAGCTGAATCAGTCATTGGTTGGCCACTCACATAATATCTGTGCCACCTGTGTCCTGGAATATCTTGTAGGCAGAGCAAATTGCCTATCAGAGGTTATGTGGCTGGGTTAGTGTCCCAGTTCCTCCATTGGAAGTCTTGCCTGTTTACAGGAGATGGCCAGTGTTGTGGGATAATCTTTTTGGACACTGTGAAGATGTGTCTCTGTTTAACCTCATCTGCCAAGGCATCTTCTGATTGGTTTAATCAAGAGCTGAATGACCAGTAGCTAAGCGGGAGAGGATAGGTAGGACTTCTAGAGAGAGAGAGGAACTCAGGGGCAGAATCTGAGAGGCAGGGATTTGCCAGTGAGATGTGGAAAAAGTCAAATGTACAATATGGAGAAGAGGTAATGAGCCATGTGGCAGAACGTAGGTTAATATAACAGGGTTAATTTAAGTTATAAGAGCTAGTTGGGAACAGGCCTAAGCTAAGGCCAAGTTTTCATAATTAATAAGAGGTCTCCATATCTTTATTTGGGAGCTAGCAGTCCAAAGAAAGTCTGACTACAGGCCAGTTCTGGTTCTGTATCTCCCATTGCTAAGAGTTTAGAGTTTTCATTTTATTATGTTTCTAGCTCATCCTAGAGATATTCCTGATTCAGTTGTCTTTCCCAGTACTCTCTCCCTCCATCTTCCCCCAACCTGACCACTCCTGTTTCCATAACCACTCCATCATCCAGACCTCCCACCCACATCCACTTGTGATGTCTATTCTTGTCTATTCTATTTTCTCTACACAGTGAGATTTATGTGTTCCCCCTTGAGCCTTCCTTGTTACTTAGCTTCTTTGGGTCTGTGGATTAAAGCATAGTTACCCTTTACTGTATGACTAATATCTACCTATGAGTACATACCTTGTTTGCCTTTCTGGGTCTGTGTTGTGGGCTTCCAGGGTAGATAGGGGATGGTAGAGCTATTCACCACTTCCTCTTCTATGAGGCTCACTGTATCTGGTTTTATGTTGAGATCTATGATCTACTTGGACTTGAGTTTTATGCAGGATGATAGATACCAATCTATTTGCTTCTACATGCTGACATCCGATTAGACCAGCACCATTTGTTGAAGATGCTTTCTTTTTCCATAGTATATTTCTGGCTTTTTTTTTAATCAAGAATGAGGTATCCATAAGTATGTGGATTTATGTCTGGGTCTTAGATTCAGTTCCATTGATCAACCTGTCTGTATTTTATGCCAATACCATGCAGTTTTTATTACTATAAATCTGTAGTACAGCTTGAAATCAGGGATGGTGATGCCTCTAGGCATTCTTTTATTGTACAGGATTGTTTTAGCTATCCTGGGTTTTTCGTTTTTCTACATGAAGTTGAGTATTGTTCTTTCAAGTTCTGTAAATAATTGTATTGAAATTTTGATGGGAATTATGTTGAATTTGTAGATTGCTTTTGGTGGGATAGCCATTTATTCTATGTTAATCCTACTAATACATGAGCATGGGAGATCTTTCCATCTCTTGATATCTTCTTTAATTTCCTTCTTCAAAGACTTGAAGTTCTTGTCATACAAGTCTTTCACCTTCTTGGTTAGAGTTACACCAAGATGTTTTATACTATCTATGGCTACTGTGAAGGGTGATGTTTTCCTGATTTCTTTCTCAGTCTATTTATCATTTGTGTATAGGAATAGGGATACTGATTTTTTTTTTTTTTTAGTTTATTTTGTATCCAGACACTTCACTGAAGTTGTTTATCAGCTGTAGGAGTTCTCTGGTACAATTTTTTGGGGTCGCTCATGTATCCTATCATCTGCAAATAGTGATACTTTGACTTCTTTCTTTCCAATTTATATCCCCTTGTTCTCCTTTAGTTGTCTTATTGTTCTAGCTAAGATTTCAAATACTAGATTGAAGAGATTACAGAGAGAGTGGACATTCTTATCTTGTCCCTGATTTTAGTGGAATTGCTTTTTCTTTCCATTTAATTTGGTGTTGACTATTGACTTGCTGTGTATTGCCTTTATCTTTATCATGTTTAGGTATATTCCTTGTACCCCTGATTTCTCCAAGACTTTTATCATGATGGGGTGTTGGATTTTATCAAAGGTTTTTTTCAGCATCTAATGAGATAATCATGTGGGTTTTTTTTTTTCTTTCAGTTTGTTTATACAGTGGGTACATTGACAGATTTTTCATTTGTTGAACCATCCCTGCATCTCTGGGAAGAAGCCTATTTGATCACAGCAGATAATCTTTTTGATGTGTTTGTGGAGTCAGTTTGTGAGTATTATGTTGAGTATTTTTGCATCAATGTAACATGAATCTTAAAAGGTCTTATCAATTAAAAAAAAAAAACCCGGAGCCAGATATTGGGGTGAAAGCTGAAAGATCAGAGGAAAAGAACAAGCCACAGCCACAAGTTCTTACCGATAGGAAATCCTCAGCCCAAGAGGGAGCTACTTCCTGTATACTCATGCCTATATTCCTTTCTGTGCCCTGCCATCTTACTTCCTCTCTCTGCCCAGCTACATCACTTCCTCTCTCTGCCCAGCTACATCATTTCCTCCTTCTGCCCAGCTCTATCACTTTCTGTCTGTCTGTACAGACCTCCAGACCTCTATGGTTAACTAGTGCTGGGATTAAAGGCATGTACCACCACATCTGGCTCTGTTCCCAGTGTGGCCTTGAACTCACAGAGATCCAGATGAATCTCTGCCTCCTGAATGTTAGGTTTAAAGGGGTGTGTTACCACTGCCTGACTCCTATATTTAATATAGTGGCTGGCTTTATCCTCTGATTTCCAGACAAGCTTTATTTGTTAGAGCACAAATAAAATATCACCACAGTT
Source organism: Onychomys torridus (assembly GCF_903995425.1). Lineage (NCBI taxonomy): Eukaryota > Metazoa > Chordata > Mammalia > Rodentia > Cricetidae > Onychomys > Onychomys torridus. Next base: position 33,753,324 of record NC_050465.1, read on the forward strand.
CATGAGGAAGATTGGTCTGTAATTCTCTTTCTTTGTTGAGTCTTTGTGTGGTTTGTGTATCAGGGTAATTGTAACCTCACAAAATGAATTTGGAAATGTTCCTTCTGTTTCTATTTCGTGGAACAATTTGAGGAGTATTGGCATTAGCTCTTCTTTGAAAGTATGGTGGAATTCTGCACTAAAACAATCTGGCCCTGGGCTTTTTTGATTAGAAGATTTTAATGATTGATTCTATTTCTTTAGGGGTTATTGGTCTATTTAACTTGCTTATCTGATCTTGATTTAACTTTGGTAAGTGGTATCTATTCCAATTTTGTGGAGTACAGGTTTTTGAAGTGTGACCTAATGATTCTCTGGATTTCCTCCAAGTCTGTTGTTATGTCCCCCTTTTCAGTTTTGATTTTGTTAATTTGGAAATTCTTTCTCTTCCTTTAAATTAATTTGGATAAGGGTTTGTCTATCTTGTTGATTTTCTCAAAGAACCAATTCCTTGTTTCATTGATTTTTTTTTGTGTTGTTCCCTTTGTATTATTTTATTGATTTCAGCCCTCAGTTTGATTATTTCCTGGGTGTGTTTGCTTATTTTTGTTCTAGAGCTTTCAGATGTGCTGTTAGTTCTAGTGTTTCTCTGTCTAGTTTTTGCCTGAGTGACCTGTCCATTGGTGAGACTGGGGTTTTGCAGACTCCCACAGTTAATGTGTGAGATTTGGTGGTGATTTAAACTTTAGTAATGTTTCTTTTAAAAATGTGGGTTCCCTTACATTTGAGGCATAGATGTTAAGAACTGCAATGTCCTCTTGGTGGATTTATCTTTGATGAATATGAAATGTCCTTCTTCATCTCTTTTGATTAATTTTGGATGGATATGAGAATAGCTATACCAGCTTGCTTTTTAGGTCCATTTGCTTGGAAAATCTTTTTCCAATGCTTTACTCCGAGGTAATATCTATCTTTAGTGTTGAGGTGTGTTTCTTGTATGCAGCAGAAGGATGGATCCTGTTTTCATATCCATTCTGTTAGCCTGTGTCTTTTTATTGGGGATTTGAGTACATTGATATTGAGAGATATTAATGACCACTAATTGTTAATTCCTGTTACTTTGTTGTTGTGGAGGTGTGTGTGTGTGTGTGTGTGTGTGTGTGTGTGTGTGTGTGTGTGTATTTTCCTTCTTTGGGTATTCCTGGGTATGAGGTTATTTATTGTCTGTGATTTTTTTGTAGGTGTAATTAACCTCCTTGGGTTGGAGTTTTCCTTCTAGTACCATCTGTAGGGATGGATTTGTGGATAGGTATTATTTAAATCTGACTTTGTCATGGAATATCTTTTCTCCATCTATGGCGATTGAAAGTTTTGCTGAGTATAGTAGTCTGGGCTGACATCCATGGTTTCTTAGTGTCTGTAAAACCTGTCCAGACCTTCTGGCTTTCAGAGTCTCCGTTGAGAAGTCAGATGAAATTCTAGTAGGTCTGCCTTTATATGTTACAGGCCTTTTTTCTTTGCAGCTTTTAATATTATTTCTTTGTTCTGTTGTTTACTGCTTGGGTTATTATGTGGAGAAGGGACTTCCTTTTCTGGTCCAGTCTATTTGGTGTTCTGTAAGCTTCTTGTACCTCTATAGCCATGTCCTTTTTTAGGTTAGGGAAATTTTCTTCTATGTTTTCGTTGAATATATTTTTCTGGGCCTTGAGCTTGGATACTTCTCTTTCTATTCCTAGTATTCTTAGGCTTGGTCTTTTCATAGTGTCCCAGATTTTTTTGGATGTTTTGTGTTAGGAATTTTTTAGATTTAGCGTTTTCTTTGACTGGTAAATCTATTTCTTCTACAATATCTTCAATGCCTGAGATTCTCTCTTCCATCTCTTGTATTCTGTTGGTGATGCTTGCATCAGCTGTAGTTCCTGTTCACTTACCTAGATTTTCCATTTACAGAATTCCCTCGATGTGTGTGTGTGTGTGTGTGTGTGTGTGTGTGTGTGTGTGTGTGTTGGGGGTGTTCCGAGGATTTGAACCCAGATCCTCATTCTTGCACAGCAGGCACTTTCCCCACTAAGCCATCTTCCAAGCCAAAGAAATTATTTTTTTTCCTCTGTGCTGTTTTATTTCACAGTAGACTAACTTATTTTATTCATTGAAAATGTCTATACTTCCAATCAGGAAGAACTGTTTTAAGTTTTAACAAAACATTTTTGTTTGTGTGTTTTAATCATGGAACAATGGTCATTTTCCCTTGTGTTTGCAAAGTTGTTACTGGTTGCAAGTCTTTCTGCTCACATGACAGCCCATCAAGAAGAATTCAAGGTCCTGAAGCAAGGAAAAGTTTCATCATTGCAGAAACCATTGACAGGAACCATGAGAGACTATCATTCAAACCCTGGGGGTCCGTGAGTGGTTTTTAATGGAAAGGCTGTTCAACAAAGTGGGAGCGAAGGATGCAAATAAAATCAAGAAGTTGCTTTTTAATTTTATGCCACAGGCACCATGAGGTCTGGCTGTTTTCAATCCATACTGTCCAGACCGTCTGGGTTAGTGCAACTAGTTTCTGTCAGGACAGATGTACTACATGTTTCCTTCCTACAAAAAAGTCATGTTGTTAAAATAAATCAAGTTGTGAACACTGCATTCGCTGACATCGCCGGTGAGGTATAAAGCTGCAGCAAGCCTGGACCACCCTTTGGCAGCAGGGACTCGTTACTGCCTCCAAAGCCCTTGACACTGTTTCGCCTTCAAGTCCCACACTATGCAAAAGATTTTGTGTGTGGGAAACGAATACATCTTCTAAGCGTGTCAGAGGATTAAAAGAGAGGCTGTCTGTCAACACAGACCATGCAACCTGCCACAGACAAGTGTTTCCATTATAATTGCATGCTTAATTACTGGAAAATGATCATAAAAATAGCATAATTTTTAGTATGAATTATGTAAAAACTTTTACACAAATTTAAAAATCTATGAATGACTTATGGAAAGAAAAGTTTTATAACCATGTCCATTCTACCCAAAACATCCACAAAGCATATGAGATGTTTATGGTGGATAAACACTACATTTATGGGTACTTAGTAGAGAAAGTTTAAAAAACATCACACATGAGACATTATTGTTCCACTCATTTTTCATGTCTATCTAGGTTTCCTCTTCAAGACATGAAGTGTTGAGTTTTGTTTTTTTTAAAGTGCCATTAGGTAAAGTTGTGGTGGTATTGTGTTCCCCAAAATATTGTGCACCCTAATAAATTTATCTGGGGTCAGAGAACAGACAGCCACTAGATACAGAGCCAAAAATGGTGGCTAGAAAATGGGTCAGAGCAAGCCATAGCAGAAGCTGTGCGGTGGTGGTGCACGCCTTTAATCCCAGCACTTGGGAGGCAGAGATAGGCGGATCTCTGAGTGTTCAAGGATACAGCCAGCATGGAGACTCACACCTTTAATCCCAGAAACCGAGCCTTTAATCCCAGGGAGTTATGGCAGAAAAAGAAAAGATATATAAGGTGTGAAGACCAGAAACTAGAAGCATTTGGCTGGTTAGGCTTTTAGGCTTTGAGCAGCACAGTTCTGCTGAGATCCATTTGGATGAGGACTCAGAGGCTTCCAGTCTGAGGAAACAGGATCAGCTGAGGAACTGTCCAGGTGAGGAAGCTGTGGCTTGTTCTGTGTCTCTGATCTTCCAGCGTTCACCCCCATACCTGGCCTCAGGTTTGATCTTATTAATAAGACAATCTAAGATTCCTGCTACATAAAGTGTATTCTATAAGCTCATTTGGTAACATATCTTTGAACATAAACTGCTCAAAAATTCAGAGCAGCAAGGTTGGTTCTCACCCGGGGTCTGAGAATACAAGAAAAGCTGTGAAAACCAGGAAGAAGCAATTGTGTCCATACCACCTGTACCACCATCGGAACTAGAAACTTAAACTTTATTCCTTCCAAAGCTGTATTACTGGGCCATTGATTGTTGTGAACTTGTAGACACTGGGAATTGAACCTGGGTCCTCTGGAAGAACAGCCAGTGCTCTTAACCGCTGAGCCACCTCTGCATCCACCAGCAAAGATGTTTTTACTGCCTTCCTTCCACTTTTAGCCACGTCTACCATTCCTCTGGGTAAAGTCGGTTACTTTAGGTAATTAGAAACAAAATAAAAGACATGAATCTGATAACCACAGATGTAAAAATCTACGCGCGTGTACTTATGTAAAACAGCAAGTAAATTTAATAAGACATTAAAGAGTAGCAGAAGTACGATTCAAAGTGGAAACATATGGAGGTAGTGTTCAGTCTAATGTGAAAAATACTGTTTTCGCACACAAAGAAATCCTGCTTCTTGGTGTGACAAGCAGTTACATCTTGTTATAGTTTGGATCTTAATTCTGTAGTAAAGACCAGGTTTCCAGGAAGGAGCTATTGGAAAGGTGCGGAGACTTAAAAGACCGACCTAGTGAGATGTCTTTGGGTCACTGGGAAAGTGCCCTTGAGGAGGTGGTGGGAACCTGGCCTTCTCCCCTGGCTTTTTTTCCCTCCAAGTTTTACTTAATAAGGATTGCAGAAACCCCAAATAAAGTTCTCTAAAACTCCAATGCACATTGGCATTCCACTTCTCTTCTGAAAGAGACATCAGCTCCATTGGAGGGGAAGACACGCCCGGGATAAATCATCTTATAATGAAATGAGTTCACTTAGCTTAAGCCCTGGAGATTTTAGAGCATGATTGACTCACCTTTCAGGGCCAGCCACAGAGATGTCAAAAAAGAACCGATTACTCTAAAAAGCATAAAATGCTTAGAATTTACCGTGAAAGCAAATGTGGTAATAGCCAAAGCAGTTAATTACAGTGACATTCTGCAACAATAGAATCTGCCCAGCTGACCTGTTGTTCTTATCCAAGAGGGGAATGAGGAGCTAAGATGAGAGGGTGTCATTAAGTGGTCTGAGTTCCCCTGTGCTGGCTCTGCCAAGATCGGCCACGTGACCTAGCAACCTGTGGGAGTTAGGCTACTTCAGTTATACGAGTAATCCATGCTTATGATCTCAGTATGTCTTCAAAAGAGTGCCATACCACCAGATTGCTTGTCACAGACACCAAGTTTGCTTACATATTTGCTATGAATGTATGTATACATACATATATTCATAGTACATATACACATACATGCACACATATACCGTGCACATAGCTTTTGTGATACCAGCATTGCAAAACAAGCTAACCAACCCAAACCTTCAGTATAAACTCAGACAAAGAAGAAAGTTTTCTAATAACATAACCACTGACATATGGCAAGCCCACTCTAAGATTGTCCGTGTCTTTCCACTCCGGTAGGTGTGGCAGCCTGTGCATAGCATCTCCTGGAGTCATGAGGGAAACAGCTGGCATGTATGCAGTCCTGCTTCTAAATGTGGACATTCATCCTTTCACCTGAGGACATGAAGATGTCAGTATCATTCTTCACAGCTTTAATCACATGTCACATGATGTCCTGTAGTTGGCGTGTGTTACCTTTCCTGTGGAGTCAGTCTGTGCATATCTTAACCAGCATGGGTTTTGCTTCGGAATAAATCAGTGTGCATCTGCCTAGCCCTGTAAGAACTGCAGAGTACCCCATCTTACATGTCTTGTAATTCAGTTAGTCCTTAATTACAGATTTCTAAATTACAGCTAACTTTTTGTTAGTGTGGCTGCCCAGGGCAAAGCTATACTTTCCTTCTTTTGTGCCAAAAGATTTTCATTGGAAATTGAATCCATAAATTATTTTTGTGATTATATAGACAAAATAGAAATTGTGCTTTGAACATTTTTATAACATGTGTGACAGACATACTCACATCCAGCCCTTAATGTGTGTTTTTAAAAGCCAACGAACACTTGCTGTCTGCCAGGGTTATGCTGCATCTTTAACTATAAAAGCCTGTTTTGGACGGTTAGACCTCTTTAAAAGAACCAGTCAAAACCAGTTTGCAGTATGAAAGGCAAAAGGCTGTTCTAAGGTGATGAGAAAGAAAGTAATTCATATATGCAGTTACTCTAATTTTAGTACTTGGTAGGATGCAACATCTGTTAGAAAAGAAAACAAGGCCACCCTGTCAGCAAGAAACTGAAGCTAACTAGTAAATGAAGAGGCACGGAGAGGTGTCTGTGCAAGTCCTATATCCATAAGAGCCTGGTGCCAGCTCCACAAATAGTCTGGAAGGTCAGGCTTACCCCTAGAGTCAGGAGTGAGACCCAAGAGATAGGGACTTGGGGACATGGGGACAGGGCTTCCTCTTCCTCGCTGTCCGGCTTACAGGCAGTATGGCTTCCCATTCAGCTTGGAAAATGCGTTCTCTCTGGCCATCAATGTCATTCCTGGGGTCCTCTTCTATCCTTTCACTCCTGTCTGCATTTTTAGACCCAGCTGGGGTTTGGTGCCTTGAGATATTGTGAGTTAAACATGAAACGATTTCTTGGACCAGTTTTTAGACTATCTGAAACCAAGGGAAGGTAAGTAACTTATCCCAAGACACACAGATTTTACCAACCAGCGAGCAGTTAGTATTCTGTTTCTCACCTCTCCCTTAATGGCGCAGCAGAAGGACAGACAGTTAGTTGACTGACTGGCTTACTGAGCTGGTTCTCACCAGTATCAGAAGGCTGTGTGTCTCTTTAGAGCCTTGAACTTCAAGTGGGGAAAAATGTTTTATCGTGAGAGTTTTCCAATACTGGAATTTAGGTGCTGGTGACAAGAACATTGGGGATGAAGTCCACTGGCCCTTGTGTTTTCTTCTTCAGGCTGGGCATTCTCAAATAAATCTTGGTTGTTATCAAAGATTCTAATTTGTTTCGAGTGTTTTACCTTATGATTAGGGAGGCCCTGATGGAGAGATGATAAACAGACAGGAGGTGGGCTCTCCCCACCATCCTACATACACCTTTGTGAATATCTTCGTTTGAATCATGGTGACACTCTTAGTTTATGGTGGGCCATGTGGCCTTCACACAGTCCTCTAGCAACAAGCCATTGGATGGAACATTCAGCACTGTGGCCTAACCAGAGTAGATAAAGGGTAGGTGCAAGGGTTTCCATTAACTTTAATTTGTCTGATCTCATGTATTAGGACCTCCTAGCATCGGGGCTCAGTGGACAACTTGCTTCAAATCTGACTCATCAGCCCTAACTTCCAGAGATGGATAGACCCAGAAAATCTAGCAGCGTCACACTGAAGAGAAGACTGTACCTCTCGGAGTAAGCCAAGAGTAGAGCAAACTCCACAGAGCTCTCCACCTCTCTCTGCACCCTCCGTCTGCTTCTGTGACAAAGGTCATGCCCATTATTGAACAGCATTAAAACATGATGTGGAGAAGGAATGAGGATCTTTTCCTGTAGAAATCTTTAACAGAATTTACAAGGGAAGAAGTTAATTTACTGAACCCCACGACCCAAAATTGCACTCCAAACAGCAAACAGATGTTATCAAGCTATATCCACATATTGATTGCAACATTTATAGTGGATGTTTGTTTTCAAGGTTGCTTTCAACTCACTGGCTGCTTTTGGTGAAATATGTTACACTTAGTTATCACCCCCCTCCCCCACCACAGTATTCTGGACAGGGGCATGGACCGTGAACACAGCTTAAGATAAGGCTGTGCATTCAGCTTAGCTTGTAAAAGCTGGTTGCATGGGGAGTCCAAAGCACAGTCAGGTTGGTTATAGTTTTTTTAGACAGCTTAAATTTAAACAAACCCAATACACAGTAGGGAGACTGAGTTCATTGTTTCAAATGGTTTCAAAGCACACAACTAACTTGTTGCAAGGCTGAACAAAAGTTCGGTTTCTGTGTGTAAGAGGTTTTTCTAGAAAAAAATTATTACCACAGGAATGCTTGATGCACCTCCAATATTTTCCCTGAAGGTTTTAGTGATTTAAATCCACTAATTCTACTTATCATCTGACCCCCAAAACATTCATCAAACCAATGCTTGTACTGGCGAGATGAGCAGTAAAACCAGAGGGCTGGTTATATTATGATACAACAGCTGTGACTGTGTCTTTTTGTTGGTTTGGCTTTGGTCTAATTGTGCCCCCACAAAGGTTCGTGTATTTAAAGCTTAATCTGAAGGACGTCACTATTAGGAGGTACTGGGACCATGAAGAGGTGGAGCCTAGTTGGAGGTCCCTAGGTCAGATAGTGTACACCCTTACGGTATGAGAGCCCAGACTCTTTCTCCACTTCCTGGCATATAATGTGCTCCCACACATAGGCCTCCCCACATTGCCACCCAACATTTGCTCAAGGTATGTGGGTAAATACAAGAGCGTGGATGGGACAAAAATCATATGGTAATGACTCCAGATCTTAGTTGGTAAGAAGGAAAACAAAAATATGAGAGTGTTTATATAGACACATAGTTGAAAGGCAGAGATTGTTCAATGATAAATTGTTTTCAAACTTGTAGGAACTTTGAGGCTCCCAGTATCAATAATTACCCATGGGTGTTAAAAAATTAACACTGTTCATATTATCTTAAGCATGTATATATAACTAAACCATTTAAGTCCATAAGTTTTAAAATGCTATGTGTTTTAGTAAACTTAAGAGAATAAATTCATGTCTCTGGTTTTCAAAGCCATGTGCCTTTAAGCTTTTAGTACTAATTATTCATCCAATATTTTTTCTTAACCACAGTTTTTCTTAGTGGTTTGTATCAGATTAATTTGATTGAAAAGTTACAAACAAGGAAAAACAGAATCTATTGCTCTTGGTCTTTTATTTACAATGTGAACTTCTTTACCCTATTTCATAAAATATGTTCTTACTTGGGTAACAATTCAGCCTTCCTTCAGAGGAAAAGAAGTTTGTAATTTGATATACAGTTATTTCAGAATATAAAAGTGTGAACTTTAGAAAAAAAAAAGAAAATGTACTTGATAGAATGATCTAGATTCCCCCCTAGATATGGTCTTTCAAATTGCTGAGGTTGCCAGATACAATCAAAATTGTTCATATTTCTATTTTTCTTTAAGCAATTCTATTAAATGGACCTCTGCTATTTTGCATGAAATTGTTGACACTATTGGCTTCTATTTTTATACATTCCTCTTTACTTTTATGTTTTAGCAGAATTCCTGAGCTAAATATTCTCTTTTGTTCTTTTATGAAATCTTAGCTCCTCTGTTTTCCTGTTGAGTTACTTCTATTTTCCAGTTAATATTTAGACCTAGAATTCACCATTTGTTTTTGCTTTTATATAAATTTAGTGTCCTCTCTTTTTGCTCTAGAATATTGTACTTTAAAGTTGAGGTCATAGCTGACCCAAGCTTGTGGAAGCTCATGGACTCTAGACAGAAAGCTATGGAGCCTGCATGGGACCGACCTAGGCACTGTGCATGTGGGTGGCAGTTGTATAGCTTGGTCTGTTTGTGAGGCCCCTAGCAGTGGGGCCAGGATCTGTCCCTGGCACATGAGCTGGCTTTTTGGAACCTACTCCCTATGGTGGGATACCTTGCTCAGCCTTGATGCAGGGGGGAGGAGCTTGGTCCTGCTTCAACTTGATGTGCCTTGCTTTGTTGACTCCCATGGGAAGTCTTACCCTTTCTGAGGAGTGGATGGAGAGGGGAATGTGTGGAAAGAGATGGGAGGAAGGAACTCGAGGAGAGGAAGGAGGGGAAACTGTGGTTGGTATGTAAAAGAAGTAAAAAATGTAATAAAAAAATGAAAGGAACAAAAAAATGATGTCTTGTCAGTATCAAAAATGTGTTTTCTTCTGCCTTGGAATACTCATTATATGGCAGTGATTTCTGGGCAGGATTATTCCTGAGATGATCTCATCTTGGTAACCATCAGTTCCTGATACTTTTGCCATTGCCTTTGTGCCCCACCCATGGGTGGGTGGGGAGTGCTGAGTTTGCATGCGAGAGAAATGGTAATGTGTGCCTCTCAGCTGCACATACTTGGTTGCCCTGTTCATCCAGAGCATGGCCAGGTATCTATGTCAACCATCACCTCTCCTAGTGTCGTGCCCACCTGACGAACACTGTTTTCATAGCCAGTTGATTATAAAGCATCCTTGACTTTATGTCTGCTATTGTCTTTTTACTAGAAGTTTCAGAAAGGCTTTTGCTCTGCCGGAGACATTGTCACCCTTTATCAGGGTCAGCTAATGATTTCTTCCCAGTCCTTTGCTCACCAAGGAATCTTTGTTGGGTGGAGAGTATACATAATCTGCCTTCTTGTTAAGAACGCTTAATCCGGTTGGGGATTTAGCTCAGTAGTAGCAAGGCCCTGGGTTCGATCCTCAGCTTAAAAAAAAAATGCTTAATCCATCATAAATTTCATTTTAAAAGATTAAAAAGTATGAAACATTTTCCCCCTCCAGCTGTACCATATGTTAGGGCCCAAAATGACACTACAAATTTAAGAAGGTTGAAATCATATCAAGTATTTTTCCCAACCACAGAACAATGAGATTAGAAAGCAGTTTTAGGGCAGTGGGAATATATCTCAGTGGTAAGGTACTTGCCTAGCATAAGAAATACCCTAAGAAATACTCTCTTCTGGACCAGCAGAAAAAGAGAGAAAATAACAGGGGGAAAGAAAGAGAGGATGTGAGGGGACAGGAGAGAAGGAAAAGTGAGTACATTTCCAGAAGTTACTTCTTCCGGAACAACCAGTGGCCCTTTTGAGTAACAGGGAAATGAAAAGGTATCTTGAGGCAAACGACAGTTGAAATAGAGCGTGTCAAACCTGTGGCAGTTCCAAGAAGGGACTGGACAACCAGAAATACTTCCATCAAAAAGAAACCCTCTTTTCCATATAGATCACAAATTTCAGACTGTCTATCAATGTTGCTCAGAGTCCATGTAAATGAAATCAATTTTTCCCCACTGTGAATCAACAGAGATCTTAAAGGAGAATTTGTCTCCATTCCTTCACTCCATTCTAGCCCCTGGGCAACATTTACATTCAGCTTGAAAATAGGAATAATGGATGAGACATAGAGCTTTCAGATTTTGGTAAGGTACCCCAGGGCCTAGATGGCAAAGATTTTCATCTTTTTGTCCAGGAAATAGCCTAGCACAATCCGATTTCCATTAGTCACTCTGGGCAATGTTTAACCAGTGCCTTTTAATGAAATGGGAGCAGAAAGAATGATAGAGAAGTGGTCTGTGTGTTATCATAATACTGCTCATTGGGTGAAAAGTGCATTTATGAGCAAATCTGGCACTGCCTAGCAACTGTCTCCAGGCAAAAGGGGCTGGGACCCAGCTGCCTCTGCCTTTCAGGAGCCAGCAGCCTGTTTGCGCACACTGACAGGATATCTGTTTTGGGTAGCTGGAATTCCAGTGTTAAGGTACAGTTCTCAGCAACTCTAATTCTAAATATTTTGTTATTAAGTGACACATTTAATATATATTACTAAATTCTATCCATCTCTGTATAAATATAAAGATCTTGAAATGTACTGGAATATAATATCTGAAAATAAGGTTGTAGTATTTTAAAAAAAAAAAACAACCAAAAACACATAGTTATTCCTTTTCAGCCCAAACTCTGTCACTTTCTTAAAAGGTCCAGGATTCGACCCCCATTCCCGCACACTTCTGCCAGCATAGGGTGTGATGTTAAACATGCCACAGGAACTTCTCATGTACCTCCCAAATAACCAGCCCCTGGCCTTCCTGAGTGGCCACTACTCCCACTCTTGGTGGTGACCCTCACTTCTGCTCTGCCCTTGCTTCAGGACAGACCTGAGCTGACAGCAGTCACCCAGAAGTCAGAGAGTAGAGGACTGCGTGAGGAGTAGCAGTCTCTCTACAGGGAAGAGTACTTAGAAATTTTGGAGGAATGTGGTCAGTACTGTAGCCTCCAACTGATACTTCGTACTCTTGGGCAGTCAGCCTCTGGTACTTTAAAAATATGTTTTACTCTTTGAGAATTGCATACACATCTTCAATGTGTTTCTTTCATGTTAAACTCCTGTCTCCTGCCAACTCCTCTCAGACTCTCCCCCACCATATCTCCTTCCCAAGTTCATGTTCTATCTATCATCTATCTATCTATCTATCTATCTATCTATCTATCATCTATCCATCCATCTATCTATCATCTATCTATCTATCTATCTATCTATCTATCTATCTATCATCTATCTGTCTGTCTATCTATCTACCTATCTATCATCTATCTATCTATCTATCATCTATCTATCACCTATCTATCTATCTATCTATCTATCTGTCTGTCTATCTATCTATCTATCTATCACCTATCTATCTATCTATCTATCTATCTATCTATCTATCTCCCTCTCCCCCATCTTAACAAGCTAACAGCTTTAAATAACTCCAACATGCCTGTATGCTCATGGGCATAGGGCACGGACAACCCTTCCAGGGCCCACTCCCCCTGAAGAACATTACTCTGCATCCACAGCTGTCAATAACCACCAAGAGCTACTCAGATAGCAGTGGAGCCAGGCGAGCCCCTCCTCTACTCCTACTGGAGTTTTGACCGGCTCCAACTTATGCAGATCTTGTACGCTTAGTTACTTAGTAAATTAAGCTATCGTCCATGTGACCTTGCTCTTCGGTATTTGAGTATCCGACACCTAAATCACACTCCTCTACCTCAGACTCTTCTTTTACTAAACTGTATTGTCTCAGCTCGTACACAGCAGACAGGTTTGTTTTATGATGGAAGAATAATTGTGTCATGTATATAAACACAAAAATCCTTTCTATGCTCTACTAGCCAAAACAGAGTTACATGGCTGAGTCCAGATACAAAGAGAGGATAGACATATTCCCTAGAGAGAAATTTCCAACTACTCTGTTCATTGGGTGAGTGTAACAAGTCTTTCTCTATCCCACCAGCTCCCAAATAATGACATAGAGAGCTCTTATTAATTATGAAAGTTTGGCCTATAGCTTAGGCTTGTTTCTAACTAGCTCTTATAACTTAAATCACCCACTTATATTAATCTATGTTCTGCCACGTGGCTTGTGGCAGTTACCTCTCCTCCTGTACATGCTGCTTTCTCTGCATCTCCACCTTCCTTCTTCCCAGCCCTCTCTGTCCGTGCAAGTCCCACCCATAGCTCTTCCTGCCTAGTTATTGGACACTCAGCTCTTTATTAAACCAACCAGAAGACACCTTCGCAAAGACACATCTTCACAGAGTGTACAAATATCCCACAACAGGTAAGACAGAATCTACTCCAGATATGAGGTTCCCTGCCTGTGTAAGATCCAAGGAAACATGTTTGCAGATAGATCTTCCACTTGAGAGAAATGTGTTAAGAGGAGACTTTGTCCCCATTTCCCAGTCTCCCTTAAGAACCACACATCAGCTGAAAGAGAGATCTTCATTGTGATGTGTATTTCTTAGAACATGCATGGCCTTTCAGTGTTAACCACAGCAGGAACAGCCAACACACAGGGCTATAGCCTTCGCTCATCAAGGAAGCAGGCATTTTTCTACCCCAATTTCTTGTGATTTGCTCCCAGTACAGAAGAATTAGAAAGGAAGCCAGGAAATTTCTGGAAACCATCACTGCTGTTCTTTCTCACTCTAAGCCACAGAGTGTTTTGTTTTGTTTTGTTTTGTTTTAAGAATGAAAAAGAGAAGAACTAAGAGAAGACATATTCCTAGTGGTTGGAATGACTAGATGGCTGTGAAATCTCTCTCTATTGTTAAAGAAGAATCTACAATACAAAAATTTAACAGAGCAAGATGGAAGAAAAGAAATAGACATGGGAAGTGCAGGCGGGAAGCGGGGAGGTAATAGGCTGTATCAAGTAAACTGGAATAAAGGGGGCATTCTTAGAGTTAATTGGAAGAGCTTGGGATGTCAGTAGAACCTGGATGCCAGGAGGGAAGGTTATTTAGAATGAGCAAGGAAAGAGGATGTAGAGAGAGTATCAGAGAAAGCTGGTAATTGGTGGGGGAGGGGAGTATTTGTTACTTTCCTGTGACTGTGACAAAATGTCAGAAGCAGCTTAAGGAAGGCTTGAACTTGGCACACAGTTGGAGTGTACAGTCCATTATGGCAGGAAGGGCCTGGTGCAGGAGCAGGAGGCAGCTGCTCAAGTTCCATCTGCGCTCAGGAAGGAGAGAGCTGTGAATGCTGGGCTCACTTTCTCTTCAAGTCAGGATCCCAGCCCATAGGATAGTGCTGCCCACATGTCAGGTGAATCTTCCCACTTCCGTTTACTCAGTCTGGAAATTCCTTCACAGATATGCCTAGAAGTCTGTCTTATATGTGATGTTAGATCCTGTCAAGCTGACAAATTAGCCATCACTAGCCTACCCTTTGTCAACCACTACCACAATGCTTGTACCTATGATCATCAAAAATAAATAAACACAAGTTACATATATCCAACATGAAATGACACGTAATAAACACCCCCAAAAGGAAAGAATAGGGGCACAGTAAGGAATGATGGCACCAACCAAGGAAAGACCAGACCCCAACAGGGTAGCTATCAAGTCCAGTAGTTTCAAGTCTAGCATCTGGGGCTCGTTATGGGAATCGTCCTGGCTCCAACAGCCTTGGGCTGTCCAACCCAAAGGTGGACAAAGGAAGAAATTTATCCTACCAAAAGTTGAACAGATTAGGGTTTTTTTTTTTTTGGTTGTTGTTGTTCTCAAGAACATGATAGAAAAAAATTAAGGATCATCAGAAAAAATACCACTAAACTGGATTAAGGAAATTAATAGGTTTTTAGATGAATATAATGGAATAAAATATGAATCATTTCTAAAGTGAGTAAATATAAAACAATATAATTTTAATTTGAATGCAGTTTTTTGAGGGGGTGGATAAAATGGTTTTTAACGTTATACAGAATGGCTCCCATGAGAGGAGACTAGGGAGTGGCCTCTTCCTTAGACTGGAGTGTACCATGACCTCCTTACTGGCTTTGATTCCGGCTTAGCAAAAAATATCAAAGAAAGAAAAGAGAACTCATAAATAGATCCTAGTACATGTGCGTATTTGATATAGAGCAAAATGGTATTTTAGTAAAAAGGGTTATTTTAAAAGTGATACTGATCCAGTGGTCTAATAATCTGGAGAGAATACATGTTAAAATAAGTTAACACTGACTGAACAACAGGAAAGCAGAGAATTTGTTATGTATCCACAAAGATTCCTCAGCTTGACTAAGCAAGATAACACATGGAAGCTGTTAAGGGAAAAATAAAAAAAAAAATTAGTTTTAAACCCTGTATAACCAAGGATTAAGTGTAAAAATAAAAGGAAATGAATGTGTCAACAGAAACTTAACTTTAAAAGGAAAATGGTAAATAAAGGGAACTGTATGAAACACATGGTAGAGAAGAGCCCAAGTACACAGGAGTCCTTACAGTGGATGATCCGCACACAACCAACACAGAGGAGGGGCGAGTAAGGCTTGGAGAAAAAGCATATCCCGATGACGGACGGGCAAGTATGAGAGTGCACCCAACTCTGCTGGAGTTAAGGAAGGCAAGAGACCAGCAGCAACACATCATTTCACTGCCTCCCATTAGGAAAAGCTGAACCAGAAACTCCCTGTCACCGAAGAGCTTGGGGAGAAGGGTCCTCTCATGCACGTGGAAATGTTTCAGCCTTTTAACCATGTAATCTGGGCTGAAGTAAAAGGTTGTTGAGTTTGAAACCAGCATGTGCTACAAAGTAAGACCCCGCCTCAGTAATCAAAACAAATGCAAGCTGGCACTGTCCTTTGAAATAAATACATTTGCCTACCCTGCTCCTCAGAGTCCAACCCAGGGGAGAGACTGAGCAGAGTGTGTGCACTCAGCAGGCCAGTGCCTCTCTCAGGGTGTGATGGCACACCCATATCACATATCAGGCAGTCATTCAAAGAAAGCAACATTGCCACAGTGTCCACTACATATATGGCTACTGAGAGGCAAGACAGTGAAACTTTAGAATTTCCGCCTTTCCCACGAGTGACACCGGGTTGATGGAGTCCCAGGACAGTGTCCCAGTTCCCACTTAGGAGCTGTACTTAAGGTTCATCAATACTATCCACAAGTCAAACTAAGTCTTCAAGGGCATCTCAGAAGATCTTTTTGAAAGTTTTCACAGTTAAGATGCTGGGCACATGTGAGCAATCTTTCTAGAGACAATTTAACAAAATATGTATTTCCTTGGAAAAGGAAGTCCATTTATAACAGTAAATATGTATTTGTCTAAATACTTGAGAATTTACTTTTTGTATCCCACTTATAGTAAAAAGTGCTTGTAAAAGAGAAAGCTGGGGCTAGAGAGATAGCTCATTGGCTAAGAGGACCCAGGTTCAGTTCCCAGTACTCACATGGCAGCTCACAACTATCTGTATATACCTCCAGTCCCAAGGGGATCCAATGTGTTCCTCTGACCTAGAGGAACTGGGCACACAAGTGGTACTCAGACACATATTCAGGGAAAATGTATGCACATAAAGCACATATATAAGAAATTTAAAATTTTTAAATCCAAATGCTGGTACAAAGCAAGCAGAAGAGTTAATGACGCATATAATATGGACACAGGGTTAGCGTATAATATGTTCCAACAGTGGCCCCATCAGATCACTGTGAGTCACTCCGTGGGTGTAGCTTGGGCTTTCTTGTTTTAGAAAGTCAGTGTCTATTTCCACCCATTGCATATCAAGTTCTATAAATTTGTGTTCTCTTCTGTGGTTTACACATAGCCTGGAATTCACAGTTCTCCCTTATGTATTAACAACTCCTTTCAGTGTGTGCACATGCACGTGTGTGTGAGTGTGGACAGGGGAGCACCAACCTTGGGTGTCATCCTCAGGAACTGTATGCACCACTTTTGATGCAGGATCTCTCCCTCACCTGGAATGCATCACGTAGGCTGGATTGGCTGGCCAGTGATGAGCCCCAGGATTCCACCTAGTTTTGCTCCACATTGCTGGGTGTACTGGTATGTCCAGCATGTTTACATGGGTTCTGGGGCTCTAGCTCCTCTGCTTGCAAGGCAAGTGCTCTGCCTACTGAGCTGTCCCCCCAGATCCTTGTTTTTCTCTACTAACTGTGTATCTTGAGTTCCTATTAAGCATTATGCAATCAACTAGGAACTAAGACTGCCTAATGACATCATCCTTCCATTTGAGAGAGGGCATGTGAATACAAAATATTCATTACAATACAGTATTTATTATGGGCACATACATGAAACGTAAAGGAGGAATGAAAACAAATCTCCTAAATCAATCAGTTAGAGCATCAGATTTTGGGGCAATAACTGAATGACTCATTTCTGCATGTTTTTCCAGAAAGAATTTTCAAGATCAAAATATTGATTTGTGTAATAATAAATTAAGTTTTCAATAATAACATTATACATAGTGCTACATTTTGTGATTATATAACTTTTTATGCTGGTACTTTTTGGGATTAGCATTGCAGCTATTAAAACTTTTGCCAAATATTTTAATTGAAATACAGTTATATCACTCCCCCTTCCCCTTTCTTACCTTCAGCCTCCCCAATACCCCATTCAAACCCTTTTTCATATCTATGCAACCTGCTGAGTCTATTGTTGATCATGTGTACACTGTCTCAGGGCTGACCGCTTTCATGTTGGATAATCCTAAGGGGCTCTTCCCTAGCAGAGGCTAATTCTTCCTTCTTCAGCAGTCATTGGTTGCCTGCAGCTCTTTGTCTAAGGGTGGACCCCATGGGATTTTTTTTCCCCAATCCCCATTAACATGACTATTGATGCTGGCATTGTTCAGGTGTTGTTTAGGCAGCCATTTCTAGGGGGCGATCTCACAGCAGACTTTCTGGCGCTCTGGCTCTTCCGATCCTGTCCCCTCTTCCATGTTCTTGGAAGCTTACAAGCAGGAGATGTATTGTAGATGCATCTGCTGAGGCTGGGCTCCCCGTGACCTGCTGATCTCTGCACTGTGCCCATTGTGGTGCAGCTGTTAGGTCTTTTAGAAGAAAGCATGGGTGGTACTGACGTCCACACAGAGCCTTACATCTGCTCTGTCTTCACCAGGAGAGGATGGGGGTGACGCTTTAGGTTGTTTTCTGTTTTAATGTGGAATGTGTTATTCACTGACTTGCAGGGATTCACTTTTAATTCACTGATTTTAAATACATACCCATTTAAGACGCTTAGTTCTACAATTCAATAGGAGAAATAGGCTTATCTAGAGGCAATAAGCATATATACAGTTAAACTAGAAGGTCTAATTTATGTTGTCTTAAAATATTGATAGCTAAGTAAAATAAATTTTTAGGCATAGACTCTAGCATGAACTTTTAACAACAGTTGAAATAAGAATCATTATTATTAATTATTTTAAGACAGGGCATCACTATATAGCCTGGCCTGGTGCTCGTAGTGCCCCTGACTTTTCAATACTTCCACCTGAGCCTTCCAAGGGCTAGAATTACAGGTGTACACTATTATACCTAGAATATCTAGGTATAATTACATATCTCCAAGAAGATGTTATTGATTCTTGCTTGGTAAATTTGGAGTTTAAAAACATGAAAAGACTTTTGCTTAGGCAAAAATTAATTTAAAAAAACCTTACCTTCGTTGAGGGTATAGTGTTCGCAAGCTGAGCTCCTAACGCTTGTGAGTGAGCATTTTCACGTGTGAGACTCTCACACACATTGATGCCATGAATATTCTTATCTCTTTGTAAAAATGTGCATAAAATTTTGTTGACTATACATACTGAACAGACACAACTGAAAAATCTCACACCTAAAATGATCCCAGTGCCAAGCTTTTTGACATGATGCTGTAAGTTGAAAACTCCATATCTGACCTTCTATGACAAGCCATGCTCAAAATATGGGGAATTTTGCATAACATCCCTTACAGGCTGTAGATATATCTGAAACACAAATGAATTTCCTGTTTAGTTGTGGACTCTCTCATCGTTGTATCTGCAAACATCCCCAAAAGTAAGAGAATGAAATTAAAGTCATCTGTGTTCCCATGCATTTCATCCATACCCAGTCTGAACACCCAGGAACAGCCAACCAAACCATATCATCATGTTTAGCACCATTCAGTTTCATATCAAACATCATCCGATGAAGCTTTGGCATTCCCCGAGGTTCCCTCCCATTTGTATCATGTGACAGTGCCAGCATCTCTTCATTCTGACACTTGGTGTTTGAACTTGGTAATTCTATAGTGGGATTTGATGTTGATCTTAATTTGTGCTTCTGATGTGACTGATAAGTTGAGCGCCTTTTCTCTTATTTATTGGACATGTATATACACCCTTGTGTAAAGTTTATTACAGCTTTATACATTCAGGACAGTCTTTGCTACGGTGATGTCTGAGTCAGGACATGAAAGGTATTAAGGAGCAGCCAAGTGCAACAGTAGGAAATGGGGAGGAAATAAAGGTATGAAGGCTTCAGGATAGAGCTAGTGGGAGGCGTTTATTATATGAAATGAGGCTGGAAAGATGTCCCGGGTGACAACTAATGAGCCATACAGTGAGGAGAACTAACATATAAAAGAGGAATCTGAAAGTGAGTTTCTCACTTTTGCCTCTAGTCACCATTTGAACTGGAGAAATCGGATACAGGCGCATGGCTATAAACAATCACCAAGAGCTCTAGTTTTGGGTGGTATGGTGGGATCTGCCAGTAGTCCCAAATACTTAGGAGGCTAAGGTGGAAATTTGAGCCCGTGACTCAAGGCCAGTCATAGAATTTGTCTTAAAAAAAAAAAAAAAAGCATCGGTTTGGTAGTTGTCAACATAAAGGTGATCCAAAAGCAATGTGAACAGATAAGCTCACCTAAGAATCTGAAAACAAATTATAAATTTAAGGAGACATGACCTCAGACGGGGTGAAATTATCAAGGAATAGAAGGCCAGAAGCCTCAATGTTCACGTGAGCTAAGGGAGCAAGCAGTTGAGGAACACAGGAAATAAAGCACAGACTGGGGAGACAGACTTGGACAGGCCAGGTAACTCTGTGGACACAGAAGGTACCAGGAGCTTCAGTGAGGATGAACAAGCTAGTATGGTGGACTTGGAAACCAGAGGGGGTCCCAGAGAACAAGGGGGGTCCATAGCATTTGTAAAATATGGTGTTGACTAATACATACTCCAGCACTCTCTAAATACCTAAGGAAGATGGATCTGAATGATTTCCATAGCAGCCTCATAAGGAACGTAAGAACCTCATAAGGTTCTCTGCCTACTCTCCAGGACCCATCTTTGCTTTGGGGACTAGGCTGAGCCCAGACCAGAGGGAGAAATATGGAAACTCAGTTGTCAGTTGGTTGTGGCTTTTGGATCACCTTTCAGTGTCCTCAAAGAGATGTTTGCTGTCTGTCCAGACATCATTACTCCATCAATCCTTACTTCATCTTGCAAGAACCAGACTATTGGTTATATTGTCTTAAATAAAACATATACAACCACATATAATCTAACTCATTTCACAAAACTTACCAGAGCATCAGTCAAATACAAGAAAACTGATTTAAAGCTATAGGCTAATAGATATCACTCATAAACATAATTGAAAGGAACCATGAAAATATATGTGCAAACCAAATCAATCAATTGTAACCAAGTTTTTTTAATTCTAAAAGTGAACATAAAGTGATTTAATGTTTGAAAATCATAAAACAGATCAAATGATAAAACTGGTTATCTTAACAGATAGGGGGAAATCATTTTTAAAATGAATTTCTCATATATATATATATATATAATTCTTTGAAAATGATAAGTAAGAATCTTCCTTAATTTAATTTAAAAATAAAAACTGAGCTGGAGAGATGGTTCAGTGGATAAGCATGCTTGTGGTGCAGTCACAAGTATCTGAGTTCAAATCCTGCAATGGCCGAGCATGATTGCATGAATGTCTGGAACCGCAGTAGTGTGGAGGCTTGCTGACCTCCAGAATGGCTTCAGGTGTCCTGACTGACCTGTTTCAAGGACTAAGGCAGAGTGTGATAGAGCAGAGCACCTGATGTTCCTCTGTCCTGTGCATGCACCTGTGCACTCGGAACACACACACACACACACATACGCACACACACACACACACACACACACACACCACACGGGAAGGGGGGGTGGGGGCCCGGCGGTCAGAGAGAGAGACTGTAGTCTGGGATGTGGCTCAGTTGGTAGGGTGTTTGCCCAGTGTGCACAAGGCCCTGGGCTGTATTCCCTGCACTGCATAGTGCCTGTCTATAATCCAAGCCCTCTGGAGGTGGGGGAAGGATGGTCAGAACTTCAAGGCCAGCCTCAGTTATCCAGAGGGTCTGAGGCCAGCTGGAATATGTGACACTCTATCTCTAAGAGAGAGAGAGGGAGAGAGGAGAGGAGGAGGAGGAGGAGGAGGAGGAGGAGGAGGAGGGAGGGAGGAAGAGAGAGAGAGAGAGAGAGAGAGAGAGAGAGAGAGAGAGAGAGAGAGAGAATGCTAAAACAGAAACAACCGTTTCATATCAGGAAGAAGAATCTCCCTATTGCTGCTTCTGTTCAGACACAGCTGACAAGAGAAGACAGCAGGTACCGAGTCATGGACAAGCTGTACACTCTCTCAAGCCCTTGTGTTTTGAGGGTGAGGGACTGTCTCGGCAGGAACACCAGACATTCTAACAATGGTGTGGAAGATCAGGGCCAGATCTCACTTTCACCGAGAACAGAGTGACTAACACTTGCTGGGATTTGCAGCTCAGGGAAGGTCTGAGGTTTGAACGCTGGAGACACAGGAAGTTAGCCTCTGATGGGCAGTTAGTAGAAAATCTAAGTTGCATAACTTCCATGGTCTGTCCTTCCCTCATTGAGAGCATCTGAGTGTACGGAATGTGGTCTACCACTCCCTCTGTGAGGTAATGCTCATTTGCCTCTTGGGGCTGCCGTTGACATGACCCCACCTGGCAACACTAGTGAGGCCTAGCTTGTTTGAGCCAAGATACAACATACTAGCCAGATGCCCTCGTGAAAGGACAGCTTTTCTTCCCTCCTCTGTGGTAGGCTGTTGCCACATGAGGCTCTATGGAAGACATACTAACAACCTGAAAACTGTATAGTTCACTTTGAGCTAAATCAAGGCTGTCATGATACATCTTGTCTTTGAAGATGGGAATACATGACAGGAACTCTTATAAGGTATTCACAAAAGTAAGTCTCTGTCTTAGTTAAGGCTACTATAACAACTACAAAAACAAGATACCATAGACTCATGAATTAAATAACAAAGTGATTTCTCTTTCTTCTGGAGATTTCTCATATGAGGGTGGCAACATGATCAGGCTCTGGTCGGGATACTTTTTGAGTTGTGGTTACTATCTTCTGTGTCCTCCAAAAGTGGGGAAGGAAAAGCTAAACAAGCTTCTGGTGTTTTTTGTAAGGACACTGCATTAGATTTGTTTCCTATGCTATGATAAAATACCACAGCAAAACTCAAGGGAGGAAGGGTTTCTTCAGCTTACAGTTCCAGGCTACAGTCCATTCTGGCATGGAAGCCGTGATAGCAGGAGCTTGAAGCAACTGGTCACAGAACATTCACAACTGGAAAAGAGTGATGAATGTATGCATGTGTACCCAGCTTGTTTTCCCATTACACAGTCCGGAATATAAGGATTGATCCTGCCCACAGTGGGCAGGTCTTTCCACCTCAAGTAATGTAATTAAGACAATCCCTAACAGATATTTTCAGAGGCTAACCTTAATGTAAACAATCCCTCACAGGTGTGACTAGAGGCCTGCCTCCTAGGTGTCTAACCCCACAACTCCACCCATTTTTATTTATTTGTTTGTTTTTAAAGATAGGGTTTCTCTGAGTAACAGCCCTGGCTGTCCTGGAACTCACTCTGTAGACCAGGCTGGCCTTGAACTCAGGCCGCCTCTGCCTCCCAAGTCCTGGGATTAAAGGAATGTGCTATCACCACCCGGCCAAACAAACTTTTAACCCACAACCTTCAACTTCTTGGCCTCGTAAGCTTATGACAGTTTTATACCTTAAAAAATATAGTCATTACAACTTAAAAGTTCTCATACCCCAACTTTAAATATTTCCATCGTCATTAATCATTCCAAAACTTTAAAAGTCCAAAGTCTCTTAACTGTGAATGAACTCCTATAAATTAAAAATTAAAAAAAAACAAATTATATACTTCCAATATATAATGGCACACAGTAAACGTTCTTATTCCAAAATGGAAGACTCAGAGCATAAACAGAATAAAAAGCTCCAAAGCAAAACTGAAGTTGAACAGGCCAAACATAAGGCCTGTAGCTCTTTGCTCAACCTCTGCAGCTTGTGATGTTATCCACTGGTTACTCCTCCCGCCTTGCCGCCCACAACACCCATGGCTCCTGTCTTAGGTCTGGGTCTGCTCTGCTTCCCACTCGCTGTTCTCCCTGGGGTCTCCAGTATTCTGGAGTCTCCCTGCCCCTTAGGCTTCGTCTGGGGCCTCTCCTTGGGTTTGCAATTCTGCCACACAGTGCCTGGCCTCAGCTGGTTCCCATGACCCACCCCCGCCTCCCAGTTTTAGATCTCCATGCCTTCAAAACTGACACCGCATGAGGACATGGCCAGTTTCTGCTGCCAGTCTGAAGTCAGCCCAGTCCCTCAGTTGACTCCTGCATTTGCTGCTCCTGCCTTTTCCCCAGGGAAACACTTTCCTGTTGTCCCAGCGCCGACCACCAGGCTCCTCCCGAATCTAAGTTATAGACGTTTGTAAATTCTTTGGGTGTTGTGCCCTCCTTGTCTGAAACTTAAACCTTTCCCACACACCTTTCCTCCACCAAACAAATAAGTTCATCATCTTTAAATGTAACTTCATTTGAGTTCTTAGGACATGAGCAGAATGAAGATAGATTCCTGGCCAAAATGTCACACAAACAGGCCCCTAGCCAAGTTTATGACAGAGTCCTTGGTTACTGAAACCTCATGAGCCAGACCTCCACTGTCCACATTTCTCTATCCACTTGTCTTCCTAGATGCTATAAGAACATCGCATCGAACCCTGTTTACAGTATTCAGTGGTTTTCTATCCCAGTTCCAAACTCCCCTACACTCCTCCACAAAACAGTCCGAAGGCCTGAAAGCCACAGGGTCAGGTTCACCACTGCAGCAACCCAGTCTCACTACTAGTTTCTTTCTGTCTCAGCTTTTTTTCTGTTTCTTGGATAAAAGACTCTGTCAAAACCAACTTTCAGGAGACAGTATTTATTTATCTCATGGTTGCAGGTTACATTCCACCATGGCATGCAAGTAAGTCATGTGTGGCAGGAGCTTGAAGTAGCTGGTCACATTACATGTGCAGTCATAAGAGAGTCATGAATGTGTGTGTGCATGCTAAACTTGCTTTCTCCGTTCATACAGTCCAGGATCCCATGCCTAGGGAATCGTCCCACCCTTGGTGGGCAGTCTTTCCACCTCAACATAGTAAAGACAATCCTTTATAGACACCCTCAGAGACTAGCCTTAGTTTAGGTAAACCCTCACAGATATGCCCAGAGGTTTGTCAAGTTAACAATACCAACCATCATAACTATTAATTCTATCATAGAAGGTTTATTCTCATGACTGAATTTACCCTACAAAGTCCTCATCTCTAAATGCCATACACTGTGGGCTCATTTCAACATATGAGCTTGTGGGGCAGGTACAACCATTTAGGCCATGCTGTACTACAAAGCTGAATCCTAACCTAATTTGCTAGGCTCACATTTCATGACTTTTTCTCCACAATTATGCACTGCCAAGTGCTTTGGAGATAAACAAAAACATCCTTAGGTTCTATTTTCAGTGTGTGTGTGTGTGTGTGTGTGTGTGTGTGTGTGTGTGTGTGTGTGTGTATACACGTGAACACAAGCGCATGTATAATGCTGGTGATGTTTCCACTCATTTCTGTCCCTTCTCTATCTGCTGTCAGCCAGAATGTGTAAATGGGAAGACTGGTGTGGTTAATTTTCCTCTTAGAAAAAGTAATTAATATTGACTTTAGGACAGATCCATGTGTATTTTATGAAAGCACAATTGGTTCCTCTGTCCAGCATGGCAGTAGGGTGGTGAGGTCGTAGTGGAGATGCTCCAGTGAATCTTATCATAACAGCCACTGTTCCTGATTGCTTTACTTAAATTAGATGTCTGGCAGCCAATCTCAATTCAGAGATCAGGCTGGTTGGGAACCTAATACGTCGATAAGAAAGTAAATTGAATTTCTTGTTCACAAAAGCACGGTGGTCCCACATGAGATAGAGCCAAAATTTGCTGGTAACTGAACTCTCTTTGGAATTCAGCCATTTTCTAGGGACAGAATTTTAATCTAAATATCCATGCTTATCAGTTGCTGTCCTTAATTTGGAGACTAGCCCCTAAATTGGGATGATAATTTAGTCTAAAACTGGAAAGGATTTATGGAGTTCTTAGGACCTCAGGTTCTTAAGGGAGCTTCCAGGCAGCCAGCCCATAGAGGTGAAGCCCTGTTTCCCCTTGTTTAGCACATAGATTACGCACATCACCTCATATAGCAACTGTTCCAATGAGAATGCTGTAAAACTTCAACCAGATAATGAGACCAAAAGAGGGTGAAAGGCAGCAGCAGTGACTAGCTCCTTCCCAAACCCTTCTTAACATGGCCCTGGTCTCTCAGAGGTAATCCAAGGAAAAACATCTTTATTTTATAAAGGAGAAATCCATGGAGTCTATTTAATGAACAAAGGAATTTATTAGGGGGTAACTCATTACAGTATGGGAGATTTATTGTAGGGTCCAGGAAAGCCGAACTATATCCCACACTGATCTTCTGCCTGGTCCAAACTCTGCCTGGTCAGTTGCAGCATCCAAACCATGAGGGAGCCACGTACATATGCATCCCAGGTCTTGAGAGTCTGGAGCGGCCACGACCCAGGGGCATGCACTTCAGGGTCACAGTCACGTAGCAGTCACTCTCTAGGGGCCGTGCTTCAGGGTCATAGCTAGAACAGCTACCCACTACAGTTTTACTCTGATTAATGATATAATTAATATTCATTGTAACAAGTTTTTTTTTTATTTTGGTTCGTGTGTATGTGTGGTGTATGTATGAAAATGTGTGGGAGCACAAATGTGTCCTTGAGCGAATGGAGACTAGAGTTCACACTACGTATCTTTTTTTAATGTTCTCTACTTTATTTTTGGAGATAGGGTCTCTCAATGAATGTGGAGCTCACAATTTTTCAAGACTAGTTGTCAGGGTGCCTAGAGATCCCCAGCTCTAGGATTACAGGTGTGAGCTACCAACTGAGTCTTTGGACAGGTGCTTGGGATCTCAACATCTCTGGCCCCAGTGTAAGGAAGGTTTTACAGCTCTGAAAATGTGAGGCCTTCTCTTAAATTTTCCCTTTCTTCTGCTTCAGTTACCAGACTTCACTCAACAGACACAGGGGATTCCTTTTTCCTTCATCCTCAGCTCCATTATATACACTTACAATAAGGGTATGTGTGTGTGCCTGTGTGTGTGTCTGTGTTTGTGTGTGTGTGCCTGTGTGTGTGACTGTGTTTGTGTGTCTGTGTGTCTGTGTGTGTGTGTGCCTGTGTGTGTGTATGCCTGTGTGCCTGTGTGTGTGTGCCTGTGCCTGTGTGTGTGTGTGTGTGTGTGTGTGTGTGTGTGTGTGTGTGTGTGTTTGCCTTCGTGTTTCTTTGCTCTTCTTTTATTTTCTTGAAGTATGAAAACTCAAACTCAATAAACAGTGTTGTATTAAGCCTAAGAATCTTGGAAGACCGAGGCAAAAATAACCTCAGACTGATGAGTTATAGAGGGAAATAACTTGTTAGGAAATGAGAAGCATTCCTGTGCATTTCCTCCCAGGCCACTGTGCTTCCGGTGGGATTTCCACAGCATGATTGGTTTGGGTCACTAAACATACACTCAGCACTGCCCTGTTAATTGTAAATCCATGCATTCAAGAACAACTTTATTACACTGTTTTTGTAACTTAGAGTCTTTCTGGGAGTGTCTGTTATCTGTCTTAACAAATCACCTATCGTGGTGCTCATGGGCCCCATGCTTTGTGAGTTAGATTCTTTTTCTTCCCTTTTTGACATGTTTCATGCTCAGGCCCATCCCCTGCTCTTTAGCACAGGCTGTATACACTTATTCCCTTCTTCAACAACTGAGATATTTGTTCCATAGTCTGGTCAGAGCTTTCTCACTTCTCACTGACCGTGCATAACTGTTTTTATTTCTGTTAAACATCTGACCATTAATTTCCTTACCACTATTCTTTAGTCATAACTATCTCTTCGCTCAGAGGCTGGCTCCACATCACTGCTGATGTAACTCCAAATAGACGGCCCATAGAGCCTTGCTCAGAAATACAGAAGCAACAGAAATCTACCCAGATACACTCTGTTCTGTTCTATCCTGTTGTTTTGTTGAGACAGGGCTTCAATATGCAGCCAAGTCCTGGGTCTGTGGGCATGTACCACTGCACCTGGCTTAGCATGCTTTATTGAATTGTTCGAACCAAGTGTTCAGCTACTAGGGATTCAGCAGCTTTGGGAGCAGGCATCTTCTTTTCAAATCCTGATAACTTGGCCAGGAGATAATTGTCCATGTGAGCAGAGGACTGGGAGCTAGATGGGAGAGACTGATGCTTGGAACCAAGGCCAGGTTTAGCAGGCCACTGAGAAGATGGCTGAGGCCTTGGAAAGCAACAGAAGAAGCATCGGCTTTGTTAATCCCAAAGGCGAGAGGAGAAAGACCACCAACCCAAACCATTATGGCCAATAATTAAAGCAAGCTTTTTTTTTTTTTTTTAATTCTTCTATATGGGCTGCTTCCCCCTAAGGTGGGATTTGAGAAGTCAGCATTGGATGTGAGGAAGACAAGGCTTTTTATAGCTCAGGGGTAGGAGTTTTCCCAATGGGGGATTTGATGGGCAAAATAGGCAGGGTTACAGATCCGGAACATAAGCATAAAAAATCAGTCCCTCCTGAAACAAAGACATGGTTGCAAGGTGGGCATAGCAAGGTGGTCTTAACAACAAGGAGTCATAACAAGGTAGTCACAGGTGGTCAAAAAACCTTTAGAACCAAAGGTAGGGTTGCAAGATGGTTACAAACAACTTCTTGAAACAAAGACATGATTGCCATTCCTGGAAGAGGCAGTACAGAAACTTTGTAGTTCAGGTTACAGGTGGGACATAGCCTAATCCTTGAGGAACACAGGTTTAATGATAAACAGGAGTTTGTCTTTACTGATGGCTTTTAAGCCTAAGATGGAGGCAGTCTAGTACTTCAGCTTTGGATTCAAGCCTGGATTCACATTTAAGCTCAATCACACATCACATGTTACCTTGTATTTCCCATTCTCTCCTATTTGAAACAGAAATGATACACACTTCACAAGGCTATTTATTATTAAGGTTAGATGAGATAACATGTAGAAGACTATTGTGGTTCCCAGCTCATAGCTGCTCAATGACTAAGAACTATCATTAGTAACGAACTTAGAATGATCCCCAAAAGTTTGGTCTTGACTAGTAACTGTCATTATCTCTGTTGGAGTAGCTCATTTCCATCAGGGGTCATCAGCTAAGTGACAAATTGTAAGCCATGAACTGTTTCTAGATAGGCAAACAGTTTCTTACGCTGAATTACCTGAAATTCAAGTTATTAACTATTTGGCAGTTGATGTGACTTCTGAGGAGAAATCTTTACTAGAATGAGAATTGTTTTCTTAGCCAATGGTCGCAGTGAGACTCACCCTGTCCTTGCACAGGGCACAGAGGAGAGAACAGAATTCCAAGGAGAGACTCAATTGTTTTGATAACATCAAACAAATTGTTTTGAACACTGCAGGCAGTGAGATAATGGAAATTGACTCATACTGAAAAGCACACACGCCACAAGAAAAACACAAAGCATAATACAGTGTGATATCAGGATAATATATTTGGTGACAATGATCATTTTAATATTTGGTGTTAGCACTGTCTCATATCCACCACACATGCACACACACACACACACACACACACACACACACACACACATGCACACACACACCTGGGCCCTTGTGAAGTATCAGGTAAAGTGATGTTTTAGTCTTTGATTCTGTGAACATGTTAGACAAGTCTCTCACAGCCATGTAATTAAGGCTGACATTGAGATTGGAAGCCTCTTTGGGCACAGGGTCAACTGGGAGGAGTGGGAAGACTGTTAAAGTTTGCAGGAAGAAAGGCTGGATGGCATCTTTGCACTCACAGCCAGTTCCTCATGAAGAAGCATTTTTAGGCATCTTGGGCTACAGAAAGTGTTGAAGACTCAACATGGCTGGAGAGGAAGCTCGGTAGCTCGGAGCACAGGCTGCGGTTCCGTAGACTTGGGCTCTATGCCCCTCACAAGTGTCTGGAATGCCAATCTCAGGGGATCCAACATCCTCTTCTAGGCAGTAGGCATACTTGTGATACACAGGCATACACACACACACAAAACACCCATATATATTTAAAAAAAATATTTTTAAAGGATCAACACACCATTTCTCCTCCTGAATTGTCAAGCTTTGCACCACACCTGATCACAGAAGGTATCTGGGTCTTCTCCAAATCGGAATAAAATCTTGGTGCAAGTAAGTAAAGTTCACAACTGAAGAGACCATGTGATCCTGAATATCCTCAAGCAGAAGAGGTCACCCACCACACCCTCTGCAGCCGCCCTTATTGGGGTCTTTTTCATTCATTGTATTGGACAAAATCAGCCTCTAGTCCCTAGACAGGGGTAGGTTCCTTCAGTCAAGACTGCCTTGGAACTTCTAGATGTGAGGAAGGCCGAAAAGGAAGAGGGTTGTACCAAGAAGACTGGCTGTGTACTCAGCTCTGGGGAGCCTCAGGATTGTCTCCTGGGCGCTGGCACAGGCTCTTAGACAAACTCTTCCTTGGCCATCCCTACCAGACCTAACCTGGACTCATTCTTGCCAGCTCGAAGTAGACTCTGGAGAGGGGAGGAAGGGTTTTGTCTGGATCTCAGTCACAGTGTGGTGACAGACCTTGCTCCTCCAGTGCCGGCTTCACTCTTAGAGCAGATGTTAAGTGTGAATAACTCCTGGTGAAGATGGTCCGGTGTGGTCTTGAACAGAGCAGAGGCACCATGCATGTGGGACTGGTGACATACTAATGGGTAAAATGCTAACTGTGCAAACGTGAGACCTGAGTTGGGACCCTGAGCACCCATGTGAAAATCCGGTGTGTCAATGTGCCTGTAACCTTAGTGCTGGGGGTGAAGACGGGAAGAACCTGAGGCTTGGTGACAAGTCCATCTAGCCAAATCTACCAGTTCCAGATTCAGTGAAAGACCCTGTGTCAAAACAGGAGCTGGAGAGTGACAGGGACAGACAGACATCTGATACAGACCTTTGGCCTTCACATGCGGTCACAGGCACACACCTACACACAGGTACACACACTCTCTCCAACTTTGTATACTCACACATATACAAAGAAAGCCTTATGTGTGTGTCTGGAGGCCATCCTCATCCATTTTCTTCTTCTGCCCTGGTAACTAGCGTGTATAATCACAGTTTTCTTTCTCTTCTCTCCTGGAGCCCATCAAGGACCAACACTCATCACTCAGGGTGAGGCCTACCTAGCAATCTTGTAGAGTGAGAGCAACAGGTTGACTGAGCCTTAAAGCAGAGAAAGACAGGGGCAAGCAAATAACCCAGGAGTTAAGCCCTAAGGTAGAACCTTGCATTCTTTCATAATTATTTAGCTGAAATGTGTGTGATGTGAATACATGCACCATCTAGATACAATCAATTTTATACATTAAAATTTGCTTATCAAACAAATCAATTTAATAATATTCCCACTCTGTCTGATACCATTAGTCACATTAAGTGACAAAATATACGTTGGAATGGCAGTATTTGCAGGTCAATATTACCTTAGCTGATTTACACAGAACAAAAACTAAAAACCGCCTGATTCACTCGAAGCTGAGCTAGATCTGGTAGGACTTTCCCAACCCCTCTGTTCTGAGTTGATTCTTTACTGAACTGGAGTTTCAAAGAGCCGGCTAGTATTAGCCTATAGGCTTCAGGCTTGTGGGGGAGGGAGGGGGGCAAAAGTGTGTGCATGCAGGGGCCAGAGGAGGCCCTTGGGTGGTGTCTGTAACTCCTCTCGACCTTGTTCCCTTGAGATAGGGTCTCTCATGGACACCTGAAGTTCACCCTTTGGATTGGCTGGCTTGTGGACTCCCAGGAATCACCTATTTCTGTATCCTCCCCAATTCTTAAGGCAGGATTGAGCCTCAGCATCTTCATCTGTAATGTGAATGAGCCAAAAGAGTTATCACTGAGGTCCCTTGGGGCATGAATTTTGCATTGACAATCCACTGTAGAACAGGATGAAATAATGGCTCTTTTGTCATTCTCTTGGGGCTGTTTCTATTGCCTGGGAATCACGCAGACAGATGCAGGCATCACATGGAACCAGTGACAGCGAGGTCTCACTGAATAATGGCCATGTTTGGAGGCCCCTGCTTCTCTAAAGAGTAAGAAAATGGTCTTTCAGGTTTTGTTTTGAGAAACAAGCTTGTCGATGGTGTGTATGGAAGGACAAAAAAGTGCAAGACGGGATGCATTCTCAAATCTGTAAGTACTCCGGTGCACTTTAGCTCTGCATGTTCGCAGTGCCGAGTACTTGGTCGGGCGGAGTCTGCGGGGCAGAGCTGCGAGGTGTGGTCCTTGGAGCCAAAGCGGGTTTGACTGCTAAGCCGGCTCCAGAGCCGGGAGCCTTCGCGGGGAGGGCCGGAGTCGGGGAGCAGGAGGTCACCTGCGGAGCCGGCGCCAGCTGCAGCACCCGGCTAGCCGCGCCTGCTCCCACGCGGACGGATATCAGGTGATGTCGCAGCCCAGGTGGCTCCGGGGAGGTGAGGCTGGAGAAAGAAGCGGCCAGCTCACTTAGCTTTCCCACTTGGTGGTCTAGATCGCGCTGGGGAGGAGGTGCCGCGTGGATAGCGTGCCGGGGACTGGCGGTGGCCCAGCCCTTTGGATCCCTCTGGCTGTGCCTGGGACTCGGCGCTGGGTGGAGCAGCCCCTGGCGGTGCCAACGCTCAGGGCGCGCTCCGTAGCCGAGCTTCCCCTGGCTCCACCTGCAGGGTACCACGGGCCGGGCGCGGGCCGCGAACCCTCGAGCAGTGAAGGCGGGCGGCCGGGCTGCAGGAGGAGGAGCCCGGAGCACGGCCGAAGGACGCTGGCCCTCCTAGCTTGACCCAGCGGGCGTTTGCGAGACGGCGGAGACGCTGTCCCTGCAGCCCGGCCACGCTGCACCCTTTCAGGCTGCGGCTCCCAGCGCCCTCCCGGAGCTGCGCCCTCCCCGAGCGGCACCGGTCCCGGGAGCCCGGGCTGCGGGCAGGAGCATGACGCCCGCCGCCGAGCACCCACGCCGAGGCAGTGCAGACCTACGATGCCTGCGCAGCTGCCCCGCCGCTGTGTAGGGTGAGTGAACATCTGGGAGGGGGTGCCCAGCTCCGTTGCGGTGACCTTTTGACTTTCCAGCCCAGGAAAGCTGGAGTTGCAGGAGTTAATCCTATCTAACACTTCACAGCCAGCTGTCCTGGTTACGTCCTCACATCCTAGGTCCCTCTCTGCCCTTAGCTCCGCCCTCTGAGCCCTCAAATTAAAGTGTTTCATTGTGAGAGGCAGGTTCCCTTCCCACCTGAAGAGTGAATGAAAGCTTTCAGGTAAAGGACAAAACATGCGCATGCCAACCTGTCAGGTTTGAGCGGAGTGGCACATGATGAGCCGAGTGAGTATTGGTGGCTGTACTCTTGGAAGCCGTGGGAGGCTGAGTCTTGAGGGGAAACGATGCAAATGAGAAAGGAGGGAAAGAATGGCGGGTGGGGTCCTCGGCCACTAGAGAAGGCTCTGAGAAGCTGGTAGTTTCTGTCTCCAAACCCTCCCATCCTTTATTGGAGGTCATAGAACACCGTAAACCAGTGAATAGCCACATAAACTGCTGCCTGTATATATCAGATGGAGATTCTTAATTCTTAGGTGAAATTTAAAGAGTCTACTTCTGTTATTGCAAAACACAAGTCAACATCAGCAGGTGGGTAATCTGTTTTTCCTTCGAATGGGGTTGTTTATAGTTCCTGATCTAGCTATCCTGTGTATATAGATGGGGAATAAGGTTACTTAGGCATGGAGAAAAAATAGCAACTTCAGATTTTACCTTTTCTTTCTTTTTTAAATAACGTTAGGAGCATAATCAGCTAACAGGAGGGTACTTTAATCTCATGTCTATACGCCAGTCAGTTTCAATATACTGTTCACACCCCACTTCTGACAGAGGCCAGGTTTTGATTGGCCACTTCAGTGCCGGGAAGCTCCCTGTGTTTGGAGGTAACATCCTGTTTCTGTCAGCAAGGCTGTGTTTACACTGTGTCTCATTGGTCCTGCCCTAGCCAACAACCTCCCAACTTCTGAGGTTACATGTAAGAATTCTTTTTGTTACAAAGGAAATCTAAAATTTTCATCTGTAGTCCCTCTTGCTCACCCCCAGAAAAGAAAAGAAAGAAGAAAGGAAAGAAAAGAGAGAGAAAGAAAGGAGAAAGCAATAAAGAAATGAAAGGTTTGAAGTGACAGAGCTGGTTTTCATCTGTTCTGCTGGTTGCTGTGAGGATGGAATGGTTAATCCACGGAGCACATACAGGTGCTCAGAAGACAGGGCACACTTTCCTTTAATGAGTAACCAAAACTGAGTTAAACACATCAGTCTATTTTGAGCAGCCAGAATATGACTTTCTAGCGTAAAGGAAACGCTCTGGCTGACTGAAACCGTCACAGAATCCTTATTTGTTGGCAGGCGGACTTCATTCATCTTTAAATGGGGCAGCTTGGTGCTTCTTGAGTGGAACTCTCCCTCTCTTGGTTCATGTTACTTTAAACCTCTAGTTTCCACTTTAACAGATATATTTCGACTTTGATTCTGACATCCATTGGGTCAATTCTTTACATCTGAGGAATTTACTTGTCACTGAGAATGCCCAGCACAGACCCTTTTTTGCTGAAGGCTGCACAGTTAGGAGCCTGAGGGATGGTAGAAATGCTGCGCAGATAGAAGCCTGAGGGATGGTACATAGTCCTTGATAGGTCAGTAAAATGAGGTTATTGCCATCCACGTTCAGGGTGATTGCTGAACTTCAAAGTACTGAAAAAGCCAAGCACAATGGTGGCTGGAATCTAGTTGGTCCAAGTAGATATTAGTGAGCCATATAGGTGAATTTGGCACTTAAACTGTTGTAGTTTGTTGGTCTTTTCTGTAGGATTTCATGAAAGGGAAGTCTAATCAAGTGCCTTACTTAAAACAGACTCTGGGTTTTACTCCTGAAGTAAGCAGTCAGCCCCCACTCCTAGAAATACAGACCGCTGCCCCTGCTCACATCTTTAGTTTTACTGGAAATTTAAGTCAAACCAGTCGACAGAGCTCGGAAATCCGAATTCACTTTTTCCCTGTATTTCAGTATTATAAATTAACATTGGGACAGAGTTGTGTAAGTGACTCTAGCTTCTTGAGACATTCCATAGGCTTTTGGGAGCTTCCCAGGACATTCCTATGCTCCCAACTCCAGGTTCTCTTGGGTGTGAGAGTCTGAGTGTTCTGAATGGGAAGGCTTGGGTAGTTTACCTCTTCAGCTTGCCCCTCAGTTCTTTCATCTTCTATCCTTTCCAGCTTGACGCTAATAAGGCAGGAAGACAGTCACTTTCCTTCTCTAATTGATTAACACACCATCTGCCTTTGGATTCTAGGATTCTGTTAACTCGTGCCTATGTTCCATAGCAAATGCACAATGAACAATATGCACCAAATTGGGGCTATCATAATGCGGATAAGGTCAAAGTTCCGACAATAGTACATAACTCTAGATAGCATATGGTATGGAAACACTATATTTTAAGAATTATTTCTTGGCTGGGCAGTGGTGGCGCATGCCTGTAATCCCAGCACTCGGGAGACAGAGGCAGGTGGATCTCTGAGTTTGAGGCCAGCCTGTTCTACATAGCTAGTCCAGGACAGACTCCAAAGCTACAAGAAACCCTGTCTCGGGAAAAAAAAAAAAAATTATTTCTTAAAGTGAAGGGCAGGGAAATCACACATTTTTCACAAGGGGCTGGAGGTAAACAGGTCCATGAAGCTAGATGGCAAAGATACAGGGATGCCATGGAGTCCTGTGAAGTAGAGGTGTACATCCTCCATGGGGGTATCTTCATCAGAACATTGTAAACATTAACCTGGGGCCAACACTCCAACTCTGCAGCAGCCTTTGTGTATGAATAGTCTGAACAAAGAGAGTAGTGTCAAAGCCACTGCTTGTGCCCAGCATCTAACACACTGAAGACGTGGGTTTCTGGTGAGCAACCACACTTTAATAAACATTTGTTGTGTGCTTTGAACCCTGGAAATGTTCTGTGCCAAGGAAAAGAAAAACGACTGCTCTCCATGAGGAATATTCTCACCAGGAGACATCACTTACAAACTTAATAGTCTAGACACCAGTGCGTGAGGATTTTAGAGAAGGGTCGGGGGAATTCTGGGAAGTCTGTAGAAAGGAGATGGCGCTTCCCCATCCTTGAAGATAGCCTTTGGTGGAAGGAAGGAAGTGTGGAGAGCGTGCTGGGTGCAGATAAGGAGATGAGTCGTTTCAAGTTAAGGAAGGACTAGAAGACAGGGGTGGACATGGATGCTGAAAATAGTTCAGCACTAAAGAAGAGGAGATGCCCTCACATGAGAGATCTAGAGCTTTTAAATACGCTCAGTGAACCCTTCCTCCCCCGAACACTGTCCCTTCAGCCACAGGCAGCAGATGTGATGACTCCTTGGGAGAGAAGTACAGAGTATGCATCGTGAAAGAATTCTTAAACTCTAAATAGCAAAAAGTTTCTGAGTTCTCGGTCTCTGACCTACAGTCTAAGTGCACTTGAACTTTGAGTTCTCTTGTGTCTCTGCGGAAGAGTAATGCGGCTTTTCAGGGTTCAGAATTAGATATACTGCTGCAGGAAGTTAATTTAGTGCTCAGCACTTAATTCTCTTATTTGCACCTCCTACTTGTTCTGAAGTATCTGAATTGGTTTCACTGTGTAACATAATGCCTAAATGGAATTTAGAGGGAGGAAACAGAGTTCTTTTGCTGTCCAATGTCAGTGACTAGTGCTTGAGAATCAACTGCTAAGAGGCATTGTGATTTAAAATGAACTTAATCACATGTATATGCAACACCTGTGATACAATGAGCCTTAGCGTTGGGTCTGAGGGTCTAGATCATTTTTCTTAACTAATTGTTGAGAAGCTATGTCTCTCTTTGCCCTGGGACATATTTATAGTGCTGGAGGAAGTAAGACAGGCCCAAGTTCCATATCTGTCCTCATCAGTGAGTGGCCAGGTAAAGCCTGCAAGGGCTAAGGGAGACAACACTGCTCGGATAACGAGAACATGAGAGAACTTTTCACAGCTGATGAAAGACACACATCCCAATTCCAACTTCCAACTCCAGAATCACTGCTGACAATCTTGTATTATAAGTCCTTCATAATTATAATCTTAATATGTACATCACTTAACGAATAATTTGATGTTCCTAGGTTTAGGAGACACTCCAGAGAAAGAAGGTAGGAGACTGACACAGAACAGCTCTGTTCCAAGGCAGTTCTAGAACCTTCACACAGAAGCCCTCACTTGATTTTCATTATGTTTATGGTAGAGCCTTGTTTGTTTCCACATAAAACCAAACTACCTGGTTTCTAAGGATCAGGCTCACAAAAGTCTCAAACAATGCCATTTCCTCTTCCTTGCACTGAAACTGGCCTCAAGTGTGAGCGCACAGGAGTCGTCTCAGGAGACAGCTGTATGTGTCCCTTGAGCCGGATGAGGAAACTATGTAGTGTTCTCGTGATGACTTTCAGAGAGATCAAGACTTTATTTATGCACTTTCTAGCTTTTGCGTTTTGGTAAAGAGGAACATTGAGTGGAGTCTGTTTGTTTAACAAACATTTGATCCTCTTGTAAATTTATAGTCCAAGTGAGTGATTCTCAGTGTTCCCAGAGTGGAGACCCCATTTAATACTTAGTTTTTATGGATCCTTTACAAAAAGAGACAACCGAGGGTTGGGGATTTAGCTCAGTGGCTCAGTGGTAGAGTGCTTGCCTGGCAAGCACAAGACCCTGGGTTTGATCCTCAGATCAAAGAAAAAAAAAAAGAAAAGAAAAGAAAAGAAAAAGAAAAAAAGACAACAGAATATTTAGATACATTATTAGAGGACAAAGAATGTCAAATATGCAGTTACAAACTCAGTGACATATTTTTAAAAAGTAACTTAGGTATTCTGTATGCCTCTGTGTGTGTGGGAAGGTGTGTGTGTGTGTGTGTGTGTGTGTGTGTGTGTGTGTGTACATGTGCCAGACATAGACACTGGGTCTCTTCTCCAGTCACTTCCCATCTTATTGTTTGAAACAGTTTCTCACTGAGCCTGGAGCTCACAAGTTCAACTGGACCGGCTGGCCAGCAAGCCCCAGGAGTCTGTCTCTCTCACCCCAGTGCCAGGAGTCTGCATGCACCTTTACCTCCCCCTTTATTGTTAAGTGTGTGGTACTGGGAATTGAACTTGAGGCCTTGTGCTTGCATGGCTCCTTCAAGTATGTTTTTTAATGAATTAGCATTTTATTAAGTTTATTTACATTGAAACTGATACTGCATAAATATATATGTATAAGGTGTGTGTGTGTGTGTGTGTGTGTGTGTGTGTGTGTGTGTGTGTAATGGGGGATTTATTAAGGCAACTCCACACAGTTAGAAGGAAGTTTATTTTGGGGTAACTTAAAACAAGTAAAGGGGTTGGTTACAGGAGAGCTGAGACGCAGTCCATCTGGGTTCTCTGGAGAACTCTGCTTGGTCTATATCCAGCATCCAGGATCTCCAGGAACCAAGAGGGCCGGCACATCCGGATCTTGGGTCTTAAGGGCTCCTGTCTCAGCTCCGCCTCTGGAGTAGGTCATAGGTAGGTGTGATGGTTACAGGAAACCTCACTGGGGGGTAGTACTTCCAGGTCAAAGCTGGAACAGCTACCTAGTACTCTCTCTCTCTCTCTCTCTCTCTCTCTCTCTCTCTCTCTCTCTCTCTCTCTCTGTGTGTGTGTGTGTGTGTGTGTGTGTGTGTGTGTGTGTGTGTGTGTGTGTGTAGATTTGTATTAATTCAAAGCAGAGCCCATTTTAAAGCCAGAACACGAATCAGATAGTGTCATAGAAAATTGTGAAAGGTTTAGAATGTGATATAAAATGAACCAACCATAAACTCAATCTAGAGTTTAAGGTGGGCTTTCTGCTGTTCTCTGCCGGTTTGTCTACCTGACAGATTTGAGTTGTGGTTTCTTTGTTTGTTTTTTAGAGGCAGGGCTTCTCGGTGTAACAGCCCTGGCTATTCTGGAACTTGCTGTGTAGACTAGGCTGGCCTTGAACTCACAGAGATTAGACTACTTCTCCCTCCCAAATGCTGCGATTAAAGGCTCTTGTGACCATTCCCAGCTGAGTTGTGTTTTTTAAATTATTATTTTTTTTTTAGATAACTTTTCCTGTATGTAGCCCCTGACAGCTTCAAACTCTGGACCCTGCTCTGTTTTGTGAGTTGTGAAATGAAAGGCACCTGCCACTGTGCTGAGTACTTTCTATCAGATCATTTAAAACAAACAGCACTGGCTGCCTTGGTTTATTTTTAGCTTAAGGTGAGAACTGTGTGACTAATTTGAACTTTGTTGTTGTTACAAGGATTCAAATCTAAATCATTTCTTTTACATTTAAAGATTCACTTCAGAATCTTATTATATTGTAGCTTTTATTGAGGTGGAAATATATGGAATTCCTTTACAATCTCCTCTTCACCCCAGGGATGACGTAACAATGGTTAGTTCCCAAATATTTGGGACTTTTCTAGATATTTTATTATTTTAAAAATTTTAATATCAGGGCAACTGGGAAATAGATTCTGTAGAATTTCAAGCCTTGAAATCTGTTGGACTCTCCCATACTCAGTCCACTCTGTGAATGTCCCTTGAGCACATGACAGGAATGTCCTCATTGCTGAGTCTCTGTTCTGTCAGTGATGGTTGACTGTGGGAGCCCACAAAAGCTTCCTAGCGAGATCTGAGCTTGCTTTACCCAGCAGGGCTGCATTAGGGGATGGCCTGACCACGTGCAAGGTCACCAGGTGTCTGGGATGGTCTGCACTTGGCTGTGCTGGGGGAGGTCTTTTGCCCACCCCTTGGCGTTCTTTTAAAAGCCCTTTAGTAGAGACAGAAGGGCTGATGGGTTTGGACCCAGGCCCTCCCGAAGCTGTCCTGTGTTTCTGTCTCTCTCCTCTATATTTCTATCTACATATTCCTTATTTCTCCCTGCTCAAGAGTACCCTGGGGGCAGGGGGGAGAGGGAGCTAGTCTCGCTTAGTTGACTCAGGCTAGATCATGTTTAAAATGTAGTCTTCATTTTGTCTCTGAATATTCTATCCACTTTTGGTTAAGCAATACAAATCCCCCAACTATGCTGTGGCTTATTTCTCCTTTTAGTTTTGCCAAGTTATGGTTCGTCATGTATTTTTCAAGCTGTCAGTCACATACATATTTATGTTTAAACTGTACCTCTTATAGACAGAATATAGTTAGTATTTCTAAAAGATGTTTCCGGTTCACAGAATAATTGATCAGGACGTGCAGAGTCCTCAGACATCCTGAATATGTTCATTTACTCAGCTCCCCAGACGGTCAGCACCCCACGAACACTTTATATTAGGGTTCACTCTTGGTTTTATGTAATTCTTGTTTTGTAACACATGTATAATCATGTATATCCATCATTATAACAACATATAAAATACTTTCC
Organism: Onychomys torridus; assembly: GCF_903995425.1. Classification (NCBI taxonomy): domain Eukaryota; kingdom Metazoa; phylum Chordata; class Mammalia; order Rodentia; family Cricetidae; genus Onychomys; species Onychomys torridus. The sequence continues at coordinate 33,793,181 of NC_050465.1, forward strand.
TGCCTCCAATGTTATCTGTGTCCACCTGTCCATCCTACCCACTTCCGTAACTCCTGTAACCCTGTCTTTTTTCTGTCTCCATAGCTTTGCCTTTCAAAATGTCATGGAGTCCTATAGTACATAGTCCTCTCAGGCTGGCTTGTCAACTCATTTCTTTTTAATGCTGAGTACTGTCCCATTACCTAGCTGTACCACAGCATATCCACTCATCAACTGAAAGCTGTCCTGGCTGTTTTTAAGTTTTAGCAGTTATGAAAAAGACACTAGAGTGTAGAATTTTATGTGGGCGGATGCCAAGCAGTGAAATTGTTGGCTTGTGTAGAAAGAGCATGCTCGGTATGTGAGAAGGGACTAAACTGTCTTCCAAGTGACTGTAGCACTTTGTTTTATCGCCTTCGATGCACAAGATTCTGTCCCTCATTCCACTCCATTGGTGGCTTGGACTGTTCACTATTCTATTGGGTTATGCTGTACCTCAGTGCTGTTCCAGCATGTAATTCCCTCATGCCATATGATGATGATTTTCTTAAAAGCTTAGCCACCTTCTGTGTCTTCCTCGGTGAGGTGATATTCTGTACATTTTTATCAGATTCTTCACTTTTATTATTGAGTTTTTAGAGTTCTTTGTATATTCGGATTATAGTTTTCCTTTAATTTTTTATTTATTTGTATTTTATGTATAAATGCTTTGCATATATACCTGCAGGCCAGAAAAGGGCATCAGATCCTATAGATGGTTGTGAGCCACCATGTGGGTGCTGGGAATTGAACTCAGGACCTCTAGAAGAGCAGCCTGTGCTCTTAACCACTGAACCATCTCTCCAGCCCCTGGATTATAGTTCTTATTAAAGCTTTTTCAGTGTTTTCTCCACGCCGGTACCCAGTCTTCTCATTTTGTCAAAGTGTCTCTTAAAGAGCAGAGCTTTTAATTCTAGTGAAGCCAGATCTTTCTTTATGGGTCATGCCTTTGGCATTATACCTATAAAAGGTCACCACCAGACGTGAAGTTTTATATAGGTGAATTTGTGTTGTTCTTTTGTTTATTTGGAGTGTGTGTGTTGTGCTGTAGAAGTGTTAGGTTTTAAGTCTATAGACCATTTTGAGGTCATCTTATTTTTTCTTTGCATGTGTACATTCATTTCTCAGAGCATTGCTGAAGAGTGCTTTCTCCACTTTCCTGCTTTGACCCAAAAACAGTTGGCTATATTTGCTCAGTGTGTGTTTCATTTATCTACTAATCATTTACTTATTTTTATTTATTAATTGATTTATTTGGAGAACACTAATTTTTCATTGGTGATGGTTATCCATTGGAGATATTGGATTTGGTTATAGATGGGAGCTTGCGTCCTCTTCTCTCAGCGCTGAGATCCTGTCTGGTACAGAGCTATGCAGGCCCTGTGAATGCTGCCACAGTCTCGGTGAGTTCATCCGTGCATCAGTCAGTCACACTGCATTCAGAAGGCCAAGGATTTTATTTTCTGACTAACTTAATTTGTTTGTAGTTAGGAATTTTAGTCTATTTTCCTCTGAGTTTTTTGTTTTTTAATGGAAGGTGGTCATCTATCTGTTCTTTGTGTTGTACCTGTCCTTTTGAATTTGTGGTGCTGGAAGTGGAACTGCTCATATATTAGTCTACCATGGAGGTCACACAGTATGTGACCTTTTAAAGACATGGTGTAACCTTCCTAAGCAGGATGAAAACTCAGCATCATTTTGCCTCTGCCTCCTGAGTAGCCAAGAGTACAAGTATCACCAGGCCTGGCTCACTTTCACTTGTATTTTTTTTGTTTTGTTCTGTTCTGTTTTTTTGTCTTCTATGCTTACTCCCCTTTTCCTATCTTCTGAGTCTAAGGCAAGTAATTCACAGCTTGGATACTGAATGGTACTGAATTATCTTCTTAGTGGATGCTCTGTTTTGAGCATAAGGCATTTTATTAGTTAGTAATTGATGGGGGAGGGCCCAGCTCATTCATTGTGTGTGGTTCCAGCCCTGGGCTGGTGGTCCTGGGTTTATAAGAAAGCAGACTGAGCAAGCCATGATGAGCCAGCCAATAAGCATCACCCTTCCATGGCATCATCTGCATCAGCTCCTGCCTCCAGGCTCCTGCCCTGGTTGAGTTCCTGTCATGACTTCAGTAATGGACTACAATGTTCAAGTGTAAGCTAAACAAACCCTTTCCTCTCCAACTTGCTTTTGATTATGGTGTTTCATCATAGCAATAGAAACCCTAATAGGACAAAAAAAATCTCTTTTTTCTTGACTGTAGGTCATTTTCTCATTTCTCTGCACGACTTATAATCTTTTTTTTGCTGGATGTTGCATATTGTTAATACTTTGAATGGAGTCTGGATTATGTCATCTTTGTTTAGATGGCAATTTTATTCTTAAAGTGAGACTACTTCTATTTTTCCCATGCTGGCTTCATCTTTTTGGAATTGAAGTCTTCTTGGAATGTGACTTTCTCACTTATTTATGTGTTGCCTGAGGCTGTTTCTGTGCCATAATCACAGAAGTGAGTGCTCGCGACATATGCTGTGCACGTGTTTCAGTCTGTTCAAATAGCATAGACTGCTTACAAACAACAGAAGAAACACGCCTTATGGTCGGTTGCGTGCTGGAAAGTCCAGTTCAGCTCAGACACTAGCAGAGTCTGGAATCAAGGGGCCCTGATTCATAGATGCTGCATCCTCTCAAGGCATCATGGCAGTGAAGGGTGGGAAATTGGGGTTTCTTTATAAGGTCACACTAATACTATTTCCCAGAGTCCACTTTAAATACTGCTATGTGAGAGATTAAATGCCAATATGGCACTGGGGGAGTGGGCATAAGCACTGTCTACAGCCATAGCTCAGAAGTCTAAGCCACATGCTGTCCAGTTCCTTAAGACCTTTGCCAAGTCTTGTTCTTGTTATTGCTTCTTTTGATTTCAAGTCCCAGGCCTCTTTTTCAAATGGGTCATTTCTTTCTTTCTGTGCTTGGACTACTTTCTCTGCTCTGCCACTAACCCTATCAGATGCGTGGCTGGCAAAGATTCTCTCCCACTCCATGGCTTTTCTCTCCACTCAACTGCTTCCTTAGCTATGCTAAGCTCTGTCGTTTTATGTGGTCCTGCTTGTCAACAGTTGACCTTAATTCCTGGGCAAATGGAGCCCTACTCAGTAAGTCCTTTCCTACACTTAAATCTTGCATGGTAATACCTATGTTTTCTTCTAACAGCTTTAGCATTTCAGGTTTCAAATTGAGGTATTTGATTCACTTGAAGCTGAATTTTATGCAAGCGATAGATTTAATTCTTCTGTATGTGAATATACAGTTTTCCAAACACAATTTATCGATGCTGCTGCCTTCACTCCGGTGTATGTTGGCCTCTTTGTCAAATATTAGATGGCTGTAGGTATATGCACCCATGTTTGGGTCTTCTGTTTTGTACATTGGTCTATATGTATTCTTTTGTGCTAGTACCATGCTGTTTTTATTACTACAGTTCAATAATATATCTTGAAATCTGGAATGGTAAATTGCTTTCTAGCACTGTTAGTTTTGGTCAAGATTGCTTTGGCTAGCTGGGGTCTTTTCTGGTTCTGTATGAATTTTTTGGATGCTTTTTATTTCCATGAAGACTGTTATACATATTTTGACTGGGACTGCATTGAATCTAGATCACCTTTGGTAGGATGGTCATTTTCACAATATTAATTCTAATAACCCATGAACATGTGAGGTCTTTTGTAATGTCTTCAGAGATTTGAAGTTTATGGTAGAAATCCTTTACCTCCTTGGTTAGATTTATTCCAAGATACTTTATTGTCTTTGAGGCTATTGTAAATGGGAGTGTCCCCATGATCTCTTTCTCAAGAAATTTTTTGGAGGTGTAGCTAAAGGTGCTACAAGCTTTTTGTAAATTGATTTTGTATCCTATCACTTTGCTGAAATTGTTGATTGTTTCTAGAAGTTTTCTGGTGGAATATATGGGGCCTCTTGTGGATAATATATCATCTGCAAATAAGGATAATTTATTCCTTTCCCATTGCTATCCCTTGCTGTACTATCCAGCTAGTACTTTAAGCACTAGATTGAGGAAGAATGGACAACAATATTTTCTTCTTGATTTTAATGGGACTGAGTATTTCTCTATTTGGGATGATGTTGACTGTGGTTTGTCATATGTATCTTTTATTGTGTCGAGGTATGTTTCCTCCACTCCTAGTCTCTCAGGGATTTCTATCATGAAAGTATGTTGGATTTTTCTCTAAGGTTTATGTTTCCTGTATCTATTGAGATTGTATGATTCTAAGCCCACTTATATGATTTATTACATTTATTGACTTAGGTACATTGAATCATCCCTGCATCTCTGGGATAAAGTCAACTTGACCCTGCATAGTGGGTGATCTTTTGGACATGTGCCTGTATCCTAGTCACAATTATTTTATTGATTTTTTTATGTGTTCATTAGAGAAACTGGTCTTCAGGGTTTTTTTGGGGTGGGTGTGTGTGTGTGTGTGTGTGTGTGTGTGTGTGTGTGTGTGTATGTGTTTCTTTACCTGTATTGGAGTAATTAATATTTGCTTCATAGAAGGAGTCTGGAAGTGTTCCTTCTGTTTTTCTTTTTCTTTTTTAAAATTTAAATATTGGCTATAGATATTTGAAAGTTGAAGTTGGATAGAGATCTGCTTTTAATTCATTTGTTATGTTTGCATTGTTGATCTCTTTTTGGTTTAACTTGGTATTTCGATGTATATAGAATTCATGTTTCTTTTACATTTTCCAACTTGATGGAATGCAGGGTTTTTTTGTTTGGTTGTTTTTTTTTGTTTGTTTTGTTTTGTTTTTTTTTTGTTTGTTTGTTTGTTTTTTCCTTTTTCGAGAAACAGGTTTTTCTGTATAGCTTTGGGCCTTTCCTGGAACTCACTTTAGAGACCAGGGTGGCCTTGAACTCACAAAGATCTGCCTGGCTCTGCCTCCTGAGTGCTGGGATTGAAGGTGTGTGCCACCACCGCCCGGCCAGCAGGTTTTAAAAGTATTCCCTTACAATATTCTGAATTTTTTTTAGTGTCTGTTGTAAATGTTTCCTTGTTCATTTCCATTAGTTTGGACCCTTTTTTCTTTCTTTTGGTTAGTTGAGCCAAGAGTAGGGCAATCTTGTTTATCGTTTCAAAGAACCAGGTCTTAGACTCATTCTTTATATTGATGTTTTTGTTTCATTGATTTCTGCTTTGGCTTTTATTTCTTGCTGTCTACTGGATTTGAGTTTGTCTTTTGTTCTTCTAAATTCTAAATAATTTATTTGTGCCCCTTCTGGTTTTGTTTTGAATGTAAGCACAATGAGCCATAAATGATCCTTGAAGAATTGGTTTTTTTTTTTTAATGTATTCCAGAGGTATTCTTGTGTTTTCATTTTCATTCAGTTCCATAACTTTTAAAATTTTATCTTGATTTCTTTTCTTTTCTTTTTTTTTTGGCCAGTTCATTGTCCACTAATGAGTTGCTTAATCTCCACGAGTTTTACACTTAAATTTGTTTGCAACCAGTTTTAAGTTTTATTGCATAATGGTAAAAAATGACACATGAAATTATCTCAATTTTTCTGAATTTATGTTTTGCATGCTAGGATGTGATCTATTTTAGAGAAGCTTCAATGAGCTGCTGAATATTTTTTGATGTTTGAGTGGAATATTCTGTAGATATCTATTAGGTCCATTTGATGTAAAATATCTGAGATCTCCTCTAATTTTTGTCCAGGTGAGATATCTATTGAAGAAAGTGAATTATTGAAATTACCTACTACTATTGAGTTGGTATTAATATATCTTTAATTCCAGGAGTATGCTTTTTATGAAATTGGGTGCCCCAGAGTTTGGGACATGTATGTTTAGTATTGCAATATTATCTTGGTTAATTGTTGCCTAGATTAGGAATGAAGGACCCTTCTTTGTCTCTCCTATTTAGCTTTAGTTTGAAGTTTAATTTTGTCAAATATGTAGATGGCAACTCCTGCTTCCTTTTGGTCCCATTTGCTTGGAATACTTTTTTCCATCCTTTCAATTTAAAGTGGTGCCTAAAATGAAGCCTCCTGTGGATAACAGAAAGATAGGTTTTGTTTCTTAATCCACTCACCTAGCCTATGTCTTTTGTATTGGAAAGTTGAGTCCATTAATTTTTAAAGTTGTTATTCAAAGGTGTGTAAACTGCAGTAATTGTTTTGTTTTGGTTTTTGCTGTTTCTTAGTCATGCTTTGTATTTCATTAATTATAGCTTCATTTATTTTCCTTTTAGAGTCTTGGCCACACGTCCTCCTCTTTTCAGTTGAAGTACTGCTTCCAGTATGCTATAGAAACATTTTGGTAGACATGAAGTTTTCAGGCTGTTTGTATCATGAAAGTTTTTTTCCTCTTACCATTTTGTTAACTTGTTTTCCTAGGTACAGTGGTTAAGGCCGCCATCATGGCCTTTTAGAGCTTTAGAATGCATTCCTTCAGGCTCCTCTGTCTTACAAAGTTTCCAGTGAGAAACCAGCTGTTGTTCTGGTGGGTTTGCCTTTGTATGTAACATGTGCTTTTTCTCTTGTACCTTTCAACACTCCTGTGTGCACATTTAGTGGTTTAGATGTGGTATCTCATGAGTAGCTTCTTTTCTGGTCTTGTCTCTTTAGTGTTCTGTATGTTCCTTGTATCTGTAAGGGTATGTCTTTCCTTAGTTTAAGGAAGTCTATATTTATATTCTTGCTTAAGGGCTGGTGAATGGCATTGACTTGGGATTCTTCTTTCTCATCTATGCCTTTAATTAGACAATGTGGTCTTATCATTGTATCCTACAGTTCTGCATGTTATTTTCCTGTGTTTAATTTTTTTCATATTCTTTTCCTGTATGGTCTAATTCCTTTGTCTTCAGTACCTGATATTCTATCTTCTTTCTACTTAAACCATTCTATTTGAGCGGCCTTCCTCTGAGTTTTCTAATTGGGATACTGCATTTTCCAATTCTGTCTTCATTTCAGTTTGAGTCTTTCCAATGCTTCTCTTTATTGAATTTCCTTTTCAAATCCTAGATTGTCTTTGTCATTTCAGCTTTATTTTTGTGTTTTTGTTGTTGTTGTTGTTTGGTATCACTCAACACAATTTTTCTCTTTATGTTCTTTTTTTTCAGTTCATTGAGCTGTTTTTGTTTTCTTTAAGCTCCTTGAAGTCTTTGATGAAGTCTATTCTTGTTCTTTTAAGATCTGTTCAGCAAGGTGATTCTTCCTAGAGAACATTTTAAATGACTGATTTTAGAGGAGACAGTTTTGTCCTTTCATATTTTGTTTTTCTGATGAGGCCTATGCATGTAGGTATTGTTCTTGTTGGTTGTATGCTTGATGTGGATACAGCAGACTGGGATGCATATAGGACATGTGGTTCCCCTGGCCTGGAGGTTGGAAAGGTGTGGGAAGGGCTTCTCAGACTGGGCTAGAGCACTGGATGTGGGACTGCGCTCCATCTGCAGATTGAAGTGAATGCAGGTGGTTTGTGGACTCACCAGGCTAGACTAGAGCCCAGGGTGTGCTGGTCAGGCTAGACCTGGAAGGTAGCTTTAGAGTGGGGTGATAGGATAAGGTCTGGCAGATAGAGGTTGCTAGGCAGGTGCATCCTGGCCCAAACCTGGAGCTTGGGGGAGTGCAGGTGGGGCTCCTCAGAAGGGTAAGAGCACTGGGTATGAGCCCAGAGCTCCATCTGGGGAGTGGTGTTGAGTACAGGAGGCATAGAGATAAGAGAGCAGACTTACCAGGCAAGACCAGAGCACAAGGTGCTTTGGCATGGCTGGAAGTGGACAGTAGCTAGAGGGTGGGGCCACTGGATAAACCTACTTTTACCTTTATTCATAACAAAGTACTCTAATCATTTCCATGTTAATTTTGTCCAGTGACCATATCACCTCTCAGTCCAAAGTAGATTTTGTGGTAAGTAATTATATGCTCTATGTTAGAGATGTGTAACCAAGGTTTCAGTGAGCTCAGCAAAGCATTCAAGACAGATGCTCAACACACTCCATATCCCCCTTTGAAATACCTCTCTAAAATCTGGAACATGAAGCAGGGCATACAAAATAAAAATAAATTTAAGAACAGAAGCCTGGAATTCCTTTTTATACCCCTTGTCATCCTTACTTAGTGGTAGGGATTGGGAGTAGCATTAAGAGAAAAATCAGATATTTAAAGAAAAACATATAGCAGTAAGTTCAGCAAAGGTTAACTTTTCTAGACTTCTTTGACTACAAACTATTAAAAGTGGACAGACATATACTAGTTTTTACTTTCTGGGGATTAGTGGTCTCAGAAAGATTAACCTTCATTATGACATTTTAGAGTTCCTTATAAAGTCTAATCAGATACTGTGGACATGAATTGTCGACTTCATCTGTGCTCACATGTGGCTGTAACTAACATAGTCATTTATACAAACCCTACAGTCCCATCTTAAGACAATTCATTCAACCACACCCACTTAAGATGCAAAGACGTGTCACAGAATACAGCCTACTTCATGTTTAAACACCAGTAAGAGTAAGGTGAGGGTAATCTGGCATAAGAAACCTTTAAAATAACTTCATAGGGAATATTTAATTCAGAAGAAAAAAAAAGGTGGCTCCTGGATGTCTGTGTTGTCCAGAGCACACAGAGATATCATTCTCTTCTCACTCTAAGTTGTAAATCTGGCCAGGGAACAAAGTCTGATTTGAACAGCAGTCTTGGATGTGTGAGCTCATGGGGTCGGTGGCAGGAGCACACTTTGCTTTATTTTTCCTAACAGTAAGGTTCAGAAATCAGCAAACACTTCCTGCCAGGGACCAAAGAGTAATCATTTTAGACTCCGTGGGCACCATCTATCTTAACTATCCAGTCTTTCCATTGTTAGCAAAAAACCAACCACACATAATACATAAACAAATGAGCTGTGTCCTGGTAAACTTTCTTTATAGAAACATGCTTTGTTTTGTTATGTTTCTGTTTTTTAACCTTTTGGACACAGTAGTGGCTGTCACAGCCTGCACAGCTTTGGATGTGTGGCAGTGGGGAATGAAGAAATGGCAGATACATGTACAGAACAGCTGGCATCAGGTGGGATACTTTCTGTGCACACTGCTAACATCTATCCATACTCAATCAGGGGGAAGCCTTGCTATTTCCATTTGTCTTCAGCAGTGGGTTCCTAGACAGCAGTGCTCACGATGTGAATGCCCATTCATACAGGAGTACATATGCTGCTCAAAGATGGCGTCACCAAATAAAATGGTGAATAAAAGTGTGTAAATTTCAAATGGTTATTTAAAGGATTGACTTTAAAGTTGCCTAATGAAATGCTATTGGGACACCCACCCACCCATGGAGGGCAGCAGAGCAAGAGAGGGAAGAGAGAAACAGCAACAGAAAACAGGAAAAAAGCGTTAACTTGGGAGGGATCTGGTGGTTTGATGGTATGTGTATGGAATAAGAGAGTAACCAGGAGAATAAGATCAAAGTACATTATACATGTACAAAATTGTGAAAGAATAAAGAAGAAAAAAAGCATGTGGTTGGAATTCAGTCCAAGAATGATCACTTGTTAGTGTAAAGTTTTACTTCATTTACTTTTACAAAATTTTCAAGAGCTCAAAAAAAAATGTTTGATGAGTGTTCTGTCATTCCCATTGAGTGATTTCTGCGATTTGGCTGATAAGGTTGTTGGTTGTGAACCCCACCTTTCGTTCAGGGAACCAAGGGCTTCCACATTACCACGTCATACAGAACCTCACAGTGAAAACCCCCTTCTCTTGACAGGTAAACACAAGACGTGAAGAAGAGTACCGAAAGGGACCTGTGGTTGCCAAAGTGGCCGGAGAGGAAGCCTGGTCAACATCCTGTCAACAATCCTGCATCGTTTCCCAAAGATGCTGTTGAAGTTGTCTTAATGAACACAGCTTGCCTTCAGCCCACCAGAGTTCTACATCATGGGCTGCATGAAGTCAAAGCAAACATTCCCATTTCCTACCACGTTAGACATCGACAGGCTTAATGAGAGTGAAGAAGCCTTTATGCCAGATGGTAGCTGTCAACATAGGACCCCTTCTCCAGATAAAACTCAAGCCGAAGGGGAAGTGAAGAAATTCCCAGAGCCCAGTCCTATGGTCCTTGAATTCGCAGAGCGTCTGGCCAAGGAAATCGTGCAGGACGCCTTGCAGCAGTGGGCATGTGAAAACATCAAGTACTACAACATCCCATACATTGAGAGTGAGGGCTCTGACATCACTACTGGGTGATGACATTTTGCTGTGCTCCGGATGTAGTCGGTGCTAGTTTAAATACATGAAATAAGTTTTGAAACTGCAACTGAATGTAAAACCATGTCTATGATAATATTAGTGTAGGGATGCATATGATGAAATAGAATTTTAAGCAGTTCTAGTTAACATCAATGTATATCTGCTTGATCACAAATTTGGGACACAGGATGGACAGAGGTCTTGTGGCACCCAGATGTCTGCCATAGCATGCTCTTCCTGAGGCAGTAACGGCATCACCAAAGAAAATGCTTAATAAAAAGTGCCCAAGTTCCAAATGGTTATTTTAAGGGATTGACTTTAAAATGACTATTTCTGTTAATCTATACCAAAAATAAGCCCAGAACATGAAAAGGGGTTTCCTCAAGATGCCTTGACAAGGAATGGAACTCTAGCCATAGTGACCCACAGCCTGTCCATTTGTCAAAACCATTCATGTCAGGGACTGCCCACTTACTGACACTTATAACCTACAATTAGAGAACCACTAGTGAAGAGGGCTGCCTTGAATGTTGCTCTTACTAGGAAGTTTAATTTGTAGGTGAAAAATGTAACCACCACCCTGGACCTCAGGGTCACAGCTGTCACTGGATGATTTAAACTTTGCACATTACAGCCATCTTTAAATGATGGTTTACAGAAGTCGTGACATAAGCTTATGTCATTGAAATAAGCAGCTCTCTGGTACCTTTTATCCAGTAAATCTCAAAATGACAGATGCCTCATCTGCATGGTGACAGCTCAAGCCATGCCATGACTAAACAAGGGTGAAGCCTCCCTGCAATGCTGGTGGAGGAGCAGACTGGGGGGCGGTGATTATCCTACACTACAAAGCAGAACAGAACACTCTCCCAAAGGGAGCACCTGTGTGGAATATATGGCAATCTTAGCCATATATTATAGAAATGTTACAAATTAGTTATTTTAAAAACTATCAGAGTATACACTTTATTTTTTAAAGAACTCAACTGTATAAAGCTCAATAGTAACAGAAGACTTAGGATGAAGTCAGTAGAAATGTGGAGCTGAGTGTCTACAATTACCACCGAGTTTAACAAGATCTACACCAGCCCTTCAGTGATATGGTTTATCAGCATCCTTGAAATCAAAAACCATTGGAGAAAGGCTTTTAGTATCATTAATGAGATAAATAGGTACTTGACTTTGTCAATAGCAAGAAACACTGTCTCTAGTTTTAACAGTAGTATGTTGAAATCCAAGCCAAATAGTATGAATTCTCCAAGTTTTAGGAACAAAGAGGTTGTTAAAAGGAGCAACAGGCCATCTTTCAGTTTGCTTTCAGACACCTGATCATTCTGCTAATCTCACTAAGCCCTGGGAATCACAGTACCCTACTACACTTGTAATCCATCAGCTTGCAGAGATACAAGCAACTACTCTTGTTCCTACGACGACCTGCGTATAAGTCCCAGTGCCAGGGTACTTTCCATAAGTACAATCTCTAGTTCATAAAGCAGCACAGTTTTTCAACGCCTGTACTAATGATTCAGGCAAAAGCTTAGGTCATGAGTTTTTCACTCATTTGGTTTCTCATATAAGGATGCCTGTTGCAAGGTTTCTTGTTATTTAAAATATATAATTAAGTATATAAAATAATACGTATGTCAGTCAGAACCCAAAAACAGTTGCTACAGGGAAAAGGCAAGTGGGTTTGGGTTATATATTTCAACTTTAGACTTCTTTGTCCCATGTTGATCCCCAAGGGAGGAGCCGGAGTGCCTGCCAGGTCCACATCCAGCCAGAGGTCGGCTTCCCACTGCCATCCCCTTTCAGCAACTATGATGAGCAGTTTTATCATGAAGCAAGCACTGTGCCCTCACCCTGAGTTAGGCTTTCATGACATATATTCATCTTCTAAGAGACCTGTCTTTGAAATCTATGAGAACTGTATGTCAGCCCATGAACACAGGACCACAAGGCTTATGTAGTAAGTGGATAAACCATGTGTGACAAAGAGGATTGAACAAATTTCATACTACACTGGAGAGTTATCAGGATCTAGTCTGGACTTAACAAGATATCTCTGAAAAGGAATCAGTCTTCTTTCATGCCTTTATAGTAACATTATATTAACAGCTGCTCCTCATTTGAAGTCTTTCATTAAGGAGGAGATGGCTGCTGAGAAGGGGGGACTCATAAACAGAAGGCAGATGACTCATTAGCCACTGGGCAGGGACATGTGCACCATCAGTGGAAGGGCCGAGGGACTGCTGTCAGCACACGGCCTTCCAGTGGTGACTGCAGACACAGATCTGGGGAGGAAATCAATGTGCCAATTCTTGATTTACTGAGAGTCTCAAAATGCCACTGTTCCTTCCTGTTATCTCTTTGGTACTGTTGCCTTTTGATGACAGGCCTTTGATCCTAGAATTCTCCCATCTTTGTTGCCTTATCAGTTCTTTGCAAACTACCTATGGTTATTATTACTTAAAGCACAATTCTGAAAGGGACAAACATGATGATCTTAAGCCCAAAGGAATTTGTATCAAACTGTCTCATAAGCATGAAAAATAAATGCACAGAAATTGCGAGATATGCACCTGCTACTAAACCACTGATGGCATTTGTTCAGATGGAACCGAGTACACTTCTACATTGTATTGTTTTAGAAATCAGAAGTTAGACATGTATGAATGATGTCAAGAAGCAGTAATGTATGCATAATGTCTATACAGATACAGTATCTATGTGAAATGACCCAGCAAGCCATATTGTTTCTTCCCTGGAGCCATAAAAACTAGCTCTAAAGAATTAGCTGTCACTTTATTTACAAAACTCAAGTTTTGTTAGTAAATTCCCTTCACTGTAGGAGTTGACTCTGAAGTGATATTTTTCCCCCAAATATTTTTGTGAAAAAAATTTTGTAACTATAATAAAAATCCAATTGCAATTAGCTGTCAGTACTTATTTAATTGAAGCAAATACTTTTTGGTGTGGTCCACTGATGTTTTACATAAAGACTTCTATTCTGCATTGCTAATATGTACAAAGTGAATGAAAGCACACTTACACAGACAAGCTCTTGGGTTATTAAGGTCTAATTTTGGAGCTTTAAGAACATAAATGTCAAACATGGTCAATACTCTGGTATTATTTCAGACATGTTTTGTGTTCTGAACTGTTTGGAGGAAAGGTCCTTCACAATAAAAAGGTTAAGAGCTGAGGAAATGTACAGCAGTGACCTCTGGGCTGGAGCCGCCGCCTCTGTGGGAAGGTGCAGGCCTGAGCCTGATGCTCTTTTCAGTTCTGTTGGCTTTGTTCTTACCTTACATTCTCCTAGTTCTTCAGGAGCCTGGGATGAAGGAGAAATTATAACAAGTTACAAAATAAATGATTAGCTGACTCTAATATAAAATTATTCTGACTTAAATCTGTCAGGGGCTGGAGAGATGGTTCCGTAGTTTAGAGCACTGGCTGCTCTTCCAGAGGACCAGGGTTCAGTTCCCAGCGCCCACAGGCTACTCATCATCGTCCTTACCTCCAGGACCCAGGGATCCAATGCCCTCTTATGGCTCTGCAGGCAAAATATGCAAACACACAAAAGTATTTTAAAAATTCAACTTTCAATTACTAAAAATATTTCTATTTTAAATTGCTTTTAACTTTTCATATAAAAGTTGGATATAACTTATAAAAAGCAAGGGTGTGTCTGTCTTAGAGACTGGAGTTTCTTAATTCCTCATTTTTTTCCAGGTGAGCAAATACTGCAAATAATAAGAATAATGATTTCATTTCTACTAAGGAGGTATGTTCTGATGACCCAGGGAAGGCTGAGGCTGAGTTAGCATTCTGGAGATGGAACTTCATGCAACCTTCTCTTTTTGAAGGAGATTTTTCCTGTTTAAAGTAACTCTTCTGCTACAGTGTTGTTTTATATTCACTCACATTTTTTTTTGGGGGGGGGAGGGTTGACACAGGGTTTCTCTGTGTAGTTTTGGTGCTTGTCCTAGATCTGGCTCTGTAGACCAGGCTGGCCTCGAACTCACAGAGGTCCGCTTGGCTCTGCCTCCCGAGTGCTGGGATTAAAGACATGGGCCACCACCACCTGGCCTCATTCACATTTTTTTTAAAGAAATGTTTATAAGGAATTAGCATACCCCCTCCAAATTTCAAGGTCTTTATTTTTGATAATATATACATAATTTATTAATTCACATATAAACTACCAAAACCAAAGTTACAATTTTAATGAGAGACAGTAACTCAAGACTCTCTAGAGCTCTTGAGAATTTCCCATCTTTTAAACCAGGGCCCAGCAAACCATTTCTGATGAAAAGATCACAGTAGACACTTAAGGCATTGCAGGTCATACAGTATATGTCATGGTGTCCTAGTGTTTCTATTGCTATGAAGAGACACCATGACCATGGCCACTCTTATAAAGGAAAATATTTCATTGGGGCTAGCTTAGAGTTCAGAGGTTTAGTCCATTATTATCATTGCAGGACAAGGCAGACATGGTGCTGGAGAAGGAGCTGAGAGTTTTACATCTTGATCCACAGGCAGCAGAAGGTGTGGCTTGAACACAGGAGACCTCAAAGCCCACCCCCACAGTGACACACTTCCTCCAACAAAGGCACACCTCCTAATAGTGCCACTGCCTATGTGGGCCATTTTCTTTCAAACCACCACAGATGGCCACTTCCAGCAGCCACAGATAACAAGTACAGCTATCTGCAGCAGAGTTCTATACACAGTTGTCTGAACCTCAGCTAACTGTTGTACCATGAAACATCATCAACACTGGTGTTTAAACTTCAGGTAACCACTGTATAAAATGTTAGTCTTTTAATTTCTTTTCCAACAATTCAAAAGTGAGGAAAGAATTTCCAGCTTGCAGCCTAGATGAAAATGGGCAGGATGCCAGACCTAGCCTCTGTCTGTCTGCTGACCCTTGCTCCAAAATAAACCTTGGGGTCTGTCTGGTCACCTCAGAGTTTCAAATCCCTGCTTCCTAGAGATCGAAAATAGCCATTCAGATCTTCATCGGTAACTTCCTGTAACTTGGCTGGTTTCCACTTTGGACTCTGGTCTTTGTCAATGAGAACTGTCAAAAGAAGGTAGAGACATTAGCACATCCTTTTCTGCCATTATCATATTTAACTACTCAACTGATAACTGTGTCTTACTAGGCATATATTTCTAGAGCACATTTTCCTGCAAGGTTTATGCTTTTAATAAAACCCAGTGAACTAATCTGGCAGCTTAAACATTCCTCTTCCGTCCTCAGAATTACAAATGAAATTTCCATATTACAGACAGCTAAATCCAGCACTGGTGCAGATGGGAGGGGAGGCAGTGGAGGAGAGGGCCCAGGCTTCTAACCTGGCTTTGAGAGGAAAAATTAGTTACTTGAGGTAAAGGAAAGGAGACTATATACATAATTAAATGTAGATGCTGCCATTTTACCAAATCCTGTATAGATAGCTTTGAAATAAAAAAAAAAAAAAAAAAAATCAGACCACCATCAGGTAACCACAGAGTCTTTCTACTTGTACCTCATTACAGACATCAGTCAGCATACCCGCAGCATATGCCATAGGATTCTAAGTGTGAATGCTTAAGAAAATAAAAAGAGAATGCCTATTTTCTGGGGTTAATGCACTCAGTGACACACATGCCATTCAGGAGCCTGGATGGAGGGTACACAGGAGCTCCATATTGTTCCTCACAAGTACATGTGGAACTACAATTGTAAACAGTTAAAAAAGCATGGTTATGGTAGCAAATATCAGCCATGCCTAATGTACATAATTTTAACAAAGAATGAAAGTGTGTCGGGGGGAGAGGGAGAGAGAAGAGAATTGAAGCCTAGACTCTTGTAGCCTGGGCAAGCACTCTGTCATTAGCTTATATCTTCAGCCTTAAATATATAAGACACTCAGAAAAACTCTTAAATTAAGTACAGTTGAAGCAGCAATCTGGGAACCAAGGAAGAAGGATACCTTGTTGCATAGTTAAAGCTTTGTGCACAATTAAATGTAGATGCTGGAGAAGTATCTGTGCTTAGTTTTGTTCTGAGATGGCAGTCTCAGGTAGCTGAGGCTATAATTATGTGGCCAAATTTATACTGAAGGCATAAGTCTGTCTACTGTGGGAAACACATCAGAAATGGCTGTGATCCCTTCCGACTGAAAACTTGTATCTCTTAGCCAATGTCAAGGAAAGACTAGTCCTGGGGCATCCTTCCCACTAGTCTCTTTCCCTTTCAGTGTCTGGCAGGTACTTATCTACCTCCTTGGGATTCTACTGAAGGACACAGGAGTGAGCACTAATCAAATCTGTGCTGTGTTCCTGCGAGATAGAACGTGCTGCCTGTGCAGGAAGCTCGGCCTGAAGGACGGAGAGCTTCTAGTCCTTAGCTCTGCTGGCAGGGTTTGCTTTTATCAGACTTCATCCTAGATGTTAAGCTTGGGGATGTTTAAAAATCATCTCCCTAATTTGCTGACATATCATTATAGTTGTAAATTGCAGCAAGAATCCTAAACAATTTTACCCCAGCCAATGTTACTTTCTGAGTAAGTCTATGCTGAAATAGGAGGCAGCAAGGTTATCTCACTGTGAGCTAACCCTGGTGGTGCACCTCAGTCACCTCAGCACTCAGGAAGCTGAGGCAGCAAGAGGACAGGTTTCAGACCAGCCTGGCCTACACAGTAAAACCTTGTCTCCTAATAAAAGGCCTTTTTTCAATTTTAGAAACAAAAGTAGCTTGATAAGCAATTGCTTTGGGTATTTTGGTTATTATTGTTGGTGGTTTTTGTTTTTGTATTAGAGACAGGGTCTCTCTATTATGTGGCTCTGGCTGGCCTGGAACCTGCTCTGTAGACCAGGCTGGCCTGAAACTCACAGAGATCCGCCTGCCTCTGCCTCTGTGCTGGGATTAAACATGTGCACACCACATCTGCCAAGCACTTGCTTTGTGATTCAACACTCTGATGTTGACAAACTTCAACTCCTTTTTCATAAAGTAACTGAAACTATTTACCTAAAATATCTAAAACTATCTCGGATTTGCAAAAGGACCATTATAATATTTAACAAATAGTTTAGTGATAACTCTTAAGCAGTATAGGTCTTCCAAGAGCAGAGACCATGATTCTGATCTGCTTATGGCAATAACCCACAGGGAATTAATAGGAAAGATGCATACTTTGTTTTAACCATTCAGCCACCTGTGCAGACTCAACCTCATGTGTCTCTCAAAATGACCTGCACCCTCTGCTTATTTATGATACATCATACTACAAATTAGGAGAATTCTACACACACAGGTTTGGTATGTTTGGGAGGCAGAGGCAGGAAGAGACATACAAAATTTATGCAGAAGACAACTCATTTTATATATGGAATAACAGCTCTTTATAAACATAAGAACTATACATAAAAGGAATGGTTACAAGTTTGCTAAAGAAAAACTACATAAGCTTTTTCTAAATGCACTGCCCTGCGATGAGCAAAAACGTAAACTACAATGCCTCTGCGTTCTCCCAGTGATGCTAACTGCCTAAACCTCAGGAAGCGGGTGGTGGTGCAGACACTGCCCCATCATGAGAGGACAGTACTAAGGGAAGGGGAGAGGAGCAGCTGAGGGCTTCTAGTCAAGAGCTGATGCAACTTGCAAAAGCAGCATGGCATGTTTACAAGTTCACACGGCAGGTCCTGTGAACGGAGGGGGGGGGGGCAGGTCTGACACACTCATCAGAGGGGATAGGGTCTGACACACTCATCAGAGAACAGTGCCAAGATGGGAATGTGAAACATAATAGTTTAGGAGACACCTTTCCATATGTTACACTTACACACACACACACACACACACACACACTCTGCAACCATCCTAAAAGTTTAATTTTCACTAAAACAGCCACTGAAGTTAACTGAGAATGCTCACAAATCCTCTTCCCAACACTCAAGAACGAAGTACAGATATCTGTCACTTACCGGCTCTAACGCCTTCATGAAAGTCATGGCCTTCCTGAAAGAAAGTCAAGAGTGAGTGGAGGAACTCTAGCACCCTCTTCCTATGCTCTCTCTCCTCCTCCCACCTCAGCCCTTCACTCCTGTGACTACAACCTTGACCATGGCGCCCAGAGCCTGGGCCCCTCCAGATAGCTCCCTACGGACCACCTCCCAACTTCACTGGCTCAGGCAAGCCCACTGAGGCGCATCTTTGCTGCTCCTCAGGCAGTGTAGCCTACAACTCTTCCTGTGGTGCCTTCACAGTGTTCTTTCTCCAGACCAGGCTCTTGAAGCCACTGATACGGCCACTTGCTCTAGAAAATGACCTCAGCCCTCAAGCCTTTATACTATTCCAACAAATTCCCTACACTAGCTGCATCCCCACTGAAAAAAATCATAGGAATGTGAGTAATTTCATTTAAAATTCATGATTTATAAGTCTCAAACAGTCACAGAAAACTGCCCATGAACTATGACGTCTCCTCATTCTCAAGGTAATGTTTTAAAGCCTTTTGTCTCTTTTTCAAGACTAAAGGGAGGGAGCAGGGTTTCCGTGTCAAGGGCCAGTCATGCATACACTCCAGGTCACATCTCCTCTGCCCTCCCAGGGGTTTTCTTGAGAAGGGGTTCCACAGCTCTCTCCTGGCATCACTGCTGCAGGCCACAGGACCAAGTGGCTGAGCACATGCAGCTCAAATGCCTATCACTACCACAGTGACCGGGGGTTGCCTTGGAATGTAGCTTCCTTCATGACGTGGCTATATCAGTTCATCATGGACTGTTTTAACCTGTGTCCTAGCACAGGGCACACTAAGGGTTCAGTACATTAAATGCCCTGCAATCTTGTTTCTCTTTAGATAATTCCCAGTCCTTCCACCTTACAAATAAACCTCATAAGAAGAAAAGGCTGCATAGCTATATTATCTTCAATTCTTCACAGCCCATCTCTTGCATTTCACCTCCAGTTTATGGCACCCCTAACCTCTGCCACTGCCACTCTGAAATGGCTTGCTAAAACTCACTCTTTGATTATAAACTTTCCTCTTACTATTGCCTTATTCCTCATAGATTTGGGTGTGTTGTGTCTTCATTCTGATTCAATTTCAGTAATTTATTTCCTTGGTGATCCATTCTTTATTCAATGGTGTGCAGTTTAACCCTTAAGACCTTGTGTATTTTCTATCACTGTTGATATTTAGCTTTATTCCATTGTAGTCAGAAAAAATGCAAAGAGTTATTCCCATTTTCTTTTATATGTTGAGACTTGCTTTGTATCATAATATGTGGCCTATTTTTTGAGAAAATTCCATAGGCTATGGAGAAGACAGTGTACTCTCTAGTGTGTGGTTCAATATTCTGCAGGTAACAGCCCCATTTCATGTTGAGTCCCACTATTTTCCAGTTTATTTTTAGATGATGTGTCCTTTGGTAAAAGTGGGGGTACTGAAGTTACTATTAATGTCCTGGGGTAACCACTGGCTTTATGTGTAGTAGCATTTGCTTTATGAAGTGAGATGTACCCAGTTTGCTGTATATGTTTAGGCTATAATGTCCTCTCAAAGGATTGTCCTTGGATCAGTGTGATGTGACTGTCTTTGTAGCTTATTAGTTTGTTTTTTCCACATTATTATTGGGGGGCAACAGTGGAAGGAGGCCTCTTCCATCAGCAGTATTCACAGGTTCTTCAGCCATTGCAGACTTGGGCCCTGAGGGTCCTGGGGGTGGCTGGGCACATCTGGCATGTTCCCATTATCTCAAACAGGCACTGGGTAGACGTAGGGTGTGGCCTTGTTGATCATGCCAGAATACTTGGTATAGGGGCTGATTATGGGCATAATTATAGCGAGACCCCAGACAGAGAAAGACACCACCAGTACTGGCTCGTTCGCCCAGGCATTCTTGAGGAAGGCGGAGATTCGCCCGGCCATCTTGGTCTTGGAGGCAACCAGGGCCGCTTCTTATTAGTTTTAATTTGAAGTCTCTTTTGTCAGTATCAGGACAGCAATCCCTGTCTCCTCACCCTCTCCTTGGAATGGGCACCTGTGGCCATTCTCTCACCCTGACCTTGTCTCTCTCTTCAGTGATGACGTGTTTCCTGGAAGAAACAAAGTGCTGAGTCCTGTTTTAAGTCCAACCTGTTAACCTGTCTTTGACTTGGGAGCTGAAATCACTGATACTACGACCGGTGTATTCTGACTGTCAGATGTGTCAGACCGTTGCCTCTGTGGTGTCTGTCTTCTTCGTTCCCTTGTAACCACTGACCCTACGTGGTTTTTCTCCCTGTCCCCTCTTGCTAAGTTCATCTCTCTCTTCCACTCTCCACCAGTGGCTCGGTGGTCGCAGACTACTTCCTTCTGCTTTTACTGCACAGCTTTTTCTTTTGTCTTCAGTTAGGAAAGGCAGATTTGCTGGGTCAGACAGTCTGGGTTGGCATCGGTGGTCTCTCACTGTCCGAGCCTGTCTGACAAAATCTTAAGGTCTACACTGCAGAGTCAGCTGTTCTTCAGATAACCCTCCTTTCTGTGTGAGGACTTGGCCTTTAGTGTTTTGATGGCATATGATGTGGGGATCTGTTTTGACCATATTTGTGCTCTGTATGCCTCATTCACCTAGACGGCATCTCTCTATATTTGGAAAATTTTCTCCCATGATTTTATTGAAAATATTTTCTATGCCTTTGACCTGCTTTCTTCTTCGATGCCTATAATTCATAAATTTGGCCCACAGATCCCACATACTCTCCATGATTTTTGTAAAAGACTGATCATTTTCTTGGACTATGACCCAATTTCTCTACCTTTCCTTCAAGCCTTGATAATCTGTCTGCCACTTGCTTATTCTGTTCTGAATTTCACATGTTCTATAATTTCCAAATCAGGAACTAATAATACTCAGTATAAAATTCTTACCATACATGCTTGGGCTAGCCGATATTCCATGGTCAGTACCTCTTGCAAGGTCTTTGAAGAGCCCTCCATGAGCTGCCTCAGTGTGATCTTAAGGGATGTTGGAGACATTTTATTAATTACCTTTGGGGGAAAAAATATTCCTTGTTACTGCACCTTTGCTGTATGTAATAAGCTAGCTAAATTTCTATGTAAGCCAGATTAGCACCTGTGCTTTAGAACTTCTTATGCCTTAGCTGAGCTCTGCCAAAGCATGAAATAGAAACATTCTAGCCCACCACAACAGTAACAGATCACTCCACAAATGGAGTAACTTAAAGCCTAATCAAATGAACCTTATTTGAGTTTGCCTGGCTTAAGCTAAGTAGATTTAAGTACACAGAAGCAGAACACACATCATCTCAGGAACATCCCTCGAAATATCAAGGCAGGAAAGGAGAGCTGAGCAACCAAGAAGGGAAGGAAGGAGCTACTGACTGCTTTGTCCCCAGCTCTCAGGAAAATGCTTAAAGACAATAAGAAAAGAAAAGGTAGAGAGGTAGCAGCTGTGGTCTGGTCACATCTTAACTGAAGTGGGCTCTTCACCACTGAAGAAAATCTTGTGCTGTGAGATAATGCTTTGGTATACTGGTTTAATAAAACACTGATTGGCCAGTAGCCAGGCAGGAAGTATAGGCAGGGTAAGCAGATGAGGAGAAGTTTGGGAAGAGGAAAGCTGAGTCAGGAGATGCCATCCCACCGTCCAGGGGGCAGCATGTAATGGCACACAGGTAAAGCCATGGAACATGTGGTGATACATAGATTAATAGTTATGGGTTAATTTAAGATATAAGAGCTAGCTGGCTAGAGAGATGGCTCAGAGGTTAAGAGCACTGGCTGTTCTTCCAGAGGTCCTGAGTTCAATTCCCAGCAACCACATGGTGGCTCACAACCACCTACAATGAGATCTGGTGCTCTCTTCTGGTCTGCAGGCTGAACACACATAATAAAAAATAAATCTTTAAAAAAAAAAAAAAAAAAAGAGCTAGCTAGCAAGAAGCCTACCATGGCCATAGTTAAAAAATAATATAAGCCTCTGTGTGTTTATTTGGGTCTGAGTGGCCATGGGACCGGGTAGGACACAGGGAAACTTCCAACTACAACCTCTACTTAACTTAGATACAGAAAACAGCTCATGACTATGTCTTCTTTAATATTAGTTAAAAAATAAGAATGCCATACCTGATCCTTCAGCTACAATGCCATGCGCCTGGTTCTACATTTAAGATACTATTACTAGTGTTCCAAGTCCACATATGACTGTGGCCACCTGGCTGATACAAGAGGCCATCACATATATGCAATCTCCTTTATGACTGCACACACAGTTCTCAGCCTGATTGTTGATTGAATGGCTCAAAGGTTTAAACTGGGTTCAAAGAATTCTCATTTCAAACTCTGTATTTTTTATTTTTAAATTTTCATTTTTGTTTTGCATGTGTGTATTACTTGATTATAATTTACTGGGTATCTTATCCCCCTCCCCCACTGAACACTCTTTTTTCCAACAAGCAACAAGTCCCCTTGCTACATTCCTGTCTTTTCTATGTGTGTGGTCCACTGCATTTATTTAGGGCTGCCTGCATGCAGAGCATGGCAAGGGGTGGGGCGTACTTGAACAAGGTAATTTACCAGTGGATACAGCACTGAGGAATGCAACTCCCCTTCCCCAGCAACTATCGACTACCAATAGCTCTTCAGGGAGTGGTGAGGCCTCCCGAGCTCCTCCCCAACCCATGACAGAATGGCGATGGGCCCAGTCTGGTACTTTGTTCAGTGTTCTTTTTAACATCCTCAAGTCTTTCCACACACACTCAAGAAACAGAGTGACAGAGGACAGAATCTCACTTAGCACTTGCTGAAGATTAGAGCTTTACCAATGCACAGGAGAAGTTCAGGAGAGGCAGCAGCCTACCCACAAACCAACTGCTAGTGAAGAGAGGACAATGATAAAAGGCCTTTATAAGCTGCACCCTTGAGGGGGCTCAGTCTTCTGAGCTAGTGCCTTCAGGATGCCATCCCATGTTCTGGTCCTAACAGCAATTCTGCTCCAGGGATATTTGGAAATGCAATACTGGTACTAAAGTCCTTCTCTGTTACATTCAAAGGACATAAAACCAGCTTCCCTTGGTCCTCAAAAGCTAGCAGGTAGGCATGACATGTTGGGTATAGTCAAGTTTAAAAGAAATGTTTTCAGAGGCTTAGGAGGACACTATCATGGAATACTGATATCCCTCAGACAGGCTTCCCTGTCCCAAGATGTCCATACTCAGTTGGGACACAAAGGATTCATGCATTACCTTCAATTGTTCTATGGCAAAAGGTGAACCATCCTGCCGTAAGTTTTCAATAATCTGTTCCACAGTATTAGCTGAAAAACAACTATAAAAAAAGAAACACAATTTCACCAATGCACAAGTAATTCCCTATTTCCAAGACACCAGTGAGCCTGAGCACTGGCTTTCCCCAAGTCCCATTTCAATACAAAGACTTTTCAATGTGCTTTTTCAAGGGAGGATATGCACAGTACTACCCGGGTAAGAGCACTTGTCATCTGCCGCTGCCAGTGGGAAACAAGCCTACTCTTGGCTTCTCGTTTGCCTTCCTGATTGGCTGGTACTTGTATTTAAATACACGTCTAAACTACAAAAACAGAGGCGGTAGCACCTGTCTTCCTCCTGTTCTTTTCTTGGGCCAGTCGGCTAGGTTCTCAGATCACAGCACAAGGCCTCTGGCTTAACACCTTCTGGGAAGATGACATTGTGAGTATAAAAGGTAAGGTAATTCGATTATACTCTAGCTTTTCTTCCCAACTGTAAAAAGAGGTATTTTAAATTAAAATGAGTAAGCAGGGAAGAGGATGGCAATGGCTATTTCCTCTTGGAAGTAGGTGAGATGTTCCTTTCAAAGTAAATGAAAATGAAAGTGGGATACTACCCATCTCAAACTATGGAGCATTATCAAACAATATAATGACAATGGGAGCAGACCTGACTTAAATAGCCTTCCAAAGGACAGCATGATCAGTATCTTGTGCTAAATACCTGTTTATTTTGTCCATGTGTTCCTCAAATATGACAGATTTGTCTTGATCCATCTTGGACTGTTCAAAAAGAAGCAATTTGAAGTGACTCAAATCTTTTTAAAAGTTCATCATGTTTAATGATACACTTTGTGACAGATTATCACTTTCATTCAAATTACATTTAACAGTCTCATAAATAACTGCCACCATATGTTCAAAATTCAGACAATCTGCAGAACTCCAGATAAGCTCCTGAAAGTGTCAAAGGCAAAAAAATCTTTTATTTATATTTTTATCATCTAAATGTTTCTATGAATCTAAGGATAAGAGTCTAGGACCTCAGACCTGAGAACACAAGTGTCAAATCTCCATCAGGGCTAGAAATTCCCACTGCATGGGTGGCATCCCTGCATCTCTACCTTGGGGGAGGAGGGGAACTACCTCAGGAAGTCAACCCCACGTGCTAGCCAACTACTGAATTCAGTATTCAGCCTTTACCACTGTCCTACCTCTCAGCCTGTATGTCATGTGTTTCTCCATTCCAATACTTAAGAATCCAACACTCTGGATGGTCCTGTTTATCTTTAGTAAATTATGACATGTCCAGCATAGCTGTCAATTGAATGGTGCATTCTAAGGATCAGGCAAGTACCTACATGTACCAGGAGGAGCTCCCTGAGTGCTGGTGCACAGGGGAGAACAGCAGACACTGGTTCTGCAAGCTTGCAGCTCAAAGGGGCCGCATGTCATCCACTTAGCACGCTCCCTCTTTTCTGTACAGCACCCCACCTATCCCCGGCCCTTGGCTAGACTTTCTAGACCTTTGGAGGTGTAACTGCACTTACTAAAACTTGAAAGCCACTTTTGATTGTTTCCCTACTCCACATCAGTGTCCTGTCTGGCCTCTGCCCTGTCTCTAGGTCTCTCTACCTGACTATCCCCCCTTCCTTTTCTCAGTTCTTCCTCTCTCCTATTCTTTTCCTTCTTTTTTGCAGTGCTGAAAAAACAGCCTTGCACATGCTGAGCAAACACTCCACCACTGTGCTATGCCCCTGCCCACTGCGCAGGTCTTCAGAGGTTCACGGTTCCTTAAAGGGCACTCCACAGGGTTCAGCTTGCTCCAGCGGCTTCCTACACTGAGGATGATGTCACAGTCTCACTTCTGAGTTAGAGCCTTCTTCTTTATAGTGATCTCATTTCTACCTTGGTTCCTTCCACTTTATTTGACTTCATCAATTTCAGTGAAATTTTAGAAGATTCATGTATTCAACTGTGATTTTAAGGATTCTCGACTGTGTGTATTGTGTGTGTGTGTGTGTGTGTGTGTGTGTGTGTGTGTGTGTGTGTGTATGCATATGCAAATGCATGGTATGGATAGGTATTTGTGGAGACCAGGCAATTCTGCTACATCTGGCGCCCAATGTGGGGCTCAAACCCATGACCCTGAGATTAAGAGTCTCATGCTCTACCGACTGAGCTAGCAAATTGCTAACTCGGCCTTTGTGGAACATCTCCGAAAGCATGGCTTGTAAGTAATCTACATGATTGAGCCCATTGATGAGTATTGTGTGCAACAGCTGAAGGAATTTGAGGGTAAGACCTTAGTGTCAGTTACCAACAAAGGACTTTTAAGATTCCTGCTACAAGGCCTCAACCTTAGATGTCACTCCTCTTTAAGTGCTATCTTATTAGCCCCTGAGCTCACCACTTAACCTAGGCTGGCTGGCTGGCAAGCCTTGGGGGCTCTGCTTGTCTCCACCTTTCCAGAGCTGGGGTTACAAATGCACCACAGCTAGCTTTATGAAAAGCTTCCATAGGTGGGTGCTGGGGATCAGGTTCAAGTCCTGATATACTTGTGCAGCAAGTACTTCACTGACTGGTTACTACCTCCCCAGCTTCTATTTTGGGCCTTTATAAGAAAACTTAGGTAACATAAGAAAGAAATTAAACATTGCAGCATATTTTATTATTAGCATTTCACTTTAGCAGCTCCGCAAATAGTCTGAACATTGAACCTCTGTCACAGAAATGCCACAGAGAATTGCAAAAGCTTTTGCAAAGAGCTCCTTCCAAGGCCAGGCACTTAAGTTCAAAAGAGAAGCTGTGCAGTTGCACAGGAGGAGGGTAGGCATCAGATGGCTGGCCCAACACTGAAGCTCTGGCCCTCCCACCAAGCCTTAAAGTAAATGATCCTCAGTGCGCTTTCTACAGCCACAAGCCAAAGCTTACCATCTGCTCACTGTGTGAGCACTGTCCTTTCCTGTGGCTGGAGGCTGACTTACCTCAGCCTGGTAGCTTTCTATGACACCTGCAACGTCTTCTGCTGAAGGCGACTTCAAGGCCAATAGTTCTTCCTCTAACTTCTGCAACTAAAGGAAAGGGAGTAAGACATGAGACTTTACAGAGGCACAAAGCTTTCAACCCCTTAGGAGTCTTATCTTAAAATCTATGCTCCCTTCACATCAACCCTGAAAGAAACCTAGGCTACAGCTACGTGCACACACACAGCAAATGCTACCTCTGAAGGATGGACAAGATAGGAAAGAAGGCGCCCTTGTGATATGGGACAGCATGGAGGAAGAAAGGGAAGGCAAAACAAAGGATGGGGTGGGCTGAGGTACTTTCTCCAAGGTCACACAGCCATAAGCAATCAATTTCATACTCATACTTACCAAAGATGTGGGACCTCAGCCACTCTAGCCAACACCCAAACAATTACCTTCTCAGAATCGACAAAGTGTGTGGCGATTCCTGCTCTATGCACATCTCTTCCTTTTAGTCTGAACCCTGTCAGTGCAAGGAAGTAACCCAGCTTTCCTTGAAGTCTTGGCAAGAAATAACCTCCACCCACATCAGGAAATAGCCCTGAAATTAAGTACAGCAAAAAGAATAACAAACAGAAGATGAAGTTAGTCTCTTATGTCTCGCAGTAACTTCTATACAGACTGTGAATCTGCACTATAAATAAGTGCTATACAACAAACTCAAATCACACACACACACACACAAAAAGTTATAAATTGTTAACTTGTTTTGAACATTTTCCAAATTCTTTGTATCCCATTGTTATAGCAGTAAGTAAAGTATATGACTGTACGATATTTTGTATATTAGGAATATGCAGTACTGGGGGATAGATGGTCAGTGAGGACTTGAGTTTGACCCCTAGAACTCAGGTTCAAAAGTCCAAGGGTGTCAGCATCTGACTGCAATCCCAGAGCTGGACAAGTAAAAGCCAGAGAAGTAGTAGGGTCACATGACTAGCTTAAGCAAGCTCCAGGACAGTGAGGAGGCCTTGTCTCAAAGACAAAAGGTGGACGGTACCTAAAGAATGACAGCCAGGGCAACTAGCAAACTACCGGCTTCCCAAACAGAAAGTACAGAACTTCTTTTCCTGTTAACTTGAGAGACAGCCTCGAGGAGTAGCCCAGAGTGGCCTTGAACTTGTGATCTTTCCTCAGCCTGCAGCCTCCCCAGCACTGGGATTACTGGTATGGGTTACCATGCCCAGAAAGTGTGATATTTTAAACATAAATTCTGATCAGAGTCTTACTTCATATTTCTTAAAATTTTTCAGTGGCTGTGTTTTCTCTTAGACCGGAACACCTGCCAACCCAGTCATAAATGTCCCCCCACCCCTGCTGTGTGTTCAGTTGCATCTCTTATCATCATGCTCGGACCCAGCCACTCCTGCGTCTTCTCATTTGCCCTGCACCCACCTCCTGACAAGAGCCTCAGCAGCCTTCTGAACACAGGAGACTCTCCTGTCCTGAAACATGCCCTTGTCCCGCAAGGTGTGGCTGGGCCTCCGACACATGAGTGTGTCTTTTCATCTCACTGTCTCTACACCTTAATCTCTGAGTGCTGCAGAGGCTACATTTGCTATTGGGATGCCCACCTGTGGTTAGTTCCCTTGACTCCTGTGGCTTTTAGTAACATCCATATGCTGATTATTCTCGGTTAGTAACAGAACTGTGTCCCAAAATCTGTATGTTGAAGCCTCAGACCACAATGTAACTATTATTTATAGACAGAACTTCGGGTGTTGTGGATTAATCCTTTTGTACACTGTAAAGATGTATCTTTGCCAAGGCACCTTCTTACTGCTTTAATAAAAAGCTAAAGGGCCATTAGCTAGGCAGGAGGTATAGGAGGGACAGCCAGACACAAAGGACTCTGGGAAGAAGAAAGGTGGGGTCACCAGGAGATACAGAGGAAGCAAAACATGCTGGAGGACAGGTAAAGCCACAAGCCACATGGCAATACATAAATTAATAGAAATGGGCTAATTTAAGTTGTAAGAGCTAGTTAGTAACAAGCCTAAGCTATGGCTGAGCTTTTGTAATTAATAATAAGTCTCCATGTTATTACTGGGGAGCCTGAAGTACTGAAGAAAAGGTCCAACTACATTCTGGTATGTCAGGTGGCAAGGGGGATACCATAATCCATCAGAACTATCCTTATGAAAGAGACACACACACAGAGGAAAGGCCACATGAAGACATGGCAAAGAGGTGGCCATCTGAGAGCCGAAGGAGGTAGTTCAGGAGCCTGACCTTGGCTCTCAGCCCTCAGAGATGTGAGAACCAATATGTTGTTTAAGCCAATCAGTCTATGGTTTTATTGAATAGACTGAAGTTGATGAACAGTCTCAAACCTAGTTGTGCCTGTCCCCTCCAATACCAAACTCGAGAGCTGTCTTCTCTGCAGTCACATGGTGTGGAAGCATCTCCACACGGCAAAACCACAGCTCTGGACTCGCATCCCTTCAACTACAGTGTTTTTTTTCTGACCTGCCTCCTCCAGCCAGAAGCACAAACTGAACTGTCCCTGAACAGTCTGGTGCTGTCCCTGCCGACACCTCAGGTCTCCCCATCCTGGGCTCTCCTAGCACTCATCACTACAGTGTGTGAATAAAGGATCTGAACCTCAGGAAGGGATACAAGAACTAAGTGGAAAGCCAGAGGCCTGAATCCCAGATCCACCAACAAGATGAGCTGATGACAAAGGCAGATCTTGCCTCTGGAGTGGAAAATAATCATCGATAGCTTAAAGCATCATTTCCATCTTATGCAAAAACAAAACACCAAACCCTAAATGTCTAACAAGATCAAAGTGTTTCCAAGCAACTTTCGTTCATCATAGAAGAAAGTGCCAGAACATTTGTAAGAACTCAAAATGTCAAAAGAAGTACAGGCTGGCAGATCTATGTAAATTCAAGGCCAGTTAGGATCAGTCAGGATGACTACATA
Source organism: Onychomys torridus (assembly GCF_903995425.1). Lineage (NCBI taxonomy): Eukaryota > Metazoa > Chordata > Mammalia > Rodentia > Cricetidae > Onychomys > Onychomys torridus. The sequence continues at coordinate 33,822,680 of NC_050465.1, forward strand.
TTGTCACAGAGAGGTGGGCAGGGAGTAGGGAGAGGAGAGATGGGAGAAGGGAGAAAAACCAAACAAAATAAAGAACCTTCAAACATATTCAACACCCAACAAAAGAAAACTTGCACTTAGAATCTAATAAAAAATTACTATCTGTCTTAGTCAGGGTTATTATTACTGCAATGAAATACATGATCAAACACAAGTTGGGGAGGAAAGGGTTTATTTAGCTTACACTTTCACATCAATCTCCCACCACTGAAGAAAGTTAGGACAAGAACTCAAAACAGGGCAGGATCCTGGAGGCAGAGGCCACGGAAGTTGCTGCTTACTGGCTTGCTCATCATGGCTTGCTCAGCCTGCTTTCTTACAGAACCCAGGACCACCAGCCCAGGGATGGCTCCACCCACCATGGGCTGCCCCCCCCCCCCCATCAATCACTAATTAGGAAAATACTTTACAGGCTTGCCTGTAGTCCCATCTTATGGGAGAATTTACTAACTGAGGTCCCTCCTCTCAGATGACTTTAGCTTGTATCATGCTGACATAAAACTAGCCAACACACCAGCCATCTAGTGGTGCAAACTTTTAGTCCCAGAACTTGGGAGGCAGAGCTAGGTGGATCTCAGAATTAAAGGCCAGTCTAGCCTACACAGACCCTATCTCAAAGAAAAAAAATTAGACATCTAATATGGCATGATAAATATAATGAGACTGAATTAATTGAAACTGACATCATTGTAAGAATTCGCTCATATGTTCAAAATATTTAGACAGAGAAGTCATATATTTAGCAAGTCAAATCCTATTTCCATAGATGAAAGGGGAAATGAAAGCACAGACTAAAAGCTATTTACAAATGCTAAGGGCAGATAAGACTTTGCAGAGGCAGAAGTATAAAATATAGAAATAGAAACTAAATAAAAAAACACTCTAAGGTGACATGCACTTAACACACCCCACTGAGCGTCATCACTTAGCCACACAGCACACTACCCCAATGCATCAACTGTGCATTCTTATGATCACGTGGCTGACCAGGAGCTGCAGCCCAGGAACACAGGAGAGTGTCTCACTACACAGTACTATCCCAGGAAGGGATCAGAATTCAAAATCTGGAGTACAGCTTCTACTAAATGTGTACATAAAAGTGATTTCTAAAAAAGCCAATTAACCTGCTTTTATCTGACAAGGCTAGAGAAATAAGAGCAGTAAATGAAAACCAAAGTAGTTGAAAATAAGTAATAAATATCCCAGCAAAAAACAGTTATGTGAAAACCAAATTCTGATTTAAGATCAATATAATTGATAAACTTCAAATTAGAATGACCTGAAGAAAAAAGGAGTAGACATAACATTAATCAAGACTGAGAGGATCAGAGAACACTATAGAGTCTACACGTATTAGAATACCATGGGCTGCATTACACTAATAGATTGTAAAAATTCCTCCAATGCTTGTGCAAGAAGATAGCTTGACTGGCCAAGTATGTACCAGAGGTTTTGAATCGACGGTTACAAACTTTCTCAAAAAGAAAACTACCAGCCTAGATGGCTTTACTGATGTATTCTATACAAGGTCTTCCAGAAAGGAAAAAAGAAAAACAAACAAGCAGCATAAGCAACACTCAGACAAAGAAAAGTCATTACAAATCACACTGCAAACTCCCACAATCAGAACCACAACAATTACAAATAAAGTTTCAGCAAATCAAACCAAATAACATATTAAACATATCAGGGGAAGATGTATCACAGGGAAATTTGTACATAAAAACCATTCAAAATAAATTACTAAGGGTTGAGGATTTAGCTCAGCGGTAGAGCCCTGGGTTCGATCCTCAGCTCCAAAAAAAAAAAGAAAAGAAATGGTAATAAATTACTATTAACAAACTAAAGAAAAAAGAAAAAGCCAATGATCATCTCAATAGATGCAGGAAAAAAAATCTCATATTAGTAACTTAACAATACACCTAAAAAATCTAAAGCAACAAGAAGAAATAATAACCCACAAGTAGATGGGAAGAAATAAACTCAGGGCTGAAATCAATGAAATAAAAACATTAACAGACAAAATGGTGGTGCTGTACTTCTATTTAATCCCAGCACTTGGGAGGCAGAGGCAAGTGGATCTCTGAGTTTGAGGCCAGTCTGGTCTACAGAGTGAGTTCCAGGACAGCCAGGACTACAAAGAGAAACCCTGTCTCTAAAAAACAAAAACAAACAAAGAACAATAACAAAATCAGTACAAAGAATCAATGAAACAGAGCTGGTTCTTTGAGAATAATCAACAAGACTGACAAACTCACCCAAATCAACTAAAAGAAGATCCAACTAAATAAAATTAGAGGTGAAAAGGAAGAGTTAACAACAGACACCAAGGAATTCTGAGAATCGTCAGGACAATTGAAAAATCTGCATTCCACCCAACTGGAGAATCTAAAGGAAATACATTAATTTCTTGATATAAATGACCTACCAAAACTAAGTCAAGATAAAATAAACAATTTGTAATGACCCATAACCCCTAGTGAAATAAAAGCTATAATTAAATCTCCCTACAACAACAAAACTGAGTGCCAGATGGATTCAGCACAGAATTATGCTAGTCCCTCGAAGAATAATTAGCACCAATATTATTCAAATTATTCCACAAAACAGAAACCAAAGGTTCACTTTCTAGTTCTTTTCACGAAGCCACTAATATCCTAATACCTAAATGACACAAAGACCTAAAAAAAAGTATATAGACCAATATCCCTTATGAATATAAATGCAAAATTTCTTAGTAAAATACTCCCAAACCAAATCCAAACAGACATCTATCATGATCAACTTGTCTTTATCCCAGAGATGCAGGATTGAGAGACTAGAATACATGGGCCATACCTGCTAATAAAGGTCACTTACAGCAAGCCCACAGCTAACATCAACTTACATTAAAGTGAGGAATGAGACAAGGCTGTCCACTCTCTCTCAGTATGCAACTGCAAGTCTTGGCTACAGCAACAAAACAACGCAGATCAAGGGGATACAATGTGGAAAAGAAGACGTCAAGGTATCTCTATTTGCAGGTGGTGAGACTGCATATATGATGCTAAAAACCCCATCAGGAAAACTTCTATAGCTCATTAAGCACTTTTAGCAAAATAGCAGGATACAAAATTAACACACACAAATGAGTAGACTTCCCATATACAAACAACAAACACACTGAGAAAGAAGAAATAAAGGAAAGAGTACCTTTCACAATAGCCTCAAAACAAAAAACAAAAAAATATCTTGGAATAACTCTAACCAAGCAAATGAAAGACTTGTACAATAACAACTTTAACACTGAAGAGGATATCAGAAGATAGAAAGAGCTCCTAATGCTCATGGATCAGTAGGATTAACATAGTAAATATGGCCATCCTACCAAAAACAATCTACAAATTTAATGTGAGCCCCATCAAAATACCACCAATTCTTTATAAAAAATTTTAAAAAATCTTAACGTCATATGGAAACACAAAAAACCAGGATTAGCTAATCCTGAATAATAAAAGAACTTCTGGAGGTATCACTACCCCAGATTTCAAGTTGTTTCACACAACTATAGTAATAAAAACAGCACAGTATTGGCTTAAAAACAGACATGTTGATCAATGGAACAGAATTGAAGACATAAGTCCACATAACTATAGACACCTGATTTTTAACAAAAAAGTAAAAAAAAAATGCACATCTGAGAAAAGGCAGCATCTTCAGCAAATGATGCTGGTCAAACTGGATGGCTGCATGTAAAAAAATGAAAATTGATCACTATCACTCTGCACAAAACTAAAATCCAAACAGATCCTGGACCTCAACATAAGACCAGATACTCTGAATCTGATACAAGAGAAAGTGGAGAATAGCTTTGAACTCATTGGCACCAGAAATGATTTTCTGAACAGGACACGGATAGCAGAGGCACTAATATCAACAATTAATAAATAGGACTTCATGAAATCCAAAAGCTTCTGTATGGCAAAGGACGCCATCATTTAGGCAAAGTATCAGCCTACAGAATGGGGAAAAAACTTTATCTATTATATATCTGATAGAGGGTTAGTATCTAGAATATATAAAGAACTAAAAAAAAAGCAAAAAATCTGAACATCAATAAAACACATAAGTCAATTAAAATAATAAGTTGCTAAACTAAGCATAGAGTTCTTGAAAGGTGGAACACAAATGGCTGAGAAACACTTAGAGAACTGTTCCAATGTTCAACAACCTTAGCCATTAGTAAAATGCAAATTAATACTACTTTGAGATTGCATCTTACACCAGTCAGAATGGCCAAATCAATAAAACAAATGACAGTTTACGCTGGCAAGGACATGGAGTAAGGGGAGCACTTACTCACTGCTGGTGGGAGTGCAACCTTGTACAATCACTATGAACATCAGTGTGGGTTCCTTAGGAAGAGGGGAGTCGATCTACCTCAAGATCCAGTTGTACAGTAAGCCCAAAGGACTCACCGTCATACCACAAGGACACTTGCTTAGCCATGGTCATTACTGCTCTCCTCATAATAGCCAGGACCTGTACATACCTAAATGTCCATCAGCTGATGAACAGATCATGAAACTGGTACATTTACACAATGGAGCTAGAAAAAAAATCATTCTGTGTAAGGTAACCCAGAGCCAAAAAGACAAACACTATATTTTCTTTTATATGTAGATGTTAGCTTTTAAGCTTTCTACATCTGGACTACAATCTGAATGGCCACAGAGGTTAGGTACCTAATAAAGAAGTAGAGAGGAGGAGAGGACCTCCCAAGGAACAAGACAGTGTGCAGTGTGAGAGAGACTGTGGAGCATTTAGTCCTGAATGGGATGTCTTCATCACACCCTCTCCCTCAAGGCTCAGGGATCTATCTGTAAGGAAGAGGGGGCAGAAAGATAGGCAAGGGCCAGAGGTGGTGGGTGATTCCAAGGAAAGACTGTCTTGCAGACACAACAGGACAGATGCACATATGAACTCAGAGACTATAGCAACATGCACAAGACTAGCATAGGATCAAGCTATATGGGGTCTCAGCTGTGAGAGAGGCATGTGAACACAACCCTAACCAATAGCCATCTGCAGCTGAGACCTGCTAGGACAGGGAACATCAGCTTTCTCCAAATGAGTGTCACTAGGAACGTCAACCACACTCCAGGACAGGCCCATGTCTGGAGTGGCTGGCCATCACAGAATGAATTCAGTGGCATTTTTGTGTTGTATTTTCCTCTGTTTTAGCATTATTTTCTTATTGGCCTTTTACCTGTTTGTTTTGATTTGGGGTTTTGGGTTTTTGTGTGGATGGATTGCTGCTTGTTTTTTGTTTGTTTGTTTTGTTTTGTTTTCATTTTTTTTCTCTCTTCTAAAGGGAAGAAAGAACATAAAATTAGGTGGTAAGGATGCTGGGAGGAGCTGGGTAGGGAAAAAACATGATCAAAATATATTGTCTGAAAATGTTTTCAACCAAAATGAAAAACATTATCTACAATATCAAGTAGTAGGAAATGGACACAATTCTGGTAAAATATGTCTAAGACCTACACACTGAGAACTATAAAATTTTGGAAAATTAAAACTGAAAAACTGACTTGTTCTAAAGACACCATCTTACTAAGATGCAAATTCTTGGGCCGAGGAGATGACTTAGTGAAGAATGTGCCATGTCAGCATGAGGACCAGTTTAGATACCCTGGAAAGAGTTGGGTGTGGTGGCACATGCCTGCAATCCCAGTGCTGAGAAGGTGCACATGAGGGTCCGCAAGGCTTGTTGCCAAACAGTCTAGTTACATGGGCCAGCTTCAGATTCAATCAGTGACCCTGTCTCAAAAAATAAGGTGGAGAGCAACAGAGAAAGACACCTCTGTCCTCCACATGCACAAGCCAGACGCACACCGTCACACACACAAACACATACAGCACAACCATGAAAGAAGTCAATTTTGCCTAAATTGAGAAGATTGTAACCTTCCCAAACACAACAGAAGGCATTTTTTGTTGCACTTCACAAACTAAATTTTATACAGAAATGCAAATGGCTTTTATAACCAACACCACTGGGGGTGGGGTAAAGCTGAGGGTGGTTACTGCTACCTGATTTCCAGAGCACTGTAAGGCAAAAGCAATCAAGATGGTGATGTACCAACTGGCAGCACAGACATCTACCAGACACAATGGCGAAGACACATCAGCCCTTTCCACAGAGAGTCAGTCCCTGGTCATTTTAAGTTCTTTCATTGCTGTATCCACATGGAGTCTTTTGGCTCCATATGTACAGGTATAAAACATCTGAAATGTAGTAAAGGAATGTGATTCAAAAGTAATTGCAGCTGGGCAGTGGTGGCGCGCGCCTGTAATCCCAGCACTCGGGAGGCAGAGGCAGGTGGATCTCTGTGAGTTCGAGGCCAACCTGGTCTATAAAGTGAATTCCAGGACAGCCTCCAAAGCTACAAAGAAACCCTGTCTCGAAAAAACAACAACAACAACAAAAAGTAATTACAAAAACCTCTTGGTGTTCTTACCTATTCCCGTTTCTGGCATTGCAAAAAGGGACCTTTCAGTAGCCACTCGGAATCGCCCATGAACTGAGAGACCAACTCCCTAGGGAAATAAGGGGAAATGCCTTAATATGTGGTGAAAACTGAAAGATTAACACACAAATATCACAAAACAAGTAAGTGTGCATTGTTTTTATATTCCACAGCAGTTTGCCTCAGCCCCAAACCTCACAAGTCCAGGTGAATTTGCTAGACACAAATGCACAGGCATCTCTGACAGGCGAGGCTGGCCTGCTCTACGTGGGCAGTTTCCCTCAGCAACCTGTATGTGTTCTCGGCTTTCCCGTCATTACAGGACACTTATTCTCCACAGAAGCTGAGTACTATTTATTACTGGCACTAATAACCCTAAAAGCGCAATCAAGTTATTATAGAAAGTTTCAATAATTTTGAAAAGAATATTTAACACATTTCTTTACTTAACCTATTTCATCGAATAATATTAGTCACATCATTATCTTCCCATGCAGCATCTAATGGGACCCATAAAATGTGTCCAGATCGGCTATGAAAAGGTTTGGTTGAAGGTTCGTCTCATTTGGAGAATGGCACTAAGTCCAGCAAACGCCAGGGACAGAAGCATATGTGAAGACCCACCATCACTGTGTGTGCTGACTGCTATCACTGGACCTCCACTCTGGGTGCTCCGCTCCGACCATGCTATTCACAATTTCACATTGTTCCCATTTTTCATTTTAACCAGTGAAATATGTAATTTAACAATGGCAGGCTCTTTGTGTGTTAGCTAAACAGGATTCCCTATCTGATGCTCTTAATTTTCATTACTATTTTCTAAGTTTCTTCATATGTTTTACCTCTTAGTTCAGTCATTTGTAAATCATTAACCCTTTAAGGATCTCACTAAGAAAACACTTGAACATACAAGTATTTTCTTATACTGTACATTAAGCTTAAAAATCATGGCCATAAACAAGTCAATCAATGACATCCTTGAGTCAGTACTTTGTGGTCAACACCTAAGTTATATTATGTTTGCTCTGTGTAGGCAAATGTGTTTGTTCTGGACACCATGCTAGGATACGGTCAACTGACATTGCCCAAGTCAGCACATCTATATACTTCAAGACTACGATAAAATCTTAGGATTCTGATAAAAATAAAACATGCTATATTGATAATTTTCACTTCTATTTGATTGTCTACTTCTAGCTGTCATATTGTAACTGAGAACTGTTCAAGAATGTGCTACTATGAATGTCAGGCAATTAGTAGCTAATTAACACAGAGTTCGTGAGCCCAGGGCACAGATGTCTCCAGTTCTCAACTCACAGACCCTTCCTCACCTCAATTTAATTATTGACCTCCTCTTTTACCTATCAAAATTCCACAAACAGCACATATTATTTACATATCAAGCTAAATTCTGAGCACAATTTTCAACCTAAGTCCTATCATTCTCTTCCAAAAGACACAGTGATTGTCAAAACCTTCAAGTTTCCCCATGTATCACACATGTGATATAAACACATATATGACACACAGCAGTATCTATTTTTAAAACCCCATCCCATGGCCTGCAAGGAGATAGGCACTCCAGCCGAGCTACCCAGTGTGCGCTCCCTTACTCTTCTTCCTGTCCTCATCCATCAGCTGCAGCTTCAGACCATTCCTCTAAGAGTTTAACCTTCTATGCCTCCAAATGATGATGTAATTTTTAAAAATTAGCTTGCATTACTAAATAATGGGTTTCATTATGGCATTTCATATAAAGATTATCTCAATGATATTTACTTCATTATACCTCTGTGCTGGCTAGTCTTTTTTTTTTTTTAAGGTTTTATTTATTTATTATGTATACAGTGTTCTGCCTGCATGTGTCCATGCAGGCCAGAAGAGGGCACCAGATCTAATTGCACGTGGTTGTGAGCCCCACGTGGTTGCTGGGAATCGAACTCAGGACCTCTGGACGAGCAGTCGGTGCTCTTAACCACTGAGCCATCTCTCCAGCCCTGCTGGCTAGTCTTATAACTTGACACACGAATGAGAGTTGTCTGAAAGGAGGGAACCTCAGTTGAGAAAATGCCTCCATGAGATCCCGCTGTAAGGTATTTTCTTAACTAGGGATTGATGAGGAGGGTCCAGCCCATGGTGGGTGGGGGCATCCCTGGGCTGGTGGTCCTGGGTTCTGTAAGAAAGCAGGCTGAGCAAGCCATCAGGAGCAAGCAGCACCCCTCCATGGCCTCTGCAGCAGCTCCTGCCTTCAGGATCCTGCCCTGTTTGAGCTCCTGTCCTGCTTCAGTGATGGAGTTCAAAGTGAAGTGCGAGCCGAAGAAACCCTCTCCTCCCCAGCTTGCTTCTGGTCCTGGTGTTCCCTCACAGCCAGAGAAACCCTAAGACACCTCCATCCACCACCCCCTTTGTTGGTCCCCTCTCTTCTCCCTAATAATCCCCCTTCCTTCAGCTTTCCTGTAACACACTGACGTGTGTGCATGTGTGTGTATTATATACACACACACACACACACACACACACACTCAAGCAGACATGTAATTTTGACATGAGGATGAGCTAGAAGAAAAGGCTTCTGTCTAGGGACTTTCCTCGCTTGCCAGCAGTGGCTGAACAGTGGCCCCAGAAGCAGCCAACCTAGACCAACCTGAGCCACAGAAGGTGTAAGGGACCAGACAAAGTCAGTATTGAGGTGTTTAAACTAAAACACGGCAGGACAGCAGTGGGTGGTGACAGGCAAGCAAGTTTAAAGGTCATCTGAAATTTGAGTTGAAGATCACATGGCAGCTAAGCAAAGACTGAAATTAGGGATAGAGAGCAGAACCTGAGAAGGTCACAGCCAGTACATCCCAGAACAAAGCAGACACTTGGAAAGAAGCAGGCAATGGAAGGGTCAAAAAGCAGCTAGGAACCAGAGGACCAGGAAAGTTTGGCAACATCAGAAGCTACACCCCTAAGCCTCACCCACATGGCCACCCAAATGTGCTCTGAATAAGGACAACATCAATGGACACGACAAAGTGGACATGGAAAACCCAAGGGACTCAACCCTACACAAATAACTCTGGGCAACTTAGGAATGCTGAAAGTGGGAGAGACGGTCTTCTATGGAGAAGAGCACACCAACTGGTTACCCAATACCAAGTGGTCAGCCTTGGAGACATGCATAAAAAACGACACAGACTGAGTGGGTTAGATTTAGGGGTGTGTGTGTGTGTGTGTCTGTGTGTGTGCGCACACACATAAGAAAAGGCCATGACTTTGAGGAAAACAGGGAGGGATATGAAGGAGGAGTATGGGGGAGGAGTATGGGGGAGGAGCATGGGGGAGGAGCATGGGGGAGGAGCATGGGGGAGGGGTATGAGGGAGGAGTATGGGGGAGGAGTATGAGGGAGGAGCATGGGGGAGGAGTATGGGGGAGGGGTATGGGGGAGGGGTATGGGGGAGGGGTATGGGGGAGGAGTATGGGGGAGGGGTATGGGGGAGGAGTATGGGGGAGGGGTATGGGGGAGGAGTATGGGGGAGGGGTATGGGGGAGGAGTATGGGGAGGCATGCACAAAGCCCTGGGTTCAGTCTTAAGCACTGCACAAAACCAAGTACAGTGGCACAAACTTGTAATCTTAGCACCTGGGAGGCAAAGGCAGGAGGCTCAGAATTCAAGGTCATCCTCAGCTCCATAAAGCTTGATACCTGCCTGGAGTACCAAGACTCTGTCTCTTTAAACAAAAAACTTCTAAAGCTTAATGTTGTATTTTATTTAACCATTAATTTTAATGGTTAAAGGAGGTACTTCTCTGCTATACAAGAAAAGTCTTAAAGCCTTCCATTTTTTTAAAAATATTTTATTTTATTTATTATGTATAGTGTCCTGTCTGCACATATCCCCCCGCAGGCCAGAAGAGGGCACCAAATCTCATTACAGATGGTTGTGAGCCACCATGTGATTGCTGGGAATTGAACTCAGGACCTTTAGAAGAGCAAGCAGCGCTCTAAACCTCTGAGCCATCTCTCCAGCCCAAGCCTTCCATTTTTACTGCATTAACTAATCTTTGTTTTTCGGGGGAAGGGGGGTTGAGACAGGGTTTCTCTGTGTAACAGTCCTGGCTGTCCTATAGACCAAGCTGGCCTTGAACTCACCTGCCTCTGCCTCCCAAGTGCTGGGATTAAAGGCATGCGCCACCACTGCCCAGATCAACTAATCAATTTTTAACCTCCATGTATCTACCCTGCACCCTACCAAGAGTTGCTAGACCTCTGTTCATCTGAGTGGAACTTTCCATGCATGTGACCGAGGACTCCCTCTGCTCCCTGAACACCACTGTATCTTCTGAGGTTTTTCTTCTCTCTTCTCTTTACATACACCGAAGTGTTGGTCTAAGGCCATCCCTCTATTCATTCATCTACAGCTGATCTATACTCATCCCCGAGGCAATCTGTAGTGCCAGGCCATCCAGCTTGCTCAGTAACATTAATGGCTTATTATTTTCCCATCTACAATCTCTCTGGACTCTGCTGTCATTTTAACATTTTTTGGATGCCTAGTAAGTAGCTGAGCCTTCATATGGCTTTTAAACTGGGGAGCAGGTCAGTAGTAGGGCTACTGGGTTCAGTATCCATCATATACCCTCTCTCCATAATACCCACAGCAATAAACAGATCTGTGTGGTCCTCTGGAGATGGGGGGTGGGGGGGTGGGCGATTTGGAGGTAATGGCAGAGAGGTAAAGATCTGTAGCAGATGGTTTGCTACAGGCCTGAGGATAAGACTTGGGGGGATGGATTTGGAGGACATGATGGAGATGTAAAGATCTGCAGTTAGCCTACCTGCTTCCCTGGCAGGGGTGGCCTGCTCACATCATTTTAAAAAAGACTTCCAACATAAAATAGAATTCAAGCATTAAATAAGTTTAAGACCTCAATTTTGACAGGAAATACTGAGTTGATGGCCTATTTTCTATATTCACAGTTTTACTGAAAGGCCTAGAAACAACTAGCAACCTACCCAGTATATATAACCACTCACCACCACTTTCTAATCAAAGTCAGGACTGCCTAAGAGAACAAAGGGACTTGAAGTCTGGGAACAAGGCACACAGGATGAACCTGGAAAACATTCCTCATGGCAATGTAAAGAACTGTCAAAGATCTCTGGAGCACAAAAGCCCACAAGAATGTTTCAATCCACTCTCCTGGCTTGCTTCTGACTTCTAGGCATCCACCCACTCCTTCCATAGTGTCTTCTGTAGTTTTCTTGTTCTGCCCCTGGTTGACGATACCAGTGTGTTTAAGGATTCCATCCTGGACTTACTTTCTACACAACACAATCTTTCCTATTGACATTGTTTTTGATACAAGGCTTCTCAACTGTAAAAACAACGAATTCCTAAAAATAAACCAATAAAAAAACTCATACTTTATTAAACTGCATAGAGTGTATGGAAAGAGGCTAGGGCAGTCTGCTCAGAACCTAAGCAACTTTGAAATGTTAGCTGGTGAAAACTCCAAATAGTCCTGGGGTCACAGTTTAGAGCCCTAGTCAGGGTGCTCCACCCAAACAAAGATGGCCCCAGTAGGTGATTAATGTGCACACAAGTAAAGCAGAAAGGACACTGCTTTAATCTGGGCAGAAGCACAACCCGGGGAGCCAAGACAGCGTAGGGGGTCTGGCTATGAGCCAAGGAGCCAGGACAGAACAGGGGGTCTTGCTATGAGCCAAGGAGGCCACCATGAAACATCCCAGCTGTGTGGACTGGGGACTGGTCAGCAGGGGAAGATGTCCCTAGAAAAGACATTTGTTTTCAATTTTCTTAAAAAACAGACAAAGCAATTCCTGTTCACAACACAAATGGACTAAGGATTCCCGTTAGCTGACAATCCCGCCCCTTGTCTAGCAAAAACAGCAACAACAAAACCCTGCATAGGAACCAAATGGATTTCTGTACTACCCTAATATCATCTCCCCATTTACCAGTCATCTGTGAGCTAACTCACATTACATGAGCACGCATTATCTGCATCTCAAAGTTACACTACTGCCTATGCAGCAACCCAAATTTCATACCTGCATATTCAATAAGACACTCTAGTTCAGACTAAGTACCCCCACTGGGCAGTTCCTGGTTTCTCTCAATGAAACTCCAAATGCAAACTAGTTCCCTTTGCCCTCCCTACCACTCCACACCCAATCTTCCTCCACCTCTGAGCGAATGGTACCCTCATCCCACCACGGCCCTGACTAGAAACCTGGATGTCATCCTTGCCCTGTTATCTTCCACATACATCTCATGTCAAGTTTCATCACATCTCCTAAACTATTCTCTTAAATCTACCTCACTGCCTGCTCTCCATTAATTACCTGTACCCCCCTCATATCATTTCACCTGAATCCCCAAAAAACTCCCTAAATAATCTCTTTGCCTTCAACCCCACTCCCTGCCACTCTCTTCTTTTCCTAAGAGCTCTCTCTCTCTAAAATGTAAATATGTTCTAGTCAAGCCCCTGCTGAGCACTTACGAGGCTCCCCAGATTGACGCCAGGATAAATTATTCAGCGTGTCTTTATGTAGGAGGATGATCTGGCTCCTCACCTCTCTGGCTTCAGTATTAGCTCCTACCTGCTGCACATTCCAGATGCAGGCCCACTGAGCATCCTGCAGCACTCTCCCTGGTTCCCCTTTTCACAGACATCATTTTCTCCTCACTCACACGCTGTCCCTCAGTATTTCAGCAAAGACTGATCTGACTGCACCATACATTGCATTCTTCTCTCCTGACTGGCTCTTCTCAGGCAAACTCTCTATTTCTGAATCTTGGGTCCAAATGACTTCCTCCATATGCATCCTCACTGCATCCCATCACTAGACTACCCACACATGCGCACCACAGAGGTGGTACTCTCATGGATTACCAGACACTCTGCACTTGCCTGATGTAACACCGAACTCTGTAAGGAAAGAAAACATGTCTGACTTGTTCACTATTTTATCCTCAGTATCTAACCAGTCTCTAGCACTAATAGACATCAATATATTTGGCTGCTTGGGAAATAGTTGAGAGCAATCTTGAATACGGCTAAGGTCATACTGAGGCTCTAGTTAGTTTCAAACTTCCCATGATCACATATCCTTAGAAGGAGTTTACTTTGCAGACAAAAGGAACTGCCTCCCCCACTCTGGTCTGTGAAGGTTCTATGATTCTAAAACAAAAGAACTATCTAAATCACAAATCATCAAACCAACATGGTGGGGTGGGAACAGAGCAAGGAAGACATAACCTAGGAGAACAGGAGGCCCCCACTGGGCCTTGGACCCAGGGTGCTTTCACAGCTACAAACAGAAGGAAACAACCATCACCGGTGCAACCACAGGAGAGGGCCAGGGAGAAAGAACATAACTCACAGAGCTGGAATCTGCAAGTGTCGGACAGCTTCCTGGAATGCTCATGCCAAAGACAGCCTTCAACTACGGTGGGGAGAGGGAAGCAGGAAAGCCACGTTCTTGGCAAGGAAATGGATATCCTTGGGGTGGGTAGAGAAAGGCAAAGGGCAAAGGGCTCTAACAAGACAGACAGACAAGCATGGGCAGACTACCTAGGGTGAGACACATGTGAAAAGATGCTTGACATCTTGAAAATTAACATGGATATATGTAATATATGTGAAAGAATATGCATGACATCTTGAAAATTAACTTGTGGGTATATGTAATATATATTAAAATATGCATTACATCCTGAAAATCCTCATGCTTACCTATGAATAATGAGGGCTGGGGTCACAGCTCAGGAGACTACTCCAACAGCATGCATGAGGCTGAGTCTGATCCCCACAAATGCTTGGGGGCAAGGTTAGGGACAGAAAGCTAATGACCTGAAAACTTTCTAGGAGAACATTGCAACTAAGGGCAATCTTAACTCTAAGACAGAGGAAATCTTAAATAGATAAGATTCCTCAAGTGGGAAACTTGATCAAGGAAAAGAAGTTATTCATCCACACGTGGATATACAATCCAGTCGTGAGCATGAATAAAAATTAATGCAAAAAAGCATGTTGTGCACACTTAGAAATCAAGAGTTTTCCTGTTCCTGCAGTTACTATTCCAGTAATCAAACACACATATATGAATATTCCATATATAGATAATTGTCCATGTATAAAGAAAAAGACCTCATCACTCAAAGAGTGGCATGTCCAAGACAGAAGAGCCTCGTCTGGTCCTTCTTACTGGGTCATCACATGGCAGAGAACATCACAGTGAGCCAGTGCACACAGATTAAGATTTCAGTCTTAAAGGGGGCTTGGTTGGAAATGATTGGAAAGAAAAAAAAATGGTGAGTTAAAAATTCAGAGAGTAAGGCTGGAGAGATGGCTCAGCCACAAAGCCTAGGCTCACGACCAAAAAATTCAGAGAGTGGGAAGAATTGTAGCAAATGAGGCAGAATTTAAGTCTCCCCCCAAAAAATATCTTCAATTTAGTTAAGAAAATCATTTCATTTTTTTCATGTTCCATTAAATCCTCAGTTTCCACTAAATGATGTTAAGAAAAAGTCAGCTCTTCATTATAATACAAAAGGGATTCTAACATGTCACCTTCTCTACTGTCAGTAACAGTGGCAAAAGCAGAATACTTGTTAAAACTGAAAAAGGCAGCTATTACAGCTAACAGACCTTTGTAACAGACGGATGGTACTATATGACTGTTCATTCTCTGCACCTGACCTCAGGAGCTTAGCCTTAGTTGAGCAGAGTCAAGACGCCCCGTGGGTGGCCTGGGTCCTGTTCTAACATGTCCTAAGGTCATGCTCAGTGTTTCTACTGCAGTTCCCATGGCTCAGTTAATCAGAACACACCAGAGAATAACTCAGTCACCAGCCTGGCCAAAGCAATTCTGTCCACTCCAGCTCTATTCTACTTTTTCTCTCTATGACAGGGTTTCTCTGTGTTGCCCTGACTGTCCTGGAACTCGCTTGGTAAACCAGGGTAGCCTCAAACTCACTCACAGAGAACCGCCTGCTTCTGCCTCCCATTGCCGGGATTGAAGGTGTGCACCACCCAATGCTGCTGCTTCCTGAGTTTCTCTCCCAGCTGCCTGGGTTCCGAGGACAGCACAGACTGACACAAGGGACCAGGACTCTGACAAACGCAGCACTAGGCCAGGCAGAGCATGCATCCCACAACCGGGTGGGCTCCAAGTGGCGGCAGTTCCACCATGTTGGAAACCGAGGCTGCACCCAAGAACAAAGACCAATGATTTCGTGGGAGCCAGAGCACTCCTCAAGACATGACAGCCACAGCCGAAGTAACTTGCCCAGAACTCCCTGGAGGACCAGAACTGAGTTCGTGATCATCCAGACTTCTGGCCCCACCAAGATACCTGCTCCATCAGCTATGCAGAACCCAACCACATCACCTCCAGCCTCTGTCTTTGATGCCCTCTCCTGTCCAGTGTCAGCCCCGGGAAGATGGCTCTGGGGTCATGGACCAGCTCTAGTCCTCCTGGTGTGACACATGACTAACGCTCCCTTCCCTTGACCTTCACACACACACTGGGCCCATACTTTTATCCTAAAACTCAGTGACAAAACCTTCCTGAAATAGATTTGGAAATTTAATTTTTCATTTTGATTATATAGTAACCCTTCTAAGTTCTCAGTTGGCATCTCTATAACAAAAGACAGACAGGAGAAAAATGTGTGCACATGGGAAAGAAGACTGAATCATTTACTAAAATTATGCAAGGCCGGAAAGAAGCTTTCACTGAATTTTTACACAGATTAACATCAGCTGTAAATAGAATGAGATCCGATCCAGACACTAGACAAATATTAATTGAATCTTTGGCTTTTGAAAATGCTAATGCAGAATGTAAAAGGGTGATTAGACCTTTAAGGGCGAGATTAGCACCCACAAAAGAATGGATCAGAAATACAGTTGATATTGGCCCCAAGAAAGTCAGGAATAGGAATCATTCCATATACATAACACATATCAGATCTCATACAGGTCTGCCAAGCCCTCTAGCACAAGGTAATGATGAAATTGATCAGTTATTAATGGTAAATGTGCTGGATGCCTCAGAGTTTAAAAAACAAAACACCATGTCAATAGCAAGGGTTTAAAAAAGGATTTTTCCATCACTTGGCAACAAGCCAAGGAAATTATAAGGGAATGTCCTTCTTGCTCTTTGTATAACCAAACTCCACTACCTGAAGGAATTAATCCAAAAGGTACTCAAAGAAATGAAATTCAGCAAATGGATGTTTCATTTTGCAGAATTTGGAGAATTAAAATATATACACCACACCATAGATACATATTCAAGATTTCAATGGGCTACTACTTTGAGTTCAGAAAAGGCTGATTCTTTAAAAGAAATGATTAATAAACAGAAGGGAGTAATCAAGCCCCCCAGAGATTGCATAATGCCTTATTAACTTTCAATTTTCTAAATGCTAATGAGAAAGGAATGGCAGCTTCCAAGAGACATTCGACAGTAGAAAAAACTACAGATTTAAATCAGCCTGTGTACTTTAAAGATGTGCTGACCTCAGAATGGAAACCAGGGTATGTGTTACATTGGGGAAGGGGTTTTGCTTTTGTTTCCACAGAATGAGAAAAGCTATGGATACCATCAAAATTAGTAAAGATTCAATTTGAACAGGAGAGACATATTGATCAGAAGTGATAGTCCATCAACTGAGAAGGTAATTTAACATGTCAAAAGGAAAAACTCACCAAATTAGACTCCAAGGACCTTTGGACAGATAGACATCTAAAGAAGAAGGGAGAACTGTCTGGAAAATATTACCAAGAAAAGAAACAATCTGGTATGATGGTATAATTCTTTTCATATTTGTTTGAATTTTAATTCCTAAGCAAACTGCCTTCCTGTTACATACTACTTGAGAAAAATGTGATGTCAGAAGCTGAAAGAGCAAACCAAAGATTTTAAATGTTTTCATAAAAAGCATGAACTTCTATTTCAGGCATCCATTCATAAATGTTTCTTTTCATGAATACCAGAAAAACAACACTTTTACATGATTTGGTCAACTGTATGAAGAACATTTTAGTAACACTTAATTTTACTTTATTGCACACTAAAATATTAAATAGCATAATTTTAGAAATCTAAACATAATGGAATTTAGCCAATAGGCTGTATGACTCTTCATGGTGGATAACAACACAGTGAAACTGTCATTTTCCATTCTGGGAAAAAATACTTCCTACAGCAAAGAGTGAGAGAGAGAAAGAGAGGTAGGTAGGTAGGGGTGTGTGTGTGTGTGTGTGTGTGTGTGTGTATAGGAAGAGATCAAGCTATACAGCACCACCCTGTGGACTGTTCAAATTCCTAATAAACTGAAGTTTATTGGAGGGATGCTGGATTCCTGGAATTTCCCTCTAAATATTTTCCATGAGATGTTGCAGCAAAGCAGAATTTTGAAAGTTATTGGAAAGAACTAGGTCAAGAAATTCTTAGAACTATTCACTGAACTAGCAGAAGATAAAGAGAACTACAAAAAAAACTTTATGAGCAGTTCTCAAAAATATAAAGCTTGGAATTCATGAAGACTCCCAATGGGAAGAAGCTTCCAGAGCTGTTAACGATGCTGCACATCTTCTAAGATGAGGTGGTTTCTCTCAGTACTTCTGCTCCGGAACGAAGGAAAACCAGAAGCACATCCATTTTATGACAGCTGAGACCAGGGACCAAGTTGCTAACCAGGCCTTAGTGGAGCACGTCTGACAGTATGGCTTACAAGCGATCTGTGCAATGGAGCCCAGTAATGAGTACAGTGAGCCACAGCTGAAGGAATCGGAGGGCAAGACCCTACTGCCAGCTACCCAAGGAGGACTGAAACTTCCAGAAAGTGAGGAGGAGGAGAAGAAACAGGAAGAGAGAAGGGCAAAGTTTAAAAACCTTTGCAAAACTATGAAAGACATCTTGGGGAAGAAAGGTTGAAAAGGTGGTTGTGTCAAACTGACTGGGCGGACAGCAAACACGAAGAAAAGCAAGAGAGCTCAGCCTCAGAGACAATCAGCGGTGGGTTACAAGGCCCAGAGACACCTGGCCACAAACCCTGACCACCCCACTATCAAAACCTTAGGGAAGAGGCAGGTGCTGACGAGAATGACAAGTCTCGAAGGCTCAGGCCACCTTGCCGTGTTCCTGCCTTCCGGCTTCAGTCGGGAAGATCCACAGACACACGTGCACAGGATCTACAGGATGATCACATTTGGTCTAGGTGTATGAAGATGACCCCAGTGTGGACGATGCCCGTGCTCTGTAACTGAAGACATGCCACCAGGGGCGGTGACGGCATGTCGTGCATGGCAGTAGACTAAGCCCCATCAGGAGGACACGGGTTCGATGCTTATCTTTCTTCACTCTGATAATCTATTTTTCAGGATGTTTTGTTTATTTTTGTGGCATGAGAACTAGGGAAGACAACATTTCTTTCTACTTGTGGTACTGTGATACTGTGGGCTTGGTTCAACAGGATGGAAGAACATTTGTTGTAAGTAACATAACTTATTATTAGCTTTGCAATTTGAAGTATTTAGCTGTCAAGCTGGAATCTTTAGTAACTGAAGTGTTTTTTGTTTTTGTTTGTTTGTTTGTTTTTCAAGACAGGGTTTCTCTGCATAGTTTGGTGACTGTCCTGGAACTCGCTCTGTAGACCAGGCTGGCCTCAAACTCACAGAGATCCGCCTGCCCCTGCCTCCCGAGTGCTGGGATTAAAGGCGTGCAGCACTGAGCCCAGCTTATATCTTTACTTTTATAAGGAAAAAGAAATGTTAAGATGGCTTGAGTTTCATATTCTAGAATCCACTTTTGAAAACTTTTATCCTCTGTAGTTAACACTGCATGTACTAGTCTTTGAAGATAGAAGACAAGCTGAAACAACTTGACAGAAATTCCCCACGTTTTCCAAAGTACAGTACCAAGGATAGAATCCTAAGCTTCCCTACGTCTGTGACACATCAAGGCTTGTGACTGGAGATATAGTGCCCAGTCACAGTCTGCTTTAAAAGGTAAATGCAGATGATACTTTAAAAAAATTATTGACCAAAATCAAAACAAAGAAACAATTACTAACCATATACACTTCTTAAGTCTTAATTGCCAACAATTCTCAATTTTAAACTGGGTTGGTAAAATTAAATAAGCAAGATCACTGGCCTGAGACTGTCACTATCCTCTGAGTTCCCACCTAACAGATTAACAAAACATAACCTTAGCAATAATCTAAATCTAACTTAGGAAAATGCTTTTGGAGTTGACAGGAAGGCCTCCATCCTCAGCATCACCAATATCTAAAGACAAATCCTAGGGCCACATCCCAGTCTGGCTAACTTGGAAAGGGCAAAGGCTGGACTGCATATGACCAGCCCTCCAAGTGATTCTGATATAAGCTAAGGTGTGGGAACCACTGTCTGAGGAATTTAGAAAGAGACCCCAGGTGGCACTGCACCATGTACTAATTTAGACGGTTCTTAACTTGACTTTCACATTGAAATTACCAAGAAAGAGATTTAAAAATACACAGGTCTATGTGGGCATGGTGACACACACCTGTGGTTCTAGTTCTCCGAAGGCAGAGGCAGGAGGATCACAGCCTGTCTGAAGTGAGCCAGGTCTGCACAGCCAGTTCCAGGAGGTCAGGGATACACAGTCAAGTCCTTGTCTCACAAAGGACAGGAGGGGAACTGGAGAGGTGTCTCAGTGATAAGAGCAGTGGCTGCTCCTCCACAGGACCTGGGTTCCATACAGTCCCCATATGGTGGCTAGCAAGCAACTGCAACGCCATCTCCAGGGGATCTGCTGCCCCCTTCTGGCCTCTATGGGCACTAGGCATGCATGTGACAGAAGCAGACAAAAACACCTATCCATACAGAGGGTTGTTTTTTTTTTTTTTTTAATTTAAAGCTTTACTGACTTTTTGTTTTGTTTTTCAAGTCAGGGTTTCTCTGTGTAGCCTTGGCTATCCTGAAACTCACTCTGTAGACTAGGATTGCTTTAAACTCACAGAGATCTGCCTACCTTTGCCTCCAAGGACTGGGATTCTACCTCCCTGGCTGCTTTACTGCATTTTTTAAAGAGATTTTAACAGTGTAGCCAACACTGGCTCATACATGGAACCCCAATGATCATTCACAGGCAGCCCTGGGTGGCACAGCAAACTGAAAAGCCAGCCAGCCAGGGCTGTGCAGTGAAAACCTATGGAAGTTCTCTGCTCACAGACAGCACCAGCGAGGAGTTCACCAAGCCTTTCACTTCAACGTTAGTCTACGACAGCATGGTTTCCTTGCTAGCCTCTGACGACTGGCTCGGGACCCTAACTGCACAGCACAGGCTGTACCCGGCTCCCCAGCCCCAGCCTCATCATCCGACCCCTTTGTTTTCAATGTTTTTAACCACGGCTGCGAGCTTCTCAGACCTGACGGGTTTTCTTCCTGCATGCTTTGGGCATGCCTGCTGCTTTGTTCTCTGCTTTTCCCCAGTTCTTCACATCACAGGGCAGTTCTTGATACTTCAGACAAAAGTTAGGGTTTTTCTCCCTTTTCTTTTCTTTTCTTTTCTTTCTTTCTTTTTTTTAATAACAGGACCACACTATATAGCCCAGTCCCAATCTGGCCTTCTATTCATGATCCTTCCTGCCACAGTCTCCTGGGTCCTAGAGCCTGTGTGATCAGTACTGACAAAGCTTCAAAGTTCCCAAGTTGGTACTGTCTCGACAGAGTACAATCAAACACACTAAGACACTAACATCTGCCAACAAGGAGCAAAGAACAGACTGCCCTTCTAAAAATTTCCTTTTTAGATTTATTTTATGTGTGTTTTGTCTGCATGCCTATCTGTATGTGCACCACGTGTGTGCCTGGTACCTACGTCAGTCAGAAGGGGTCGGATCCTCTGGACTGGAGTTGTAGGTGCTTATGAGCCACATATGGGTTGGGGGACCTGAACTTGGGTCCTCTGGAAGAGCAACAAGTGCTCTTAGCTGCTGCATCATCCCTCCAGCCAATAGGCTGCCTTTTGATGCTACTTGTAACTCAGAGCTATTCGTGGAATCCCTTCCAAGTGATGTGAAGAACTAAGCAATTCCTGGTACATAATATGTCTCATTTATAGAGATTCCAAAGAATAAGAGGGAATAGCAACTTGTTTTCCAAATTCCTAAATCTTTCAAGTACTGAACACATGCAGTTGTTTAGATGTTAGGGTCCTGCTATTCCTGTTTATTGTTGAGACCCACAGCCAGGTCTCTGCTGGGTCATATCTGGAGGTCACTCCCTAACTTTCCCTGACATCCTGGTCTGAATGAAAATCCCCCACAGGCCCACAGGGAGTGGCAGTATTAGGAGAGTGGCCTTGCTGGAAGAAGTGTGTCACTGAGGGAGGGCTTTGAGGTCTCAGATGCTCAAGCCAGGCCCAGTGTGTTTCTTGTCCTGCTGCCTGCTGATCCAGATGTATAACTCTCAGCTCCTCTCCAGCATCTTGTCTGTCTGCATGCCACCATGCTCCCTGCCATGATGACAATGGACTAAACTTCTGAACTGTAAGCTAGCCCCCAATTATAAGAGTTGCTATGGCCGGGTGTGGTGGTCCATGCCTTTAGTCCCAGCACTGGGGAAGCAGAGGCAGGTGGATCTGTGAGTTTGAGGCCAGCCTGGTCTACAGAGTGAGTTTCAGGACTGTTACACAGAGAAACCCTGTCTCAAAAAAAAAGTCACTATAGTCATGGTGTCTATTCACAGCAACAGAAACCCTAACAAAGACAGCTGATAGAGAGTCCTGCCTTAGCCAGAGAGGATGCCACATAGCCAGGCAAGAAGAACCTGCTTAGACAGACCTCACTCCCCCACCCCACATCTCTTCTCACTGGCTCACACCCCTTTTGTTCAAAGGATCATTTTCTGCAACCATGCATTCTGTATCAAAGCTAAATAGAAAAGCAGTTTGTCATCGGTTTTCAGGTCTTCCTTTCAAAAGTTCCTGTCAGGTAC
Organism: Onychomys torridus; assembly: GCF_903995425.1. Lineage (NCBI taxonomy): Eukaryota > Metazoa > Chordata > Mammalia > Rodentia > Cricetidae > Onychomys > Onychomys torridus. Next base: position 33,845,239 of record NC_050465.1, read on the forward strand.
GACTTTTATTACATGGACTTGTCATGCTTCTGTCTTGTGAATCTCCTTTGTCTGAGCTGTCAGCCACTATTTCAGTGAGTCACAAAAGAAGTTGTTTTCTAGGCTAGGCGATACCTCACTGGGTGAAGGCCTTGGTCAGCAAAGTCTGACCACATGGTGGAAGGAGAGAACAGATTCCCATGCGCTGTCCTCTGACCTCCCAGGCTCACCATGGCACACACTCACTCTTCTCCCCACACATAAAAAGAGGGGTTTTTCAGGTTGCCTTCCCTTACCCACACCACCTGTCCAGGTCAGCACAGCTCTCTGACTTCTCCAGGCAGCCCCTTCTCTGCCCTGCAGGTTCTTTCCGACCCTCATTCTGTGAAGACTAGAATCTGTCACAGTCAACACCAGACAAGGTGTCTCGTGTTCTGTAATGACTTCGAGTTTCCTCCAGCTTCACAGCAAGTTGTTCAAAGCACATCTTAGTCTTCTTCTTAATAGCACAGAGACACCAAGTAGCACACTTGTCGACTGAATGGAACACCGTTTTAAAGAAACGTCAAACTGGGTCTGGTGGCATACACCTGCAATCCGGCACTTGGAAGGGAGATTACCTAACCGGCAGGGCAAGACCAGGTCTCAAAGGAGAAAAAATTACAGCACTTCCACGAATGTGAAATGTTATAGGGCAGAAACGATTCAGTGACCCACCTCCCCACTGCTAAAGGTTTTCTCCCAACTCTACTGGAAGCATTCTGTTGACATGTAAGTAGGAAAGGGGGCTCTAGAGGGAATGATGGTGCATTCCTGTAATCCCAGCCAGCACTGGGGATGCAGAGGCAGGAACATCTTGAGCTCAAGGCTATCCTAGACCACATGACAAGTGTGTAGCTGGCCTGAGCTATATAGGAAGCCCTGCCTCAAAAAACAAGGGCTAAGGATGAAGTTTAGCAGTAGAACATTTGCTTAGTGTGCATACAGCTCTGAGTTCACTGCAAAAGAGGGAAAAACGTTTCACATGTAAATAAAACGGTGCAACCAGACTGGGAAGAGGGCTCAGTGGGTAAAGCACTTGACTACAGGCATGAGAATCTGTGTATGAATCCCCAGAACCTATATAAAGCTAGGTGTCTACAACCCAGGGCTCCTAAGAGGAGATGGGAGCAAAACCAAGAGAATCTCTGAAGTCTGCAGACGAAGCAGCCTGACAGCAGACAAATAACAAGAGGCCTGGATCAAAGACGGTAGGTTAAGACTGACAAACAAGGCTGTTGTCTGTCCTCCAGCCATGAACCATGGCAACGCATGCCTGCATATTCTTGTATTTTACACCCTACACCACGCATGCACACACACACACACACACACACACACACACACACACACACACACGTTTTTTAAAGTACAATCAGTTTCTGTGGCTTAAGAGCGTTTGAAAACTACAAAGTTTAAGTACAGCATAATTAAGAACATGAAATATTCTTTTGGCTCTAATACATTTTATATACCAAATCTTCCAGGATCTGAAACTGAAATAAATATGTGTTCCAGTGAGCTGTATTGTATTACATTCATTGTCTCATTTTTTATGAAATAATCATTACCTTATTTTAATACAACTCATTCATACAATGAAAATAACAGAAACTCCACTTACCCCGCCCATTGTGATCCCATCAATAAGGGCAACATATGGCTTCTGACAGGAAGCTAAAAGAGAGAGAGCTTTAGTTAGAATATCTAAAACATATCCTCTTTCCAAAGTCACATTATGTGTACTCTAGTTTCCCTAGGAAATGTTTAAAAAAATATCAAGGAAGACTATTACATGGTTTATAATATATATTTAAATGTCAATTCACTCACAATCATGGTAAAATAACATTACTGCTTAACAACTCAGTCATAAGTCAGAAACAAGTGAAAGTTTTGCATTATTTGGCAACTAAGAAATATAATTAACACTACATCATAAACCACGTACCCAGCTGTGCTTTAAGAACATATTTGCTTTCTACACAATGATAGCATCCAGATACATCAGAGAAGTACACTGTACAAGAACAATCACAGAGTGGAGGTGACAAGACCCAGATCCAGACTCAGCTTTATTATTAAATGAACAGGCACTTAGTGATAAACACATGAGTTATGTATGACAATACACATATTAGGTAATGGTGTTTCATATGCATCTCCATAAATAAGTGTCATCATCTATAAAATAAGACTTAACACATGTCCTCAAATATCCCTCCCTGTTTGAAAATTCCATTAATTACATAAACTTTTACTGTATCTATTTCCCTTTTTAGGTTTTCTTCTCAGAGTTGGCATAATAACATAAAGTACGGCCTTTTGTCACAGTTTACCGCCAACACTACCCCAACGAGGCCAAGATAAACCTGCATTCTGATACATCCGGAAATTCCTGACGTTTTCACCAACAAAGCACAATGCAGACTTTATACTCACAAGGTCTATATGTGCAGTTCCTTAGGAACTACAGAAGTTATTGATTATGGTGGGGATCCATACACAGACCCCACACCAACTACTACAGAAGTGCATATTTCAAATACAAACTATAGGTAGTAACTAATGCAGGACATGAAGCCAGAATCTGCCAAATCTCTTATTGACTATATTATCACTACATTCAGAAAATTTACCTCATGACTTTCTCTCTATACTATCAATATTTTACCAAACACTACCTTTACACTGCCTAAACACTATTCCCTTTTTATTTCATGAAGAAAAATGAGCCGTCATTGCCCACGTGGAATCATTTGTATTGAAATTATTAGCAACATTTAAAATTCAGGTTCCTGATGACATTAGCTATGCTCACATGCTCAGTGGCTGTCAAAATGGACAGCACACATGTAGCTGCACACCTTGTTAATTTTCTAAAACTATACAATGCTTGTGGCATTACACTGTAAACTCCACAAAGATTCCTGGGAAGAAGACCCCATCAAGAGCCAGTGCTTCCCAAGTTAGGGTGGAACAAGTCACTGTTCTCCCAGTCCAGGCTCCCACAGCTGCTAACATGCATTCTCATAATCACTCTCATATATCCCGCCCCTCCTTCCCTATGTGTGTGTCTGTCTCCGTCTGTCTGCCTGTTGTCTCAAGGCTAGGGAATGAACCTCGGGCCTCTAGGTTACATATTCCCAGACTTCTATAAAAAAAATTATAACTGGACAAAACAATTATTAAATTAAAACAGAAGATTCAAAAATCCAAGAGTAGTCCAAAAAAATAAAAGATGTGTACAAAAAGTCTTCTATTTCTGAGAAATTTTGGAAACAATGTGAAGCTATATAGCTATCCATTCTACATACTATTTAAAGGTAAACTTTAGCAATCGGTCACTGAAGTAGCATATGAACCAGCTCTCTCATAAGAACTAGAAATCACCTCCTATGCATAAATGTGGAATAGTATCGGGGCACTGCGGAAGTACAAGGGTCAGCGACAGCACAGAACAGTGAACTGTGAGGCTAAGCCGTGGCCTCTACAGGCTGGACACATCGAATGTCTCACAGTGCTTTCAACTTAATTACAGCTTATTTGGACATACTCCCATCGTAAGTCAGGGTACATCTGTATACTGTATACTATTCTGTAAGTTGGTTTTAACCACAAAGTGCTGTTAGTCTTCTAAAATCCACTGAACATTTATGGTATTACATTATAAATTCTAACTCCACAGATTCATGGAGGAAAGACACGTATCAAAGAGATCAGTTCTCTCCAAGTTAGGGCAGACCAAGCCCTGCGCTGTTAAATCAATTTAAAATATGGTCTAGAAGATGACCCTACAGATTAATGGTGGCGAGGCTTTTGACAAGAGCTAAGGTCCCTTCTGGTTAAAGGAAGGAATGGAGTGAAGGAAAACCACAGAGGGGCTGAACTGGGACTGTAAAATGAATTGTTCTTATGACATCATGCAGAATCAGAGTATTGCTACCACGTCTAGACTTATGGATCAAATGCTGTATTATTTTTTTCAAAACATGTTTGAGTAAAGCAAATGCCACTTCACCTCCCCAGAAACCTAGAACCCTGATTCTAAAGGAAATTTCACTGCAGAGTTCCTAGAGAGACAGAAAATGGGACTTTATTTAGAAACCTTGAATGCAAGTTCTCTTGTCTTCTGAGAACGCTAGCTAAATGATCAAGAGTCAATATTTTCACATTGACTTTAAACAAATACAGAATGATTGCATCAGTATGTTTCCATAACGTAAAGTTTCCTTAGAGTACCATTTGGCTGGGTGGCAGTGGCACACACCTTTAATCCCAGCACTGGGAGGCAGAGCCAGGCGGATCCCTGTGAGTTCGAGGCCAGCCTGGTCTACAGAGCAAGATCCAGGACAGGCAACAAAGCTACACAGAGAAACCCAGACTCAGAAAACAAAACAAAAAACAAAAAACACACACAAAAAAAGTACCTACTGGCTGCATTCTAACAAATTACAGTGTCATCCCAGCTCTTGATTTCATGTTCAAAGCATCCCACACCTACCAATGGCATTGTTCAGTATATATTCTTCTCTGAATAAATCTTGAGTCATACTCTGCCCTGCTTTCTTAGCTTCTGAGATTGCTAAAGAAGGAAGGAAAAAAATGAGGAAGAGAACAATTAGAAATCATAAAGATGGCTTCCAGTCATACAGTGAAAGATATTAAAAGTCCTGTAATCATTAAGTGCTAGAGAGAGAACTTTAGATGGTTTTAATGTGTGAAGTCACCCACACTGACAACCCTTTGTCAGAGACTCACAGTCCAATGTCAAAGCTTCAAAGCAAACATTCTTCTTTTACTTATTGTGCTGTTAATATATACACATGCACACAAGCCTCCATGTATGCACACCTCTCTCTCTCTCTCTGTCTCTCTCTGTCTCTCTGTCTCTCTCTGTCTCTCTCTCTCTCTCTCTCTCTCTCTGTCTCTCTCTCTCTCTCTCTCTCACACACACACACACACACACACACACACACCCATTTTCACTCACAGTTCCTGGCTCCTTAAGTCCCTCTTCAGGTAGGTCACATATACAAGAACTTCTCTACCTAAAGCCAGCCAGTCTCTCTATTCTTTTTCCTTCCACTACTTGAAGCTAGTCAGACACATTCTGACCTGGATCCCAAGTGGACCCCACTTGAAGAGTCCTGTTCCAGACCTCAGAGGAAGGAATGGGCAGAGAAAGCAACAAGGATTTGGACACATGGGCCTTGCTCAGTTTCCCCACTTGGTCTGTTTGTATTGGCTTAGACCAATCACACTTCTGCATGTTCCTCTGCTCTAAACTGCATGCTTCTATAGTAGAGTCTTCAGGAAAGCCCAAAGGCTGCAGAGCAGTTACAGATAAGACTGAGAAGAATATGTCCTCAACAGTGCCACTGACGTGTGCGTGTGTGTGTGCTCTGAACTTTGAAATTTAACAAGATTACTGATGGATCAACATGAGGGAGTTCCACACAGGCAAAGAGGACATGGAAGTTCCATACCCATTTTCCCACACCTTGTCCCATCCCTGTATCCTTTAGGAGAAAACAGTACATGTAAGATGACTGAGGCACACCGCCCTATGCATGGTAAGTCACCTCTAGGTGACCTATAACATCTGATGTAAATTGTTGTCACAGGGTGTTGAGGAAATAATGAGAAGGATAAAAGTACCTTTTTGGTACAAAAATAATGTTTTCCCAAATATTTCCTATCTACAGTGAGTTGAATCCATGAGGCAGAAACATCAGACATCAAGGGCCAACTATACTTTTCTAAAAAAGACCTGCTTTAACTGTGCCATTATAATGCAAATGAGGGATAGTTTCCTAAAGGAAAAACCAAAACCAAAAACCCCTTATCTGCTGTCCTTTGATGAGCTAGAGCCTCACTTACCAGCTCTAGGAGTAACTTTCCCGAAAGCCTTCTTGGAGTTCCTTCTAGCTTTAAGCTAACTTTATTTAAATCAACTAGTTATACATTGTGGTGGTCTGAATGAAAATGGCCCCCATGGGCTCACAGGGAGCGGCAGTATTAGGAGGAGGTGTGGCCTTGCTGGAGTAGGTGTGGCCTTGATGGAGGAAGTGTGACACTGGGGGCGGGCTTTGAGGTTTCAGAAGCTCAAGCCAGGCCCAGTCTCTCTCTCTTCCTGCTGCCTGCAGATTCAGATGTAGAACACACAGACATGCATGCACACACACAGAGATATGAAGGTGAACACACACAGACAGTCATAGGCATATAGGTGCATGCATACACACACAGTCACACAAACACACACTATATGCAGTCATAGGCATACTGGCACTCAATATACAGTCATATTGTCTCACACACACGCACACACACACACACACACACACACACACACACACACACACACTTCACGTTGTGGGCTAAACCACAATTTGGCTAACACATCACTTTAAGCATTAAATTAAAATTTCTATTACGTAGCAATTTTAAATTTCTATATAATAATAGTAGTAAGCATCTGAACTTGGTCCTGATCTAGATCTTTTTTCTTTCCTACTCATAGTGCAATGGTTTACATAAACCTGCAAATCTGGTGAACAAATCAACCCAACAGTTGTTGTCTTTTAATAATAAAACAAATTGCAAAATCAGAACATGGGGGCGGGGAATCCCTGAACCATACCAATTCCATAAGAAACAACATACAACTGTAAAATCCTTTTCAGCAGGGACAATCAGAAGTTATAGCAATGACTTCCTAACTCTGACCACAAGAACAAATATTAGCTTTAATAGTTAAATACATACAGACTAATTGAACAATAATACAAAGTAAATATTTATCTCTGTGTCTTCAAGCCCTAACTGCACTCACAGAAGAACTTGCTCTGAATTGTGAGGAGTGGGGAATGATGGATGTGAGTGTGCATCAGGTTTAGGCAGAAAGTCCTTCACATGGCAATGACGTTGGTGATGTCGGGGAGCACATGCCATAAGAGGAAAACAAAATATCTAAATTTCAGCACGGTATATGAGTAGTAAAATAAATCTCCATTCAAATAGTAAATTCTCATTTTTTTTTTTAATTCTTAAAGAATTGTTAACATATAGCAAACAATTCCAAATAATAAGTCAAATAGAAACTACCTCACACATCTTCCAGTGCTCACTAGTTCCGGCTTACAGTGGCCCTCACCTTTGATGTCCCCTCCAGCACAGAAGGCCTTTCCTCCAGCTCCCTTTATGATGATCAGGAACGTCTCAGGGTCTTGTTCCCACTTCTACACAAACATAAAAGATGACGGTGGCTTTTGAGGGCACAGTAAATATAAGCTCATTTAAGGTACATTTGCATACATTTGTGTGCACACACATGGCCTTTCCTAAAACATGTCCAGTGGAATGGATCCCACCCATTTCACTTTCTTTCTAAGTGCAATCTGTCTTCCAAAGATATCTGTCGAAGCTTTAAGCTTAAGACGAATAAACAGGTGCCTAGTGGCACTGTGTTATATATTTATGAGTCTAGTAAACAAATCCGCCAAAGATTGCTGGCATGTGGTATAGCAATAACCTTCCCCCATGGCAAGAGAGAACTGTTATACAAAAAAAAAAAAAAAAAATGCATTACACAGTCAAGGGTTTGGTGAGGTCAGGCAATAAAATGAGCATGATGAGTGGGGAGTGCAGGTCAATGACAGAGTGCTCCCTTTATGACCACACTATGAAAGATCATCATTCTCATTTCCTCACAGCTAAGGAAAGTAGGGTACAGAGACTAGCATGCCTAGCCTACAGAGCTAATATTCAGAAATCCAAGTTTCAGATGCATGCCTGGCCTCCAGCTCTATACTTTCTACAGATAGCTAAGAAATACGAAGGACAAGAGGCTGGGGTGTAGCTCAATAGAACACTTGATTAGCAGCTCAGGGAGGAAAAGGGAAGAGGGGGGGCCAAGCAGCAGGAGGAAGGAGGAGCTAGCTAAGCCATTTAAACTGCCGTCTCACAGGCACAGAGGTGCATACCTCCAGTCCCAGCAAAGAGGAAGGATAGGTGGGAAGATTATAAGTTTGAGGCCAGCCTGGGCTACCTAGCTAGACTGTCTCAAAAACTGAATGACAAAGTGCTTCAATCCAAAAGGTGAGGTAGAAGCAGATTAGATTGGTACATGTTAGGTCTCAAACCCAGGACCAATGGCTAACTGAGGTGCCTATTTAACATATCAAAGTGACCCTTTGTAGTCTACTCTTTACTCTCCTGGTCTCCTGGCTCTTTGCCCACGGGTGAGGCCCCACATGTTATAACAGGGAGATGCCACATGGTGGGCAGACCAGAGGACAGAGCAGGAAAACACCCATGTAGTGTAGCATGCTCCAGGAGCCAGAGAGGTACCCTACCCTACCTTTCTCCTCACATGGCCCAGTGCAGGGCCCTGTCCACTTTGGACTCTCCCAGATGTCCTTATCTCAGCCTGTGCTCTCCCTTCTATCTACAATAAACCTCCATCATGCCGAGGAGCAGTCATGTCCTTCCTTCTTCTTTTCATTCATCTGGTGCCAAACCCTGGGACTGGCATACATGAGTTCCCTTCCAAGGAGCACAGCCTCTCCAAACCAAGCTGATTTGACTCCCCTGTGGTGTGTACGGATCACCTGTTTCTGCTGGCTTCTGACACCTGCCACGTTAGGCTCCAAATCTTAGAGTTCAAATTTTCAGCCGCTTTTTTGCTCCACCTCCTCTACCCAGCCATCTCTTGCCTACTCAGTAAGCGTCCTCTCTCAGGCTCCTAGCGCCTGCAGCACCCTCTGGAGCCCCAGCACATGGGCAACTCCCTGCTTACTAAGACACTTACTCCTCCCTCTATTGGAGTCCTCCCATTTCCCAAGAGCCTCTGGCCCACCTCTTCAGCTGTATTCTCTACCTGCTCCACTCACCTCTCCTCCCCCACTAGGTTAAGTGTCACATGGAGCTGCCTGCTTTGTGATGCTCCTCTCACCCTATTGGCCCCTACCGCGTGGAGAGGGACGCCTCTCCTCTGGGACTTGGGACATTGCTCTCTGACTCGTCTCAGTCCGTTTGGGGACGCCCCAGATTAAAATTCTTGTCAGGCCTCTGCTCCTTCAGGGCTCCTCTCAGCTCCTTCCCGGAACTTCCTCACCCATCCCCGGAGCTGCCAAGTTCCACGGCTTCTCTATGCTCTCCTCCACTGCAGCCCTTTCCTTCCTCTTCCCCCATGGAGCTACCTGCTCCGTCTCTCCTTGTGCCCTCCCAGGCCTCAATACTATGAGTTTCCTCTCCCCTAGGAAATGTCTGCTAAGTCCCACAGCTTTCTTAAGCCCGTCTGGGTCCTGCAACTGTGGTGGTTTGAAAGAGTGGTCTCCACAGGTTCATTAGAGCACAGCACAGTTAGGAAGTGTGGACTTGTTGGATGAAGTACACTGGGGGCGGGCTTTGAGGTCTCAAATGCTCAAGCTAGGTCCAATGTGACATTGACTTCCTGCTGCCTGGGGATCTAGAAGTAGAAACCTCTGCTCTTTCTCCAGCACCACGCCTGCTGCATGCCACCATGCTTCCCACCATGACAATAACAGACTAATAAGCCTTTGAACTGTAAGCAAGCCCTAATTAAAAGCTTTCCTTTATAAGAGTTGCCAAGGTCATGTGTTTCTTCACAGCAATAAAACCCTAACAAAGATGGTGTCCTTGTCCCTCCTGTCTCTCAACTCCCTCCTGGAAGTCTTGCAGCTTCTTTATGCCCTCATGGCCTCGACAGCATTGGGACCCTCCCTCAGGTGGGATTCCTGCCTGTCCTTCCTTGTCTCTCACAGCTACACTGTTCCCTGCATCTCAGCTCCCTCTTGGAGCTGATTGGAACTCTCCCGATGGCAGAATTCCCTTTGCTACCCTTCCTCCTTTTCCTCTCAGACTCGGAGGTTTTATTAAATCCTCACTGCCTTACTGCAAATGGCTTGGCCACAGCTCAGCTCCATGGCTAAATACGGCACACTTGAGTTCCAAATTCTCACAGATTGCACCAACTTCTGCCAGCACAAGCGAAGGATCCCAGAGTATCTCATCTCTAAGGTTTGAAACCTTCCACTCTCAGATCTTTTATCTCTACAATTTCTCTGTGCTCTGCTCTCAAGAAATCTTTTAAGACTATTGTAAAAACAGTCTTTATCTCAGGATTTGTAACTTCAATGGGTGTGGTTAAAGAATCTGTAAAATCTGTATCAAAAATTAGCTTAAAGCTTGTAACAAAATATAGATAGTTAAAAAAAAACCTATACACAGGAAATCTTTATTTGCTAGAACATATTATATGTGATTCAACTCTTGCTTAGAAAAATAGATGTTTTAAATAGCAACCATGTGGCTCTCCTCCATTTTATATAATGACCTCATCAAGATTTGAAAGCAACCACATGACTGGCAGCCATCTTTAATAAGGTTACAAAGTACATGACATGTAACTTCACCATCTTAAGATGATCACATGGCATAAATCAGCAATTATAAAACTTCTTACTCCTAATGAGCTCTGTGTTTATCATTACATCTCCTTTTTAGACTAAAGAGACAAAAGCAGGCTTCCAAAATATTTTGGAGTGGTGTGGATTTTTGTATGATGATAAAATTTTAAAGTTATAAAGGTCTACTCAAATTAACAAAAGTTGACTTAGACATGCGTTTCCTAACTGTTCAACACAAGGCTTCTAGAAAATTTAGGTAAGTAACAATATATGTTGATAAATAAGGTATATTTGATACTCAAGGTTTATAAATTCCTAAATGTCTACTTAGGTTCACAGTAGTATCTGTCTAGCTTCCTTGTTTTGCTCACTTTGTTAAGCTTTAGCTATTTGGATGAACTAAGTTATATAAAAAACTGTGATAGTCTATAACGTGCACTATGAAAAGATCAGAAAAGTCCCTAGTGTCCCTATGGACTGCATTTATGGTTTCTAGTTTTATTTTGATGCTAAAGAATCTTCTCTTAAATCTTCACCTCTAATTTGTAAAGTTCAAACTTAACAGGATAAAGCTATAAAATCCTAGTGTTATAAAAGCCATCAATTTAAACTGCTAAAGGTAATTACAACATACAAGTTAATGTATTTTCAAAGTAAAGCCTAAACTCAGGTATATTTAATAGATGGTCTTCAAACTCTTCAGAGATCTGATGACCATGACATTTAAAATGTTTAATGAAAAAGCTTCCCATAATAGACAAAATGCTTCTAGTAGGAACCCTAAGATCTCCAAAGAATACAGATGAGTTACAACAACCCTACCTAAATTACAGTAACAATAACCATTGGGCAAAACTGTCCCGTGCCTCGACAGCTGGCAGGGCTCTGGCCAAGCTGCAGATACTGTTGGCTGATTGCCCTGTTCTGCCTGGTTAGCATAAGGTCCGTCCAACAAGTTCCTCCACAGGAACACCTCAGACCTGGGCCTGGCAGCCCAAGGCCCATGCTGCTCTGTGTGGCAGCTGAAGATTAAACACTGTCCAGTATGACAGCCCAAGACTACTTCACTGCCCCCAGTGAAGCCATCGAGACCACAGGAGCCCAGGGCAACTGTATAGGTAGTGAATCTGTCATTTTAATTGATATATAGGCAACTTGGGTTACACCTTCTGCTGACAGAGCAGTGGCAGAGTGCAGAAAGAAGCATGAAAAGTAAGAGCTATGTGAAGCAGCTCTCCTAAGGCAGGGAGTGCAGTGGGCAAGGCTCCACAGGGAGGCATCAGTGGTGTAGATGCAATGGTCCTGGGGTAAAATACCGGGAATGTTCTACAATGTACGTCAGAAGGATCTCCACGGGGCTTTCAACTACTACGGACCTTTAGCTGTGGGTAGATCTGCCGGATCATGTTCAGGGACAGAGCGTTGAGGAACTTGGGCCTGTTCAGCGTTATGACTCCTGCACAGCCTCTCCTCTCCAGCAGCACTTCTGCAGCTTCTGTGTGCACGGACATTCTCTGAACAACAAAGATAACTTCATCAGGTTTTACCCTACACCCACAGCAAAACACATACCCAGTACACATCTTCCAAGGAAATAACCAAAGGAGTTGCTACCTAGGGACATCTAACATGCTCAGACTACACACATGGCACAGTCCCAAAGCAAGCCATGCACATCTCCTGAATTTTCAGTATTTTATTTCTAAGTGGACTGAATCAACTAGAATACAGCCTAGAGCACCCTGGACTATGAAGTACTCTTAAGTCTTGTAGTTTGTTACCGCATTTCAAATTCTACTTTAGGTGCTTAGAAAACGGGGAGAGTAGCCGGGCGGTAGTGGCGCACGCCTTTAATCCCAGCACGCTGGAGGCAGAGCCAGGCAGATCTCTGTGAGTTCGAGGCCAGCTTGGGCTACCAAGTGACTTCCAGGAAAGGCGCAAAGCTACACAGAGAAACCCTGTCTCGAAAAACAAAAAAAAAAAAAAAAAAAGCAAAGAAAAGAAAAGAAAAAGAAGAAGAAAACAGGGAGAGTAAATAATTCTCACTGTAGTAGCTGTGAACAGCTTGGAAAAGGCAGCACGTGGGCAGGGCTGTGACGGGCATTAGAAAAGTGGAGATGAGAATTCCAGGTGAGCAACGGCGTGTGCTAGCCATGAACAATGAGCATCTGGAAATGCTAAGATGCTCAACATGAGTACAACAAAGTCTGGACAAGAACATGAGCATGGGAGGATAGACAGAACAAGCAGCAGGGCCAGATCACAGCTCAGACCTGCAAGCCTACACTGGAGAGACGCCGTGTGCGCACTGGCAGGGTCTCACCCAGGACGACATTGTCACTTGTGTAACTACAGTACCAAAGATGGCCATGCCGAGTCAGATTAGGCTGGTCCACTGATTCTCTAAGAGCAGTCAGCATCGCGTTTGAAAAGTCAGGGAGACTCAGTGTGGCAGGGGACAAAAGAAAGGTGAAGGAATATGACAGCTGTTAGGTGTGGTGGAGGAAGTGCTTTACTGTACACGTGTGGGCGAGCCGAGTCGGAGGCATCCGGGAGAGTCTAGAGTGGACATGACCAGACTGAGCTGGGCCATGGAGGGGAAGGAGAACCAGGTGCAGCAGCCAGGAGGCCAAAGGTCCAAAAGGGGCAGGTAACCAAAATGCCTGGATGATATAGGGAAGAGCCTCTGGGGGAAGGGCAGCTCAGGCCTGGCTGGAAAGTTCAGGGTCAATGGTGGGGTATGACAGCCACACTCTAAACAGGTAGGGACTGCGGGATGATGGGAGAACCTAGTAGCCAGGTCTACTTTGACATGTTGAAGAGGCACCTCAGCCATTTACCCTGGGTTTGAAACTTAACGTGAAGTAACTACAGCACCTGTGAGGAACATGAGTTTAACTACACAGCAGCTTTATAAGATTCGGACACACACAAAGCTCTCGGGGCTTACAGTGTCAGCATTCCTAACACCCTCCTGTATCCATGGTCAGTTCAGACCTCACGGGGTGTTGGAACACAGTCCGTGAATGAAGGCGTATGAGGGTCCTGAGGCCTCGTGAGAAAGCTCCAAATAAACAAGAGTAACCTGTTTCTCCATACCATGGGTTGTTCTTGGAATGTGCAAGTGTAGCAATCAGAGTGGTTTACTTTAGATAATCCATCATCTTAGCATTACTATTCAGAATGTTTTCAAGCAAGAGTTGTTCTCGAAACTGTATACAGCTTGAACTAATGTCAATTTTGCTCACTTGACTTTGCTTAACCCTCAGAATATAAACTGTCTAATACCTGAATAATTGGCTACTGCATGACACTTTTGTCCACCTCATTTTTAGGCTCCACTCTCCCGGGTTCACTCCGCCAAACTGAGTGGCAACATATGGGAACAGTGTATAGTATGGAACTGGAAGTCAGTGGGGCTAAAGAGATGGCTCAGTGGTCAAGAGTGTGTACTGTTCTTGTAAAGGACCTTAGTTCAGTTCCCAGCACCCACAACAGGCTGCTCATAACTGCCTATTAACTCCAACTCCAGGGAAATCTGCTGCGTCTGGCATCTGTGGGCACCCGAACTCACACACACATACCAGCACAGACACTTACACACAGACATGATTAAAGATAGTAAAAATGAATCTTAAACATATAGTAAAATTAGCCATTGGTTTAGATTTTAAAGTTTAGCTCAGTGGTGGAGTGCCTGCCTAGTATGTGCAAATTCCTCAACTCAATCCTCGGGATCACAAGATTTTAGAAACAAATGAATTTAAATTTTTACCTGGAATATGCCAATTAAAACCATTCAGTACACACATAACTAATACCTGATGAAATCCAAACAACTACATTTTCACAGCATTAAACATGTTTTCATTTTCCTTTGTAAAATCATGTTGTGTATTTAATTCTTAAGACAGTTCATTACCAGATAGTAACCAAAACTAATAAGTACTCAGAAGAGCTTTAAGAAAGCCTATTGAAGCTGGGTGGCGCACACCTTTAATCCCAGCCCTCTGGAGGCAGAGGCAGGAGGATCTCTGAGTTTGAGGTCAGTCTGGTCTACAAAGCAAGTTCCAGGGCAGCCAGGGCTATGCAGAGAAACCCTATCTTGAAAAACAAAAACAAAAACAAAAAAGAAGAAAGAAAGCCTACTGAACAATATGAAATGATGCATCCTTTTAATTTGAATTTCTCACCAGAAAAGTCCAGTAAAATTATTCCTGTAAGAAGAGATCTTTCTTAAGTAACTTGAGACAGATCAGAAATTCTGATCTTTTTATGTCCAGCATGTGAGTAAACACCTATTGTAGAAACATTAACTATTGCAGAGCCAAGGAAAACAAACTTTTTTAGACAGGTTCTCAGCATGCTGCCCTCTGGCCGAGCCAAGACAAAAGGAACTGCATTTATGTTCAGATCAGCCAGAGTCACGAAGCACATTTACCACAAATTAACAACAAAAGCTCTCCTTGAAGAGGCTGCAGGCTCTACTTCCTAGGACTATGAGAATTAACTGAGTTAATACATGTATGAAGTACTTAGTGTAGCTCCTGCATATACAGTGCTATACGGGTGCTCATTCATACTAAGGTATTCATCAGACTACAAGAGATACAAAACTGAATAAAAATTATTTTCCTGTAATCTGATAAACAATGAATGTTTAGCTTTGCAAGTTACAATTAGCATAATTGCTAAGGTGTTAACATTTATTATTAGCAATAATTGCTAAAGTATGAAGTATTATTTATACATTATATACTGTATTAGTGTTCTTTAAGATTTTTACATTTTATTTTATGTGTATGGGTGCTCTCTCCGCAAGTATGTCTATGCACCAAGTGCTCACAGTGCCTACAGATGCCAGAGGAGGACATAAGATCCCTGGAACTGGAGTTACATACTGTTGAGAGCTACCATTACTCCAGCCAACATGCTAAAGTTTTAAAATTTAATAACTCTTTAGCATTTTCAATCATTGTAAACACTATCCTCGTTATATATATATAAAGGGAAGCTACAATAAACTAAGCATTTGTCCAAGGTTAAGTTGTAGACTCAATATTTAAACTGCGGCCCTTGTTAAAATAGCCTTTAACACAGAGTATAGGAGGTGGCAAGTCTTACCACGGGAGTGTGAGGGCAGTGGTTAGGCAGTCAAGGAAACCTGCCATCCCAGGAATGTCTACTTCCCTAACAGTGACACTTTGACATTGTATCATAAACAGCAAAACAAAGTCCAAACTTACCAGATGCTGCAGAACAACATTGGCTCTTCTGAGTGAGCTGAACCTGAAACAGATGTGGTCTGTGATGAGCGCGGTAACACGGGCAATCATGTATCGGCACTGCAAAGCCTCTTCTAAATGTTACAGGGACAAAACCCTGAGAACAGATTTCACAGCAATGAAATGCCATCTCAGAGGACTTCGGCAGCCCCTCTTCCCACGTGTTTTGGGAATTTTCTTGGGGATGGAAAAAAAGTCAACCCCTACTTACAGGACACCAAAGGTGAACCAAAGTAACTCCACTAAAGCGCATCCTGGAGAACCCAACACTTTCCTGGGGTTACTTACAGAACACGTATCAGGAGGGAAGTGGGACACCATAAACAGCTGTACCACAGAGTATCTTGTCCCAACATGAATGTCAGCTATCTCACAGCTACAGAGCTGGAGTCCCGCTTCTGTTAACCTCCACCATCTATACCCTCTGGCACCTTCCAAGACCATAAGGCCATGTGCAAATAGGACAGATTACCTACAAAGGGCTGGGAGGTGTAGGAAGGGAAGGATGGAATCTCTGTGAGGACCTAGTAAGCCTCCCAGACTCTCTATGGAAGATGGCCAACCACCAACAAGCCTGGGCTCAACGTGTGTGTGTGTGGGGGGGGAGGGTGTACATGGTGTATGTGCGGTATGTGTGGTGTGTGTATGTGCGTATGTGGTGTGGTGTGGTGTGTGGTGTGTGTGTGTGTGTGTGTGTGTGTGTGTGTGTGTGGTGTGTATGTGGTGTGGTGTGTGTGTGTGTGGTGTGTGTGTGTGTATGTGGTGTGTGTGTGTATGTGGTGTGTGTGTGTATGTGGTGTGGTGTGTGTGTATGTGGTGTGTGTGTGTATGTGTTGTGGTGTGTGGTGTGTGTATGTGGTGTGGTGTGTGTGTGTGGTGTGTGTGTGTATGTGGTGTATGTGCGTATGTGGTGTGGTGTGGTGTGTGGTGTGTGTGTGTGTGTGTGTGTGTGTGTGTGTGGTGTGTGTGTGTGTGGTGTGTGTGTGTGTATGTGGTGTGTGTGTGTATGTGGTGTGGTGTGTGTGTATGTGGTGTGTGTGTGTATGTGTTGTGGTGTGTGGTGTGTGTATGTGGTGTGGTGTGTGTGTGTGGTGTGTGTGTGTGTGTGTATGTGGTGTGTGTGTGTATGTGGTGTGGTGTGTGTGGTGTGTGTGTGTGTGTGTGTGTGTGTGTGTGTGTGTGTGGTGTGTGCACGTGTGTGACTTTTGTAAGCAGTCAGAGCTGTTGTGATGAAGACAGTTATTAGGCTTGAGAACAGCTCTCTACACCACCATACGATTTAGCAATCCTACTCTCTTTTTGAGTTTTACTAGATGAGCCAGAAGCTTCCATCCACAGGAAAACCTGCAAACCTTCACATGCATTCTATATTAGCTGCATTTATAGATGCAAAAGGCAGGCATAATCAAGATGTCCTTAAGTGAATTCATTTAAGAACAGAAGCCATATAAAGAAATGAACTACTGACTCAAACATCCCACACACAGAAGAATGAAATTTAAATAATGTGGACTCCTAAGAAGTAAATCTGACAAGAAAATACTGTGAGATTTCAAGTGTAGGATATTTTGAAAATGGCAGAGTTCTGTAATGCACAGAAAAATAAAAGCTGTCAGAGGTTTAGGAGGGAGAGGAATGAATAGTGGAGACACATTTAAACTATCTGTAAAACACTGTATATGTCATTAGATATTAATTAAAATTTTTGATAAAATCTCAGTTTAATTTTCTGTAAATCTAAAAAAATTCCACAAATAAAAGTCTATAAACTTTTGAATGACATTGTGTTTATTTATTTGTGTAAAGGATGTGGAATCTGTAATTTTTTTAATTTGGTTACCACATTAAAAATTAATTTGGATAGAGACAACCCTGGGAGAGGCCTAAGTTACTCTGACCTCCTAAAGACAGTCTGGATATACAGACCTATGACATCCAGCATAGTTTAGGGAGAAAAGGGTTATTTGGCTGAAAGGTTACACTCCATCACGGGATAAGCTAGCGCAGGGCCTGAAGCGGAGGCAATGGAGGAACTCCTTACTAGCTGGTTCCTCCTGGCTCACTCAGTTTGCTTTCTTATACACCCCAGAATCGCATGCCAAGGGTGACGCTGCCCACAGTGGCCAGGCCCTCCTACACCAAACAAGAAAACGCCCCATAGGCTTGCCTATGGGTCAATCTAATATGGGGGGCATGCCACTTTTCCCCAGGGTACTCTTGAGCAAGAGCAGCAGGTCACTCCTCAGGCATTTCAAAGTATGGCTCACTAAACCATTCACAGTTACCTGCAGGAAGGGAAAACTGAAAACCGACAGTGCAACATTTTTAAAACTGTCACTGCTACATAATTATTACACAACCACTAAGCACACTTGAAGGTATGTAAGTAATATGACATGTCAAAGTTATGACACAATTTAAAAAGCAACCTATAAATAGTAGACACAACATTGTTGTCTCGGAAGTGCCAGGCTAGGAAAACAGCTAACGCACAGCTTGGCAAAAGTGACCAATAGCCAAGTGCTGGAGAAGCTGTGAGCGGCAGGAAGCAAGCGGGTGCACAGCAGGCATGGTGGTGCACAACTGTGAGTCCAGAACTTCGAGGGGAGGCAGAATAGTGAGTTAGAGGCCCACTTGAGCAATACAACAGCCACTCCCCCAAAAAAACATTGTAGCCAGATGATGGCTCAAGGATAGCGTATAAGTTTCACTACGCTATAAAGTTCAGAAGAGTGCATTTGTATCTTATGAAAGTTCTCATTTAAACTATCTGTAAAACACTGTATATAGCAAGAGTCTTAGTTAAGGTTTCTATTGTTCTGAAGAGACACCATAACCAAAGCAACTCTTATAAAGGAAAACATTTAACTGGGGTGGCTCGCTTACAGTTCAGAGGTTCAGTCCATTATCATCATGGTGGGACATGGTGGTGTGCAGGCAGACACGGTGCTGGAGAAGTAGCTGAGAATCCTATTATCTTGCAGGCAACAGGAAGTAGTCTGTGACACTAGGAGTAGCTTGAGTATAGGAGATTCAAAACAAACCTCCACAATGACACACTTCCTCCAACAAGGCCACACCTCCTAATAATGCCACTCCCTTTGGGGGGCATTTTCTTCAAACCACCACCACAGCAAGAAAATGAGAAACTCAGGATTAGAGGAGTGGCTGGAAAGCACCTAAGGAGGGCTTCCAAAATGCAGGTATTAGCCTGTTTCTTGATCCAGCTGACATTGTAACAGGAATGCTGAGTTTGTGAACACTACTCAAATTGCATCTTTATGCTCTGGACTTTTTCAAAGAGTTCCCCAAAGACAGCATCTCTTGCTCTTGGGAAACTCACAAGGCAGTGGCTGAATAGCAGAAAATGCTATCGATAGACTACAATGGGATGTATGCTGAAGACATCAAACTTAAGATACAGAGAAAAACCAAAGCAGGAATCAGTAGGCACAGCCTTAATGAGGACCATGCCATCCTCAGATACGCCCACGATCTGACGGAACTAATAAACTGCCAAGTGTTCATGTTTTTCAGTGATACTGGGAACATATAAAATCAATAACTGAGAAAAATAGAGAAACCAAGTAGTATCACTATTCCCACTTACAAATACTTTAAATGGTTGAATAAACAATTGAAATAAATGGCTGCTGAATAAACAACTGAAATCCAAATGATTTTCCAGAAGTTATATTATTTTCCTTTTAAATTATCCTCAAATTGACAATATGACCAAAAGAAAGAATCACACATTTGCTTAAATAAGTCACAACTTACATTTCTGACCTAGAACATTTTGAATTTGCCTCACCACAAGTGAAGCCTTCTGCCCCCAGCCCAGGATTCTGTACATTAGAGTCTTCTGAGGACAGCTGTCACATTCCAAAACGCTGGTCACAGCCCCACAGTTAGACAGCAGCTATGGGGGTGAGGTACAGGCGTGAGACTTTGTTTGACAAAATGACTACTACAAAGTACAATCATACTGTTTCCACGTAGTCACTTCCATACTCAACTAGTATTTAAAATCTGGTACTAGGTCTGAGGATGTAGTTCGTGGTACAGCATTTAGTACAATCTCTATTACTACAAAAACATAAAATATGGTATTTGAGAATTCAGTCTCCAATTTTATTCCAAACTTATCTCTTTTCTATTGCCTCCAAGACTGCCATCTGGTGGACAGGAGGAGTACATTCATCTCACTAGTGTTGAAATCCTTTAGTTATCAAGATTATTTAATCCTTGCAGGTGATATGAAATACTGGGAACCTGGCTTGAAAGGTAAATCATTTGCTACATCAGAGACTACAGAAGAAACTGAAGGACACAGAAATCCTCCTGGTGATTACAATACACACAAAGGTGTGAAACTATGGTAGTTAGGCATGGTAGCACATGCCTTTAGTGCCAGCACTGGGGAGGCAGAGCAGTCAGATCTTTGTGAGTTCCAGGCCAGCCTGGTCTACAGAGTTACAGACTAGCCATGGATACACAGTGAGACTGTCTCAAAAAACAAACAAACAAACAACAACAAAATACCACCCTCTTGGAACAATAAAAGTTTCAGAAACTTTGTTGCAATTACCCAATAAAGCAAATACAAGCTTACAAAATCACACAACTCCACCTGGAACTGTTCAAGTAAGATACTGAGATAAAAGAAGAGACAAGAGACTGCACTAGCTGCTGCCAGGGTAGGTAGTGGGAGGGTCAAGTGAGTAACTCCAGGTGACCTGATAGAAAACAAAGACCTGATTCTGAGTCGTGAAGCGAAAACTCTGGAAAAGAGGAGGGCTTCAAGCAAGAAGAGGAAGGAAAGTACAGGTCCTGAGACATTTAAAAGGACACTAGCTGCTTACAGGATGAAATATGAATTTGATTGTTAGGCTGTTTGCTGAGACATCAAGCAGAAACATTCAACAACAAATGAAGAAAAGACCCTGAAGCCTAAGAGAACAGTTAGGACTGAAGACACACAGGTCGAGACTGGAGACGACCACAGAGGCACCAGAACCCCTACCTTTCCCTAAGAAATAAACGCAAACACTGCAGGCGAATGCTAAGAAGAGACCTCTACACCTGGTCTGCAAGTGTGATTTGTTACTATTTTGTTCCTGTTTAGTCAATGGTTACTTTAAAACCACAGACATTTCTTAAATCAAGACATACTGCTCAAGGGGCAGTTTTTCCAGCTTTTCCAGAAAATAAAATTTTTAAAAACTCTGCTAGTTGTGGGAATAGTGGATCTACAGTCTATTGAGCTGTCACTGGACTGAATAGCCTTCTCCCTCACCCGACAGTCCCCTGCTGGTCCCCCTGCTGTCAGGTAGTGACCATCACTGAATGCTTATGATTGGTCTCTGTTTGGGTTTGGGTTTCCTGGCACAGAAAAAAAAAAAGGTATAATAGAGCCTCGAAGATTACACCTTTGTCTAAGTAGAAGTGAAGGGTGGGGGCAGTAACCAAATCATGTAGTTAGGCAGAGGAACACAGGCGTATTGCTTAACAGCCATCTTTACAGAGGTAACCTCCTCTATCTAAGGATGGCTTTACTCTGTCTTTACTTTTTCCTTGAGAACACTTACCAAGGTCAGCAAATAAATATGACTTTGTCTGAAGTATTTACTTAAGGATTGGTAAGAACGCCTGGTCCACACTGCCCACCGGATAACCAGTGCCCAGAACAACGTCTCTGAGCAGCTACAACAGATTATTTCAGCCAGAAAGTAAACTGGGATCCAAATCCTTGAGGTCCAGGCTGGCAAAGTTTTTTTCAATGTAATTCCATGACCAGGAAGGTACTCGTGAGAGCTAAGCAGATGAAAGGCAGGCACCGAGGTCAGATTCAGTTAAGGTGTGTGTAGCAGTCCACACAGAACCTCCTCCAGCTGGAAGAAGTAGAGCCGATCAAGTTTCTGCAAGCTGAAAAAGTACTAAACTGAGGGTGCCGTGAGTTACAAGACGGAGTAAGGTTTGGGGTGTGGGAGAATTAAGATAACACCGGGAAAGGACTCTAAGTCCTACCAATGCCTGCATATTCATTTTTACTGCAACATCATTCACGACAGCAAGAAAAATGGAAGTGGCCGAGTCAGCCATCAACAGCTCAGATAAAGGAAACTGTGACATGGACACAATAGCATTTTACAGCAGGAAAGACAACCTAAGCCATGACATTTGCGGGGGAAAATGGGAACTGGAAGTTACTATGTGTCTTAGGGTTCCTACTGCTGAGATGAAACACAGTAACTAAAAGCAAGGGGGGCGGGGAGAAGGTTTATTTGGCTTGCACTTCCATGTCACTGTTCATCACTGAAGGAAGTCGGGGTAGGAACTCACACTGGGCAGGAATCTGGAGGCAGCAGCTGATGCAGGGGCATGGAGGAGTACTGTCTGCTGGCTCCTTCCTCGTGGTTTATTCAGCCTCCTTCTTGTGACACCCAAGACCACCAGGCCAGGGACACCAGCCCAGGAGTGGCGCTATCCACAATGAGCCAGGGCCTCCTACATAAATCACTAATATAAGAAAACGCCCTACGGGATTACCTACAGCCCCATCGTAGGGAAGTATTTGCTCAACGGAGGTCCCCCTCCTCTGAGATGATGACAGCTAGTGTCGAGTTCACATGAAAACTAGCCAGCTGGGTTGGGGGTTTAGCTCAGTGGGAGAGCGCTTGCCTAGCAAGCGTAAGGCCCTGGGTTCGATCCTCAGCTCAAAAAAAAAAAAAAAAAAAAAAAAACTAGCCAGCACTGTGTTAAGCAAAGTGCCCCAGACTCAGACACACACAGCATGTTTTCTCTCATATGTGGAATATATATGAGAGATCAGGACAGAGAGCAGAAGAGGGTCTCAAGAGGAGGCTGCAATAGGGTAGGGAGGGTTAACAGTAAAAGAACAGAGTGGCATGAAAGCAGGCGAGATGGAGGGAGTGGAAGAAGGGGCCTAGAGGGCAGGAGGGAGACAGGAGGCAGAGGAGGAGAGTAGGAAAAGGATCAACCGTAAACACAGTATTACAGAATGGCCATAATGAAACTCATTAGTGTGCTGATCCAAAACAAACAACCTAGTGACAAAGGCCACTTAGAAATCTGAAGGGCGCTGAGGCATTCAGCACAGGGCTCAGAATCAATCAGGCTATGCAATACACTTGGAGAGTTATCTTCGTGCTCGCTTCGGCAGCACATACACTCAAATTGGAACGGTACAGAGAGTTATCTTCAAAGAAGTGATGTGGGACAAAGAAAGCCACCCAAGAGCCAAACTGGCTCTGCAGAGGAAAAACGGTGGAGCGAAGTGAGGCAACGTTCAACGGGATTGCCCAATCACAGCAACCAGGGCACACAAGCCCTTTCCTTCCAGAAACTCTCAGATGCCCTCACACACGTACACTCCTCCTGACAGCATGACTGGCTGCAATCCCTTTTGCTAGGGTAAAACCCATTCCAGTACTGGATCTAGAAAAGGCACCTGCAATCAATACTGCCCAATTTGGTCCTGGCCTGATCTAGTCAGTTTACATTTGGAGTGAACCAGGGGAAGGCTGAACTAGGTAATGAGAGAATCTTTCAAGATGAAGTCAACTTTAGTAATATACATGTCTTTGCAAAACGGAACTTACTGTCATCGGAAAAGCAACAACAATGAATATGAGAGCAGATTTACCGCAAAAGGGAAAAAAGAATGAGAAGCAAGCAAGGCAACTCTTCCGTGTGTAACAGATATTTGAAAATCAAATCACTGGATGCAATGTTAGGTGCTCTCCCTGAAAACAGCACTATTCTTAAATTTATTTTTAATCATGTGCATGTATATGTGTGTGTGCCCATGTGCACACTGGTGCCCCGTGAGTTCACAAGAGGCTGTCAAGACTCCTTGGAGCTGGAGTTACAGGTAGTTACGAGCCACACAGGGAACAGAACCCCAATCCTCTGAGCCTGTCCTTCAAGAGCAGTACTGGCTCTTAAACCGTGGAGTTGTCTCTCAAGCTTCAACAGTAACTATTAATTTAGACCAAAGAGATTCCCATCCCTTTGCAGCAACCTTCCAAAACAAACGGTGCGGCATACGAACTTGCAGCGGAACAAGGGTGAGTTCCAACTGTTGAGGTGCTCCCAGACCACACGGATGTTTAACAGAAAACATCTCAGCACCCAACGAGGACTTCCATGAAGCGTTTCACAACGACAACTAGAGTTTTTGTGTATGGTACCGGGGACAAGGCGCTGCACAAGCCAAAGCTCCTAGAATGAGTGCTACCACATTCTCTCTGCAGAGGTGGAGCTGCAGTCAGAGGCACCTTTAAAAAGTTAGTATTGGGGGCGGGCGGGAGGCAGAGCCAGGCGGATCTCTCTGAGTTCGAGGCCAGCCTGGTCTACAGAGCGAGTTCCAGGACAGGCTCCAAAGCTACACGGAGAAACCCTGTCTCGAAAAACCAAAAAAAAGGGGCGGGGGGGGGGGGTTAAGATTTGGACTTGTGCCCCTCCAAGCAGGTTAAATGGCCACCGCGCTGCTGCAGCAGCTGGCTGAAATCAATTCAAGTTCCTCTACCCGGGGCCCTGGTCCGCAACCGTCACACCTGTGTGACCAGACAAACTGTCCCACGCGGCAAACTGGGTGGCACGTCCCCACACTGCACCCAGCTTCCAAGAAAGAAAGTCAATAGGAGTCAAAAGGAAAGAAAAGTCGTGCGAGGTCAAGTCTGAGTACGAGATAGAGAGCGGAAAATGAAGATGTTTTTGCAAAGAAGGGGCTAGAGAGCGAAGTCGGAGGACGCCTGCGGCTGGGACGGCGCTGGCCGGCGGGGTCAGAGAGCTGCCCTGCCGCGGACACGCGCGAGCCTTCTCCCCGGGCGAGAGCGGAGGGCGAGCCGGCCCTCGGCCGCTGGCTCGCTCGCTCACTCACCTCGACAGGAGAAGCCACGCGTGCTGCTGCCCCATGGCCTAAAACCCAGAGCGGAGCAACCCGACAGACTACGCGACAAACCCGCCCACCGCCGACCCGAGCCCAGGGCACCGACGACAAGTCCTCCGGAGGGCCAGAGCGGCCACAGCCTGCATTTCCGGGGCGCTACGCTAACGGGCGGGGCAACACAAGAGTTTGAGGAAATGAGTAAGAGCGAAGGGCGGGGCCGGAGCGGACGGGGCGGGGCCAGGAACCGGGTGAAGGCGGGGCGGGGCCTGGGTCAGGGGCGGGGACTAGGGCGGGTTCAGGACGGGGCCGGGGCGAGGAACCGGGTAAGGGCGCGGGTGAGGCCTGGGTGAGGGGCGGGGACTGGGGCGTGGCCATGATGGGGCGTGGCCAGGAACCGGGTGAGGATGGGGCGGAGGCCTGGGTAAGGGGCGGGGACTAGGGCGAGGTCCGGGGGATAGGGGAGGAGCCAAAGCGAAGGCGGAGAGAGCTGAGGTCGGTAGCCAAGGCACAGAGAAAAGCAAAAACGGAAACGACTTTGCCCCCTAGAGGCCGTCTTGGGAAACGCCCAGTCGGTCATCTAGGTTGACTTTCAAGTTTGACCAGCAGAGACTGATTGATCTGAAGGAGTTTTGTTGGAATTTTAATAATTTTTAAAATGAAAAGGTAAATGAAATTTAAACCGGATCCGATCATGCACTCCTGTAATCCCAGCACTCAGAAAACTGAGTCAGGAGAATGCTCACTTGTGGCAGGCCACCTTGGACTATATAGCAAGACCCTACCTCAGAAAAAATAAGTAAACTTAGCGTTCTTTGAGAACCGAACGGATGAACTGCATTTGATGTGAAGGAGAGCTCAGTGTCATTTAGTATTCGCTCTACATAGCTGAACTTGCTATGAAACATTTCTGATTGTCTTGGGAAAAGTTACAGATCCCTCAGTCTTCCTCTGACAGACGAAAATATCTGATTAAGACAGTGTTCACCAACTGAACTGGAAATCGATTTTATCAGAGAAAGCGTATCTACACCAGAAAGCAGCTTATTAAATAAAACCCCTATTTAACTACCCACTACTGATGAGTTGCTTCTGGATCCACCCAGATGCCTAGCTGTAAGCATTTCATCACCAAGTACTGAGATATTAATAAGAATTGAGGAATTCGGAGATGAGTTTCAGAGAGCGGGATGTGGGGGTGGGGAGAGATGGACACCGAGGTATTCTATAAGCACTCATTCTTAGTCTTTGGTATTTAGGAGACATACTATATGATATTTGATCAGAAATTATCTTTCTGGCCTGGGTCACATATAATAATACCCAGAGAACGGAGGAAGCCAACAGGCGCCATACAAGCAGAAGACACCAGGCAGAAGGAATTATTGACCTGAGATTAGTCCTCAAAGGTACGAGCAGTCACCAAAGGGCATCATGTCCCATCCATTCCGGGTAAGAATGACTGTGTTAGCCTACCCAGCATGCATCACTGCAAAG
Organism: Onychomys torridus; assembly: GCF_903995425.1. NCBI lineage: Eukaryota > Metazoa > Chordata > Mammalia > Rodentia > Cricetidae > Onychomys > Onychomys torridus. Next base: position 33,871,389 of record NC_050465.1, read on the forward strand.
ACAAGCTTTCCTACTTCAACCAGAGCCAAGCCATCCCTTTCCTGGCTCCATGTGAATGGGGCCTGTGTTTCACAGTCTCCATGTTTAGAGGACCCTATTCTGATTTACTGCTCTGCTACTAAAAATGTTTATTTCATTTATGAGTGAATTTGTTTGTTGTGTGTGCCTATACCCATTCAGATTTAATAGTTCAAGTTCAATACAGAGGTCAGAGGACAACTTGCGGAAGTTGGTTCTCTCTGTCCACTATGTGGGTCTCAGGGATGGAACTCAGGTTTTCAGGCTTGGAGGCAAGTGCCTTTAGCTAATATTGATAGTCCCTATTAATAAGTTTTGAACAAATGACCCTACATTTTCACTTTGCACATTAAGAAATCAGTCCTCTTGACCTTTGATATCCTCCCTATGCTAATTCCACCCTCCTGAATGCTTAAGGGAAGCTCCTTGTCTGTGTATCCAGCATATTGGGCATTAACAGCTTAGATGCAAGATTGTAAAACATCAGAAGCGAACATCTGCCCTCTGGGGTTCTCCCATTGTGCTGTAAGCCTGTATTTAAGACCTCCTCCCTCCTTCAATAAATGGCATTCGGCATTCAAAAAAAAAGGGTGGGGGAGAAATTGAAGACAGTGATGTTCTAAAAAAGGAAGTGCTAATGGTGTCATGAGCCTACAAGGATGCTGGACTAAAGTCTATCAAGTTGTGCAAACAGGAAAATTGTATACTATGTGAATTATCTGTCAATAAAGATCTTCTATTAAAAAAAAAAGAAATAAGTCCTACCCTCACTATCCATGTTATATTTTCATTATTGTGTAAGGAGGTTCTATCTATCCCAACTTGCTTCCTATTGTAATAGACCATGACCAAAAGCAACCTGGGGAGCAAAGAGTTTATTTCAGCTGACAATTTGTATATAGTTCCTGCCCTGACTTCAAGGGAAGCAGAGGCCATAGAGGAGCTCTGCTTGATGGCACATGTGCCTACCTTGGGCACATAGAATATAACCAGTAATAAGTGGACCTTCTGCAGCAAGCTTCTCCACCCCTCCCCCAGTAGTACTTTCCAAGGTTCCTTCACACTGTAGCAAGCATGAGCACCTCTCCTCTTTTCTTATTGAACAATACTTTTACTTTGGTGGAACTGTATGTGAGGGGGAGGAGGGAAGGACAGAGAATGAGAGAGGGGGAGGGAGGTTTGTTTAGAACTTGCTGGGTAGTTTAGGATAACCTTGAACTCCTGATCTTCATGTTTTACTTTCTCAGTTCAGGAGATTAGAAGTATGCACCACCATGCCTGGGGTAAGTGATGTTGGAAAGTCAACCAAAGGCATCATGAATGCCAAGCAGGCGCTCTACCAACTGAGCTACATCCATGTTCTGGATATAAAGCTTTTGTTTTGTTTTGTTTTTAATTCTTCATCAGTTGATGGATATTTTGTTGTCTCCACCTTGGGATACTAAGAATGGTGATGTTGTGAATTTTCATGTATTATTTTATGTGGTCTGTGTTAATTTATCTTGGGCATACATGTAAGACTGGAATTGTTGGGCCATGGGGTAATTGTTTAATCACATAGGAAAGTGGCTGGAGGCTGAAAAGAAAATGATCTGTTTCTTCCATATCCTCGTCAAAATCTTGTGTTCTTACTCTTAGTTTTGGTCATGCTAGGGTGAGTGGTGTTACCTCACTGTGGCTTAAATTTTTATTTTCATGGTCTTTAATATGTTGAACACTTTTTCTTTATCTTGTTACTATTTTTATATTTACTTAATTGTCTTGCCCATTCTTAAACAGGATCATCTTCTATTATCCATTTATATTATAATTATTTTTTGTTGTTCCAAATCACCTCACAAATTAAGCAGCTTAAAGCAGTAACTTTTGCCCAGAGGCTCGGGAATTGGAGATTAACCAGGTGATGCGAGGTCAAGGGCTCATGCGGTTGCAAAGTGCTGACTAGGATTGAAATCTCTCAAAGCCCCCCTCCCCCACTCCCCCTCACCTCCCGCAAGAGGAACCACTTCCAATCTTCAAGTCCTCATGTAGTGGATAGCCATCCCAGCATTGGCCTGGAAGTTCCAACCCCCATTGAGGCTTTGGTAATGGTCACGCCCACAAGGCAGGGCGGAGGAGGAAGGGGAAGACCACGGATAGGAAAGAGGTCTCTCACTGGGTTCCCGGACTGTGGACGCTGGAGGTAGACCGAGCAGAGTTCTCCAGAGAACACGGCGGGACTGCACTATACCTTTGCCAGACCCTGCAACCTACCCCTTCATGTGTAAGTTACCCCACAAAATAAACCTCCCTTTTAACTACATGGAGTGGCCTTAATAATTTCACCAATATCCTCACTCTGGACCCACTCAGAGGGCTGCCCACTTGGGGAAGCTGCTTCAAGTCTGTGGACCTGTCCAGAGGGCTGCCCACATTGCAGAAGCCGCCCCCTGCTGGAGCAAAGGGTCTTAGAGAGAGAACACCAACACAGAGGCCAAGGGAGCGATTTACCTCAGTTTATTCTATTGGTCACACAAGGTAGCCCCAAGTTCATACAGAAGGTTTGGGTAATAGGTGTCAGAGAGCCTTAAGGACTGTTTGGAATCTGGTTATTACACTTGCTTCTTTTTTTTTTTTTTTTTTTTTTCTGGTTGCCAATCAGTCCTTAAGACATCTCAATCATTTCATTGAAGATCTTTCAAATTCCCTGCTCAACACCCTACACCTGATATGCTAACCATCCCTGTATTCATTCCAAATCCTACCCTCCACCCCCACTTCATGCACCACTCAGTATGCATTTCACATACAAATTATTAATATATCAAGTTTTGTTTATTATTCAGTTACTAAATAATTTCACAGTTATGTGTACCTGTGTTGCTAAGATTAGACACATGGGGATATTGAATCATTGACATGCAGCTAATCTCACTGAGGAAACAATACAAAAAAAACTTGAATTCAAGCAGTATGAAAGATATATTTAGTGCATGTTAAGTTGACCATATTTTAGATATACTGAGTTTTAAAATGTTATAAAAATTAACTTCCCAAGTCTCTTTTCATTTTTAAGAAACATTTTAAATTTTACATGTGACTAAATTCTATCTGTATTAGCCAACTGTGGACTGTTGTATTCAATTGCAGCTGTCAAAAGAATCTAGGCTCCAGCTCGTGATTATCTGTCCTTGTTTTCCACTTACTTTTCTTACTCTTACTGCCCATGCCCCTCCTGGAGGTCCCTGCTCACCTGGGCCCTCGGCCTGAGCCCACACGTGCCTTCGGTGTGGCTGCTCTGCTGTTATCCTTTCTAAAGGCTATCCTGACATCTAAACCTGATCTTCCTGGACTGTCTTTACCCCAGCCTGCATTGACCTTCCCTTTTCTGAATCTCAATTACACTTCAAATATGTAAATGAATTGACAACCTGTCTTATTAAATAAAAAACAAGAAGCCAGAATTTGAGATTAAAGCCTGAGAGATCAGAGGAATAGGAAAAGCCATAGCTAACCTCACCTCACCTACTCCGTGGCTTCCAAAGAGACCTACTTCCTGTCTACCCACACCTATATGCCTTGCTGTTCTGCCATCTGATTTACTCTCTCTGTCCAGCTATATCACTTCCTCTTCCTGCCAAGCTCTGTCACTCTGTCTGTACAGACTTCCAGACCTCTATGGTTAACTAGTGTTGGAATTTAAGGTGTGTGCCACCACACCTGGTTCTGTTCCCAGTGTAGCCTTGAACTCACACAAATCCAAACAGATCTTTGCCTCCTGAACGATAGGATTAAAGGTGTGTGTGTGCTACCATTGCCTGACTTCTATGTTTAATATAGTGGCTGGCTTTTTCCTCTGATCTCCAGGCAAACTTATTTATTAGAGCACAAATAAAATACCACCACACTAATAAGTATAGCTCACTGCTGCTTCTTGATTATTTGTTGGATGCTAATTTTGTGCGTGCACATGTGTGGGTGTGTTCATGCATGTGCAGTTGTGTGTGTGCACATGTGGGGGTGTTCACACATGTGCAGTATGTGTGCATTGATCCAAGTGCCTATGGAGACCACAGGTAAACTGTAAGTGTCATTCCTCAGCATCTGTCCATCTTGTTTTTTTAAGACGAGTCCACTGGGACCTGGAACTCACTTTCTGGGATAGGCTGGTGAGCCTGCCAGCCCCAGGATCTATCTGTCCCTGACTCCCCTGCTCTGGATTGTAAACCTGCTGCACTCTCTGTTGTTTTACATGAGTACTGGAGATCACACTCAGGGCTGCAGATTTGCATGGCAAACACTTTACCAGCCAGGCTCCCTCTCCCAAGTGCCACTAATTCTCTTTCCCAAACTACAAATCTGAAGTATCACTTAGCTAATCATGCAAGAGGTTTTGTGTATGAGTAACTCTTACATTTTGATCAGGATAAACTTGATTGTGTGGAAAAACATGAGTATAAAATTTGTCAAAATGCAAGTCATCCTTAAGTTAAGTACCTATGTCAAAGATGATCCAGAAGCCAACATCAGGACTGAATGACCCACAAGGATATAGAGCTTATCCAGTGAGTGTGGCAGTCTTAGCGTACCCCTAAGACTTAGACCAATTGTAGACGGATATGAGGCCCCCTGATTACAGATAGCAATAGAGAAACAAGAATTATTAAACACTCAGGCTTATATCTTCAGCAGAAAGGATGTGCACACCTAGTTTCCATCCAGAAGGCTGGGAGTGGTTGCGTTAATAACCTGATGATCTTTGCTATTCTAGAGAGCCAGACTTCACCCTAATCCCCTGACCCTAAGCTTTGTTTCTCCGTCAATAGAACCAATTCTTGTGGAAGAGGTCACAGGAACCTTTCAAATGAGTTTAATGTAGCCATGCCTTTTTGTTGTAGTGGTTGTCACAAGGAAACTTTTCCCCAAAGTTGTATTGTGCTTAAATATGTCAAAAATAAAAATAAAGCCGGGTGGTGGTGGTGGTGGTGGTGGTGGCGGCGGCGGCGGCGGCGGCGGCGGTGGCGGCGGCGCACGCCTTTAATCCCAGCACTGGGGAGGCAGAGCCAGGCGGATCTCTGAGTTCAAGGCCAGCCTGGGCTAGCAAGTGAGTTCCAGGAAAGGCACAAAGCTACACAGAGAAACCCTGTCTAAAACAAAACAAAACAAAACAAACACCAAAACATAAAATAAAATAAAAACTGCTCCATGTTAGACTCCAGAAGTTTGAACAAGTCCAGTTAAGTAGTCCCTACTGAACTGGGTTTCCTTCTTGCCTCTCATAGTTCACTTCTGTGTCAGGTATAGAGTCTACAGGGACCCCCACAGCCAACCACAGGGTGCACAGACCTGCATGAAGTCCAAGGAAATGGGATAACAGAGCTGGAGGATTCTAGTTCTCCTTGTTTATCACGGATATGTCTAGAAAACAGGCCTTGATTCAGTGGCTACCAGTGTTGACACTGAGCTCGATCTACTCTTCCCCCAAAGACATGTATATCATTCATTATGTCATAAGATAAGAGATGTTGTAAGGTGACTCAACAGCACTTTTTTTTTTTTTTTTTTTTTTTTGCCCGAGCTGAGGACCGAACCCAGGGCCTTGCACTTGTTAGTCAAGCGCTCTACCACTGAGCTAAATCCCCAGCCACAACAGCACTTCCCTTAAGGGGGTTGCCATTTTCCTGTTCTACAGGTGTAGAGGAACAACCTGAGGGAGCCCAAGGTTTTAGAGGTGCATGAGGCTGAGTAAGGAAATCTCCTGGTTCTTTCTCCTTCTTGCTTAATACCTACAAGTAAGCTAAATGAGCCCTTCTGCAATCAAAATATATTAATATGTTGAAACGCTTTTTTATTGAAAATATTTTTTCGTGTTTCCCCTCCCCTAACTTGCCCCAGAGCTTCTCCTCCTCCCTACCCACCCAACTCCATGCTCTCTTTCTCTCTCTCTTTATGAAAGAAACAGCAAACAAATAAAACCAAATCAGAATAAAGAAAAAACATAATAAACACACACACACACACACACACAAAACTCATTAAAACACAAAATCAAAATCCATAATATGTAAGCAAAAGACTAATGAGACAAACATTTCCCAAAGCGATATGAGACAAGAAGTCTGTAAAAACACCATTGTAAAGTTTGTTTTGTGTTGGCTGTCTACTGCTGGCGCCTGCCCTTACTTATGTTTATATACTCAGTGAGACTCCATTGGAGAAATATATTCTTTCATTTGCAAGTGGATGTCAATTGGAGCTAGCTGTGAGTTCATGTCCACTTCCCACTCAGCACTGGGACCCTGTCTGGTCTGAACCTGTGCAGGCCCTGTGCATGCTGCCAGTCTGTGAGTTCATATGTGCATCAGTGCTGCTGTGTTTGGAAGACACTGTTTCCTTTATGGCATCCGACCACTTGGTCTCTTGGAATCTTTCCACCTCCTCTTCCGCATAGCTTCCTGAGCCCTGAGGGGAAGGGTCTGATGAAGACATCCCATTTAGGACTGAGTGTGCCAAACCCTTGCACTTTCTGCACATTGTCTAGTTGTGGGTCTCTGCGTCAGTTCCTATCTACTTCAAGACAAGCCTTCTGTAATGATGACTGAGTGCGGCACTCATCTCTGGTTATAAAAAGTGTCATTGGGAGTCATTTTATTGCTATGTTCCTTTAGCAGAACAATAGTACTTGGTTTTCCCCTAGGCCAATGGTCTATCTGGTCTCTGGTTCTCTGCTGCCCAAATAGTGTCAGCCATGGGTTCCATCTCGTGGAGAGGACCTTAAATCCAGTCAGAGAGTGGCTAGTCCCACATTGTGTCACTGTTAGACCAGCATTATCATGCAGGTGTTTCCTCATTGTGGATCACAGGGCTAATAGCTGGGTTGGCAGTTTCTTTTCTCCTCTGGTAGGGCACAGAGTGCCTTCCAATACCATGGAAACTAGCCAGTAGAGGCAGAGGCTCTGTTTAGACACCAGCTCAACTTCTCTGTGTTCAGTGAGATAGGAAAGTAATTTTTTTTTAATTTTGTTCTGTTTTCAGCAATAGAGTCTTGCCATCAATTTTTAGAGAGCAACCAGTAGGCTTGACAATACCCTAAGTTACTTGGGGGTTTCCATGGGCCCCCCCTTTGGCCACCAACTCTACTAGATGTAACCCATTCCTGGCAGTAGATGTTTCACTTGGCATTATTTCCCCCATTCTTTGGTGACTTTAGATTTCTTTTATATATGTATGCATTTTAAGAAGCTTCTACAGTAGTGGATTTCCATATAGTCCTTCAAGTGGCCTTTAGTTTTTCTTTTTCTCCCCACACTTCCCTGCTTACCTTTCCTTTCCCTCCCCTCCCCTTCCCTTTCCTCCCCTCCCCTTCCCTTTCCTCTCCTCCCCTCCTCTCCCCTCCCCTCCTCTTCCCCATTTAACCCACTCTCCTCCTATCTTTCTGTAACTATCTCTTCTATTTCCTCTCCCTCAGATTTCCAAAGGCCTAGGAAGCCACCTTACAGGTATTTAAGTTGAACTCTGACATAGTCAGACTTGAACCAATCAGCCTCACTATGATACACATCCAGTGCATCAGAGGAAATCCATCTGGCTTCTTACACTCTTCCCTGTATCTTTTTGCCTTCATTCCATCTTGACTTGTAAGAGATTTTTCCTTCCCTGGTTGGACCAATATCAACTATACTTCATAACATCATCCCATGAAAGTATTTTAACACAGCTATTTCTTATTGTTTTTCATTGTTGTGCTAACTGGCCAGTTTAGTTCTCATTTTCTGAACTCAAGTAGAGCAATTTGATTGAGTCTGTTGTTGTGTCTTTTAAGATTGAGTTTTTATGAGCCTGAGTGTTTGCCTGCACACATGTCTGTGCACCACATGGTGACCTGGTCCCTCTAAAGGATATCAGATCCCCAAGAACTGCAATGCAGACAGCTGTGGGCTACTATGTGGGTGCTAGGGACTGAATGAGAGTCCTCTGGAGGAGCAACAAGTCTCCTGGACTACAGAGTCATTTCTGTAGTGCCAGAACTTGTTTTGAACTATGAATGGGCCACAGTGTCCATGAGGTTTAATCATCTGTTTGGCCCCTGGGGCTGTTCATAGGTTCCAAAGTGATGGCATCTGCCAAGCAAGGATGATTTAGTTTTCAGGTCATCGACTAATCCTCATGCTCACAGAATCACTTTCAACAGCAGCCAATATAATAGGAACATTAATAAAGTAGGGGAAACTTTTAAATGGTTTCTGTTAAATAAAAGAAATATGTATATGTCCAGGAACATTCAAGAGAAGTGAGACCCAAAATATCAACAGTGTACAACTGTGGAAATGCATGACATGCTTCTTATGCACACTTATGTGCCTTGTTCTACTTAAGAATGTGCAGTTAGCAAAAGCAAACACAGATTTAGATTTTATTTATTTATGTATTTATTTTTATGAATATAGGTTGTCTGCATATATGTCCATATATGTCCCAGTGCCCACAGAGGGCATCAGATCCCCTGGGACTGGAGTTATAGACTGTTGTGAGCTGCCATGTGGGTCCTGGCAATCAAACTCTGGTCCTCTGGGAGAGCAGCCAGTGATCCTAATAACTGAATAATTTCCCTAGCTCTTAAACTTGGATTTAGAGACAATAAGGGCTATTACATGTTATATGCCATATTTTTCCTTTTGAGTAGATAATCCCACAAGTCCCTTGTGAACGAGTTTTTTCCTCTTAGTGAGCTGCCATTCACAACATATGGTGACTATATCCCATCCATGAAAATAGAAAGACAAGTTTGTCTGTATGATAGTCCCTCTAAAACAGACTCATTAGAGAAAAAAAACTTTAATGATCACTTGATTTGCTATATGACCATGTCCAGTAATGATGATATTCTCCAGCAATTAAAATTAAAATACATCACACATTTACAACATAAAATATGACACTGACATTTTAAAGACTATACTGTTTTCAATACTAGCTTTTGTACATAGTAACAATACAATGTTCATGTGTCACAGATGGTCAATTTCATTCATTATAAAGAATATTTATGTTATGTAGACACAGTTTGCTAAGTTTATGAAGCTTGCAATGTTAGCAAGTCCCTCAGGGAACTGGGAAAGCAAGGGCCTCTGCGAACCTTCACACTAAATGCTTCAGGGTTTCTCTGGGAGTATTTGTAGGACCATATGCATAGCAATGTTATATGCAAGGCATATAATCCATATGCATAGATACATAATATAAATTTTAGAGCACATGAATGTTTCATTCTGGATTTCTAAATATCTATATTTCTTTGGGGGAGGAAAAATAAAATTAAAAATGTGTGTTGAGATGGTATGCTCTTGCCATGTACAGGAAAAACCTTGAGTACTTTTCTAAATCTTTTCATTGTTCAAGTATTTGGTATTCAGAAAGTTTCTGCTAGTCATTTGCCATTCATTCTCTTCCCCTATGGAAGATAAAGAGGTAAGGAAAGAGAAAATTATAATTATTGGTATGAATATTCTTATATTGTTATTATGTTCAGAAATCCTCCACTGAAACTCTTCCATCCAAAATCCTAAGTCAACAAAAGAAAAAAGTGACTCATCCCACAATACTGGTGGCAAAACTGATTTAAATGTGTGTGATCTCTATTTATATTTAGAGACAAAAAGAAGGCACAGCAGCAACATTGTAAGTTTGCCGCAGGTGAAAGACTTACGGAAATTGGTATCATCAAGGATCTGTTTTCCCAAGTTTTGACCTGGATATCACCGAGGATACAGATGAGAGACAGAGGCAGTGGTGCAGGACCTGCTCTTACACTGGATATCACCGAGGATACAGATGAGAGACAGAGGCAGTGGTGCAGGACCTGCTCTTACACTGGATATCACCGAGGATACAGATGAGAGACAGAGGCAGTGGTGCAGGACCTGCTCTTACACTGGATATCACCGAGGATACAGATGAGAGGCAGAGGCAGTGGTGCAGGACCTGCTCTTACACTGGATATCACCGAGGATACAGATGAGAGACAGAGGCAGTGGTGCAGGACCTGCTCTTACACTGGATATCACCGAGGATACAGATGAGAGACAGAGGCAGTGGTGCAGGACCTGCTCTTACACTGGATATCACCGAGGATACAGATGAGAGACAGAGGCAGTGGTGCAGGACCTGCTCTTACACTGGATATCACCGAGGATACAGATGAGAGACAGAGGCAGTGGTGCAGGACCTGCTCTTACACTGGATATCACCGAGGATACAGATGAGAGGCAGAGGCAGTGGTGCAGGACCTGCTCTTACACTGGATAGCACACTGGGGTCTTCACGTGTCTTTGTGAGAACAGACTGTATCAAAGAGTGGAGAGCAGAAAATCAGAGATGGGAGATCCTAGCAGGGGCTGAGAACTCATTTGCTTCTCATCTTGATGTCAAGAAGTGGTCTACAACCCTCTTTTTTATTTTTTTATTTGTTTTTTCAAGACAGAGTTTCTCTGTGTAGTTTTGGTGTCTGTCCTGGATCCCACTGTAGCCCAGGCAGGTCTCAAACTCAGAGATCCGCCTGGCTCTGCCTCCCGAGTGCTGGGATTAAAGGCGTGTGCCATCACCGCCCAGCCTACAAGCCTCTTTAAATTTATTGGGCCTGTAGAAACAACTGTGTTTGTTATTTTCAAAATAAAATTTAACTGTATAAGTCAATTAGATAATTAACTATTCTTCACAATCATTTGGAGAATAGAAAAAGGTAAAACAAAGAATAGGAAGGTAAAGAATAGGTAGGTAAAATGACTATGAAGAAAAAAAAAAACTATGTGAAGTTAGTTTTTTAAAAAAACTGACCAGTGAGGGGGTCCCTGCAGGTGTCATACAGGAAATTGAACCCTGTGAAGAGAGAAAACTGAAAACCTCCTGCAGGTTGATTTTGTCAACCTGGATCAGACTTTGGGGGGTCTAATGAGAGGAGGTTTATTCCCAATGTATTTAAGTCCAGTAGGATTTAAAAAAAAAAATGTTTCCTGGTATAACACAGTCTCCAGTGCACGAGGAAGTGTAATTACATTGAAACTCAGCTCAGGGTACGTGCCATTTCTTCCAAAAAGATGAGTTCTAGAGATAGGCTACCTGTGCTAGCTTAAGGGCTAAAGGTCTGCTCTGGTCTCAGTCATACAGATATGCAGAGGTCACTTGGGCTCTTAGCCACCTCTGGTCCTGGTTGTGGGAGCTTGATAGGCCTGGCCCAACAGATAACACAAATCACCAGGCAGTCAATAGTTTCCAATTTTCAGCTTTCTTGATGGAAGAACAGGTTTTTCATCTTTCCCATTGGAAAGACAATCCTGTGTGCTTAACATTCCTGGCTTCTCTGAAGATCGGTGGGCTCAGGGACCTACCTTAATGTTGTGCTCCCAACAGACAAGAATCAACTGTATGCTCTTCCTGATTTTCCAGTATTTTCCCCACTCATAGTAGTTAAAGGAAACACTAAATAAATCACACCTAAGCGAACATTTTTCTACCAGTACATTCGACAAAGACTGTGAAAGAGCATATAAGATCAAATATTTTATATGTATAATCATTCTGAAAAGTAACATTACTTTAAGCTCTGGGGGATCAGGGTAATGATGGTGCCCAAACATACTTATTGTGGACTCAGCAGCACTACCTCAATAACCAGGCACTTTAAAGTCCAACTTCTTAAACTGTGGGTCACAGCTGCGTATGGGGGTCGCAAAAGAAACTGGCAACAATAAAAATTTTTTTAATGCACAAAAGCCAAAAAGTAATTCAAAGTAAAATCCACAATGAATCCAAGGTGTTCCTGACAGTGCTCCCCTGTATGATGTCACCAAACCTCAGCTCAGACTTGCAAATATTGTATGCTATAAATAATAGTGTTCTCACTGGTCCTACAAATGTTTCTGCTCTTACAGAAACAATAGTTTAATTACAGAAAAAAACCAAAAAACAAAAAACCACTGTGACTACTTTTTTCCACCATTATTTCTCAGTAGATAAGTAACAATTCAGTAGATCTGTGGATTGTTTGGAATGTTTGAATTTTTTTTTTAAATCATTGTTTGAGTTGCTGACTTGAGTTTCATAAAGCAATTAAACAAATTTGACCTGTAATTATAACAGGATTTCCAGCAATTCTGAAATGGTCCCAAACATACTTATGTCATTTTATTTTCTATATATGCAAACCCCCCAGCATTCTCAGCTTTTCTGATTACAAAGTCAGAATATTGATCAGTTCTGAAAAATATTGAAGATGGATGCTCTTTGTTCTGTGTTATCAAAAATTCAGCCAAGATTTAATTCTTATATTGAAATAAACAACTACATTAATCTCATTGGTATGCACATTTGCATTATTTGGTTAAAATGGTTGCTTATGCCAAAGATTTTTTGGTATTTATGTTTTGTTTCTTCAAAGAATTATTTTAAAATATTTTTTTCTGTTTTATTGTCAGTAAATGTGTGGTTTATACACCTAGTTTATATATCTTATATATTCCCAAAGTAACATTAAAAATTTCTCAGGCAAAAAGGGTTGAAAGTAGAAAAAGCTTAAGAAACTGCTTGGGATCACAAAAGGAAGAGTTTTGGTAAATTTCAAAGTCAAAAGAACCAGCACAGGAGAGAACCCTGCCTCCCTCCACCAGCCCGATCTTCTCTTGCCCTTCCAGAATGATCTGGTGACATCCAGGCTAGAATCACCACAGGTATGGCTTAGGAAAGGAATTTGATTCAGTGTACAGATATTTTAAAGAAACCCTTTAATGTTTTATTTTTAATACTTAAGAAATAAATGCATTATTGTCTATGAAATTAATTTATGTTGATACTTACCACAAAATATCAAAACATAAACAAATTGTATACAGTTCTGGAAACAAAACTAAGGAAACTCATTTCGAAGCAAAATACATAAAAAGAGCATTTCTATTTATATTATAATTAAGGCATGAACATTCAAGATAACATACAATGCATTGAAATAGTTTTACAGACTAATGTGCACAGAAAAAAACCCACATAAGCTCCTGTTAGAGTCCTCTGTGGAAAGCTAAAATAAACAAGAAAATGTCCAGGAAGTTTAAGAAAGGAAGGAAATGACTCATTGATAATCTTCTTGCTGCAGAGGAAAACCTCTGTGCCAGACAGCAGGGAAGGTGGCCGCTCGTCAGAAGCTGGGTCAGACATTCAAAAGGGGACGTGCAGATGGCCAAAGGGGAAAGTCATCCCAACACCCCTTCCCAGAATTTTCACACTTAAATTCTGCCCTCTAATTTCCCTGAGACGCGGAGCTGGAATCCTAGGATCCATGTACTTCAAAGCTTTACTGTGTGGTTGTGAGGGAACTCAGTGAGCACTCCTGCTGTGGATGGGCAAGTGGAACACTGTAATTCCCATGTTACCAGGTCGGCATATGTACCCAAGGCCTGGTGGAAAAGAGAAAACATATTTATTTCCAGGTGTAAGGATGTGACTCTAAATGTATCTATCATGACTTGTCCATCCTCTGCTTTTGACCTTTTAATTCTTAGCTGAAATACCTCATTTGATCTCCTCTCTTTTATTCAGTTTAATAACTCTGCCCTTTTAAAACTCTAGTTTTAAATAGTCTATCTACCACAAATGTTAAGGAATCCTCTCTGAAAGTTTCTTTATTAGTAGCTCACATGAAACTGAGTTTCATGAAATTCAATCTTTTCTAAGACTGAAGATTGATTTGTTTCGTTAACAATTTAAAGGTGGCACCAAAGTAACATAGTACAACGTTCGTAGTGCATGGACTCACGATGATATCAATTCAGTCCATGCTGTGAGCATCATGCAATTATTCATGACCAAGCCTCCTATGGCAGAGTTACCTTTACATCTGCCTAACAGCAGACATTCATGAACCACAGTCAGTCACTTCCAGCGTCCAACTTGAGTTACTCGGTACAGACAGAGCCCAGCACACTATGCTGGTCTGTGTGACAACTGGTCAGTTTGATGTAAGTTTGAAGTGACAGATAGATTTTTTTTCAAAATATTTGCATATATTGGAAGTGCACATGAGTGCCTGTGCTGTGGAGGTCAGGGGCATCAGATCCCTTGGAGCTGGAGTTACAGGCAGTGTGAGTGTGGTGAACAGAACTCAAGACCCTTCCTTGAGAGAGCAGCATAAGCTCTTAACTGCAGGGCCAACTCTGAGCCCATTAGATACACTTCTATATAAAGAATATGACAGAGTCAAGAAAGCCTGAGAAGACCTGGACTGTGGCCATTGACCCTTAAATAAGATGGCTAATATGCTATTGAAAACTCTTTCAGAAATGGAGAAAATGCTCTTGTATAATGGTTAAAGGGCACTATAAAACATTCTACAGTGATTTCTTTTCATCCATATATGCACAAAGACGACTTGAAAAAACACATTCAAAATGCCAACAGCTGTAGTTTACAGGGTAAGTTGTATTTCCTTTCCTAACAGTTGGCCCAAGAAAGACCACATGTGCGACCATTGGATCCCAGCTGGTGCCACCAAACATAAGGCTGCAGGGTTTGGCATGGAGGGGTTTGGCTTTGCTTTGCTCAGTCCTTCTTTGCTATGGTTTGTTGCCCCTTTCTGGACAGATATTTTTGCCCTGTGTCATTGTATATTGAAAGTAGGTGACTTGCTTTTTTGTTTGTTTGCTTGCTTTTAGCCATTCATAGTTAAGGCAGACTGTGGACTTTCAGCTTTGAACAGTGTTGAAGCTTGTTTTTGAAATTGAACAGAATCCATTTTTCACTATGAAGTGGCAACAAGCCTACAGGGGTGGGAATGAAATACTATGGCTCAAAGATAAAATGTCCCCCCTGTGTTTGAACAGGCAATCCCCAGCTGTGGCAGCCTCCGAGTACCAATATGGCTGAACCTAATTAAACAGCTCCCTAGCTGGTTGAGTTGGAGCAGGTGCCTATGAGCTCTCCGTGTGTGGGGTCTTGTATTGAAGGAGCCTTTCCTGCTGCAGTAGAGAGCAGGGAATTCCTCTTTTAGGCTGTGCTGTTCCCTTTAACAGTCAGCAGCATTTCCAGCAGTGACTTTGTCCACAACTGAAATTTACCCCTCCTCCTTTCCTGGCCCACACGCTTATTTTCCCACACCATTGTGCTTCACTTTCTGCTCAGAGTTCTTGTTGCAAATCTGGATACAAGCAGCCAAGCAGCGAGAGCAAATCCCATGCTGCTTTAAGTTTCCTGCACAAAACCAGTTATTCCTCACATTCGAGCCCAGCTTTGCTTGCTCTTGCAGGGAATGTGGCCAGGCTCCGTGAAAATCTAACACAAATAGCTTCCAGGCCAGTTCCTTCACCTAGAGCCCTGCTCCCCCTCGGAAACCCCTTCAGAAGTTCCTTTCTGGTCCATCTTTCTGTTGTCATTCTGCCCTTCTACAGAAGGGAGGGCCTGTTAAGCTCTGTGTACAACATTCCTTCCAAGGCTCCTGTGGTCCACAACTCCGAGTTCTTCCACATTCCTGTGTGTGTGTGTGTGTGTGTGTGTGTGTGTGTGTGTGTGTGTGTGAGAGAGAGAGAGAGAGAGAGAGAGAGAGAGAGAGAGAGAGAGAGAACACAAACCAAACCAAACAAATAAAACAGACAACAAAGCAATCCCCCCAAAGATGCAGAGAGGCTGGTACTGCCAGGCTCACTCCCCAGTGCTCACTCACTCCCCACCACTCACTTCTTTCAGTGAGACCTCCCCCCACACAGTTCTATAACTCTCCAAAGGAGGACCCCAAGCTAGGGTCGAAGTGTCCAAACGTGCGAGCTTGTGGGTAACATTTTACAGTTAAACCATAACAGTCTGACAAAAATATTAAAATGAATACCATGTGAGTACTGGAGCCAAATTTCCAGGTTCAAACACTCAAATACTACATAGTTGAGCAAATTAACCCCTTTACATCTTTATTGTCATATAAATATTGCTTTATAATATTATAAACATTTTTGTAATATAATAATAATAAATACATATTCCACTATAAAATAAAAACAACTGTAATAACTACCATGAGATTGGAGTAAGAATTAAAATTTATTATGTTTATTATTGTATGTGCATGTGAGTACACACATGTACCGAGGCATGAGTAGACATCAGAGGACAAGTTTTGGGAACCGGTTCTCTCCTTTCATCATGTGGGTACCAGAAAGCAAGCCGAGGTCTTCAGGCTTGGTGGCATTTTTTTTTTTTTTTTACCTGCTCTGTCCTCTCACCAGCCGTGATAGAGGTGAGACTTACCAGTCTATCACACGGCTGTCACAACGGTCTTGCAGCCACAGGAGACTGTTCACAGCCCTCATGATGGCGTCCACAACCATGGAGTTGTGTTTATGGCTTGACTTCTAGGCCAGGTTTGGTAAATGTGAATGGCAAAGTTGACAGGTAAGAGGGGACAATGGGCCCTGGTTACCGGGAGCTTGCTGTAGTATTACCAGGGAGCAGGAGCTAAGGAAGCCATCTAAGCAAGCAAGAGACCCACTGCAACATATGTTGTAGGGTGGTCCCGCCACCTCCACCGCAGCAGGGAAGTGGGCTAGATTCGTAGCCCCGACTCTACCCCCTCTCCAATTCTGCTGCTGGATAAAATCCTTCACCTTCCATCTACTTCTCCTAAATATCAAATTTATATTCCTTTTTGATATTGCTGTCATAGATCTGATTTCATAACTAGTAAAAGCAATAACAGCAAGGAGGAACTTAAGAGAATGGATCCAAAGGACACCCTGAGAACCTGGTGGCACATGTCCGTACTCCCAGCACCCAGAAGGCAGAGGCAGGGGGAAGGACCGAGAATTTGAGGCCAGCAGGGGTTATAAAGAGAGACTCTGTACGAGAAAACAAGATAAAATAAAAAGATGATCTGAGAGAGAAGGCTGCATCCACTGAGCCTGTGAGGGAATGAAAGCTGGAAATGGGTGCGACCTACAGGGCCAGCTGTGTTACTACAGGCTCTGTTTTTCACAGTACTGCCCCAGGCTCCTGTTCCAGAGGCTCCTTGTTGCTCAGAGAGTTGAAGATACATGGCGGTGTGGGGGAAGGTAGATGAGAAAACCTGCTGTGTAAGAATGTACCTATTCCAGCCACCTCTTCTGCAGGCTTCTTTGGGGCTTTGTAGGGTTGTCCTGCCCTACTTGTTTAAAGTAAAAAGGGCTGTAAAGCGCTGCTTTAGAAGGCCCAGTGCACTCACAGATAGACCCTCAGCCCATTCTATCCCAAAGTTTTCTGTTGCCCTTTGAAATTCCCACCCTTGCTGCCCATTGCTCATCACCATTCATTCCTATTTCTACCTACCATTCCCAACCACCCTTAAGGCACACTGAGCACTACTTTCAAGGGATGCAGCGAGAAGCACCCAAGAAGCGTTTCCTGCCTGGCTGGCCCTTGGCCCACATATAAGGCGTATATGCCCAGAAGACACTGCTTTGGCTAAACGAACATGCAGCCACCTAGACACTTCTATTAGAACAGGGAGACTCCAATGACGCTAGCAGGAAGTCCAGCTTCACAGCTCCCAACCCATCTGTCAAACCCACAACACCCGGAGTCCCAATGAATGGAGGAGGAATATTCTCAGAGTTTGTGGGCGGTTCGGGAGAAATCGGCACGCCGCGAACTCTGGATGAGGCGACCCCCAGCTTCCTGGCCCTCCCATGCAATTCACCCTGCTTCACTTGTGACGTCGCGGGCGCCAGACTCCGGCAGGCGTGGGATGCCCTCGCCCGCCCCAGAAGCCAGAGGCGTCACCGCGCCTTTCCACGCCACCAGCCCCGGGGGAAGAGAGAGGGCGGGGACCTGGCAGACACTGGGCTGCACCACTCGGAGCCAAGAGAGGCAGGGCGCCTCCCCGCCTTCGCTGCGGTGACCTCCGCGGTCCTCCCGGCCGCTGCGCCCGCCCCAGGACGCCGGCGCCGGGTCCCGGCGCGACCACCTCCTGGCGTTGGCACTCCCCTCCTCCTCGCTCGCCCCTCCTCCTCCTCCTCTTCCGTTTCTCAGGGAAAGGCTGTAGCCTCCTTCTGGGCTCGGCATCCCCGCTTAGGTAATCCTCTTTCCTGCTTACGCCACCCCTCCTCGGTGTCCCCGCGCCAGCGTCTCCTCCTCCTCCTCCTCCTTCTCTGCGCATCTGGGTTCCCGCGAGCGAGCGGCAGCAAGCGGCGCGCGCTCCATCGCCTCCACGGAGGGCAGGTGAGTTGGTCTCCGGCCGAAGGCTGCTCGCCTCTGCCGCAGGGCCTGCGAGGTCCCCGGCCGCTGCAGCTAGGCCGTGCCGGCCTGGCCGTGCCTACCGGGACAGAGCCCGGAGTCTCCAGCCCGGAGGCTCCCGCGGTCCCCGTAAGCCCTGCAGGAGCCGCCGCAAGAGATCCGCGCGGGAAGACAGAGTAGCAAGCAACTCTCTTCCCCTGCTTGGTTCCTCTCGGTCCTCCCACTAGGCTCTAGGTTGAATGAGCTCATCTGAGAAAGCTGAGGCCCAGATGCCACCGTAGGTGGCGTTAGTTGTGAAGTCAGGGAGCGTTGGAGAGATGCTGCTCAGCATGGGTGTATGTGGGGAGCGGCTAGAGACCCACTCGGTGAGCGTAAAGTAAACAGACCCGGACTATATTTAGATAAATCTTCACCCCTTCGCTTGTAATTCTTTCTACATTTTGAAGTATGGTTGTGTGAGACGTGCCTAGGCAGCGGATGTGGACAGCATGGGCGGCTGTCACCTAACTCTGTACGTAGTACCTGGCTTTGGTGAAATCACATGGACTGTCAGACATGGGGTGTGAGAGGAAATCCAGGGAAAACACGCAAGCAAGCGCGGTGTGTACTTTGGAGATTTCCATCCTTAAAACTAGGGCCGAGCACGTGGAAGTTTGCCCACTGTGTGAGGGTGTTCACTCCAAAAGGACAATGTGGCTTGAGGCTGTGCGGATAGGCCACTTATGTGCACCTCAGTGCAGAATGGAACTTTTTTTTGGCTCCTTGCCCTTAATTCCCAGTTTTGATAAGTTGATAGGGCTTAGGTCCGCTCCACCTGGTAACAATCTAAGGCAGAAAACAGTCCCCTAAACTACGGTTTCCTGATGAACTAACTACTGAGTGACCTCAGCCAGGCCTCTGAAAGGGAAAATGCAGGCAATGGCAACGCCCGTTTTAACTCCTGCACACACCTGTTAGCTGTTTTACTGACTGACTTTATTTTTTAAGGACTTTTATGCTACTTGTGAGGTTAATTCTTAGTCATGATGTAAGCCACACGTTTTGAATAGAATAAATGCCTCTTCTTTGCAAGCTTTTGAACTAGGCCACCACCTGTTTGGTAACTGCACCTGTAGTGTGAAATTCATTATTGCTGATGTAAATGATAACTATTATACTTGGAAAGAAAATGCTAATTTCTTTTTAGACACAGAAGGCCAATAAAATACAGACAGGCAATAAAGGTAAATCATTCTATAGTCATTTCTTTTATTTCGACCTTGAATAATAATTTTTAAAAAATGCCTTATTCTATTTCAAGTTGTACCAAAAGTGCTTGAAAGTTAGGCACGTAATCAATTAAAAACAAACACCTTCAATTTTAAAGGCAAGACTGGCACATGTGTGAGTCCTTGTAAATGTCCTTGTTAAAAAAACTTCCTGTGTCCTAACGAGGTCAGCAGGACTCAGTGTTCATGCATGTGCCTGGGGTAATTTGGAAATAAAAGTTTTGCTTCCTGTTTCTCACAACTAGTGTGGAATCACGTTTCCTACACATGTGTGTTTATTAGCATGACCTGAGCTAAGGGCAGGTAAGGGAATGATGAACACAGTAGAAGGCTGGGGGTATAAAGTGCTTCCCCCTCCCCAGAGCCATGCAAAAGGGGGGCAGGCATAGATAGTATCCCCCAGTACTCCCCACATACGGGGCGGAGGTGGATTCTCAGGACAGACTGGGTAGCTAGAGTAGCTGGATCCAGCTTCAGATTCGGTAAGGGCCACTGCAGTAAACTGGAGAGTGACCTAAGGAGGCATCCAGCTTCAGCTCTGGGCTTCCATAGGCACATACCTGCATCTGCAAACATTGGACCATGTGTACACGCACATATACCACAGGCACAAAATGATACTCGGTTGCAACTTGGTAATTTCATTCTAGTATTTAGTAAGTTAGACAGGGTCTCGTGTATCCCACGCTGGCCTCAAACCCTACTTGATCTTCCTGTTTCCATCTCTGTAGTGCTAGTATTACAGCAGTAGTAGGTTTCTCTGCTCACTCAGTAAGCCAGATCAAGCCGAATTAAAAAGTAAAAGACCAGGTACACTGGAGCAAAGCACTCCTGGGTGAGTCCTCCATCCCAAGTGGCAGGAGAGAAATCACATGGCCCTCTGAGAGGAGGGGCTTAAATACCCTGTAGGCAGGGGGTGGGGAGATGGGGAGAGTGATGATGATCCATCCTCCACAAGCTGGATTTGGGTTCCATCACGGTAGGTGGGGTCTTGAGCAGCTAGTAGGCTGGGGAGGAGCTGCCACCATTGCTGAGAATGCAGAAGTGGGCATTTTTGGCAGGTCTCTGAGAGGGCGGGGTTTGGAGAGAGAGAACTGGGGCCTAGCTGGAGATTCCAGCCAAACATCCTGACCTTCTTGGATATATGGACACTAGTTCAAGTCTGGCTACTTCCTGCTGGCATGGGACTGTAGCATAAATCTTAGAAGTTCTTATTAAAGCTGGGCAGTGGTGGTGCACACTTTTAATCCCAGCACTCGGGGAGGCAGAGGCAGGCATATCTCTATGAGTTTGAAGCCAGCCTGGTCTACAAAGTGAGTCCCAGGAAAGGCGCAAGCTACACAGAGAAACACTGTCTTCAAAAACAAAAACAAAAACAAAACAAAACAAAACAAAAAAGTTCTTATTAATAAAATCAAACCTGAGGCCAGTTACTAGGGTAAACACTGGAAGATCAGAGAAGCAGAACAAGCCATAGCTTCCTCACCTTGCCAGTTCCTCAGCTGATCCTGTTTCTTCAGACTGGAAGCCTCTGAGTCCTTATCCAAATGAATCTCAGCTGAACTGCTGCTTAAAACCCTAAAAGCTTAACCAGCTCTAGTTCCCGGTCCTCACGCCTTATATACCTTTCTGCTACCACTTCCTGAGATTAAAGGTGTGAGTCACCATGCCTGTCTGTTTCCAGTGTGGTTTTAAACTCACAAAGATCCAGATGGATCTCTGCCTCCCAAGTGATAGTATTAAAGGTCTGAGTGCCACCATTTTCTGGCCTCCATGTCTGTCTAGTGGCTGTTCTGTTCTCTGATCTCAGATAAATTTATTAGGGTGCACAATATATTGGGGAACACAATATCACCACATGGGACGATGTGGAGAGAGGGAGCTGGGAGTCTATGGGCTCATGCTCAGCAGGAGGTATGGGTGAAAAAGCATTCAGTTAACTGCTCCTTGAGGAAGTGGAGAAGTCAAGTGGCTAGGAGAAAAAAAAATAGATTTTTTTTTATTATCATGGATGACTAATTATTAATCTGTATTTCTAAATTATCCATTACAATTTAAATGAGTTACATAAACATAATACCTTAAGAGTAGAAATATACATACAGTATAACAAAATTAACTTTAAATTTGCATCAATAAACTAAAATCCATAGCCATGTAAAACATTTTAAAGTGTTGTTCTTTTTTCCCTTTTATTTATTATTTTTATTAAGAGATTTTCTATTCATTTTACATACCAACCACAGATTCCCCTCTCTTCCCACCTCCCAGACTTCCCCCCCAACCCATCCCCCAATTCCCACCTCCTCCAAGGCAAGGTCTCCCATGGACAGTCAGTCAGCAGAGCCTGGTCCATTCAGTTGAGGCAGGTCCAAGCCCCTCCTCCCTGCACCAAGGCTGCAAAGTATCTCACCATAGGCACTAGGCTCCAAAAAGCCAGCTCATGCATGAGGGACAGGTCCTGATCCCACCACCTAGGAGCCACCCAAACAGATTATTAACACCGGCCCTATGAGCAGGGCTAGCCGTGGAAAGAGTGAAGACCGCCGGTCAGAATGGAACGGAGATGTGTCCTACTATTGAAGTTCTTCAGACGATTTGTGGAGTGACTTGCTGTTAGTTTCCACCAGGCCAGATTCGTTGGCACACAGTAGCAGCACTCTTTCCCCAGGAACATGCAGGTGTCTGTAAAACAGCTGGAACAGATGTACGCCTTGTCATAGCAAAGACTATGGCTTTGGGTTAAAAGGCAAGAACATTTTCCCCTAAGTCTAGAGAGCCTGTTTTTAGCCTAATGAAACACACCTCTTTAGGTCTGTACTTAGAAGATAACCAGAAGAAATTTAAAATCCTGAGCTGAATAGTAAATAGTCAGTGCTCTATCATATTATCAGAACTCCATTTATCAATGCTAAAACTCTGAACTTCTGAAATTCCAGTATAATAATAGCATAGAAAGGAGAAAAAGTCCAAAATATCTTTATATACCTTAGTGGAAAGTCACATCTGAAACCTAGTTATCCTTTACTATGAAACCTGTGAACGAGACAAACCTGTCTGTATTTTTTTTTTTTTTTAACAAGAAACTTAATGAACTACCAAGGTGGTTGTAGCCTTGCTGGGTGGGGAGAGGCTGTTGAACTAGCAAAGCTGATCAGTAGCCTAGTTATCAAACACCATTAGATCTGAGAAGGATAAATTCACCTGAGTAAGCAGACATGAACAACATTAAAAAAGACGGAGACTTGCTGGCTACCTAGACAGCTACCCCGGGTTCCTCCATAGTTGTTGTGGGCAGAGGTCCCAGGGCAGTATCAGTCTTCAGCTGCCAGGTCCAGAAGATCTGACAGACTTTCCTGTGGAGTAGGAATTTAGGGAGACCGGCCTGCCTTGTCTTGGCAAAGTGGGGAAATCAATTCCCGAGTGTCCTGCTTGTCTACACTCTGGACAGGATCTTGGCAGAAGGCAAGTTTTTGTTTTTGTTGTTGTTGGTTTTTCTGCTCCATAACCGGATTTGCTACATATAAAGCAAGCTCCAGGTGGAGGTTCTTCTGTGTCCATCCATCTTCTGTGGAGAAGCTGGGCTGCTGCCAGGAGCTGGTATGTCTCTATCATGAAAAACTGTTAAATGTTGTATTCTCAGATCTCTGAAGCATTTGAGCATTAGAATATCATTATCTGTTAATTATCTCTAAACTAGACAAATGTTGTTTGTTTTTAGTTTCTTGTTGTAGGGTTAACTTTGAAAATATCTGAGAAGCTAAGTCTGAACATATCAAAGAAGTTGATCCTTTATGAGGTGACTTATTGTTAACTTGTATGTCTTATAAGATTAGGATTTTATATCTTTATCTCTGATAAGTTTAGCCTTAAGAAATAACAGTTTCTGAATTGAAGCTTTTTTAATATCAAGATAAGACTTTTATCTTATAAACACAGTCCACAAAGAGGCTGAGATCTTTTCTGATCCTTTTGTAGTACACCATTCTAGAACACAGCAGTTTTCCATGTGACTTAGTTTACCAAACTAGCTACAGCTTAATAATGTTAGTAAAGGCAAGGAGGTTAGACATACATTCCTAAATCAGTCTCTGTTAGCCTGAGTAGACCTTAGGTAGAGAGACCCTTTGCCAGGTACTCAGGTCATTGTCTTGCTGTGTCATAAGATAGGAATACCTCAGTCTCTGGCCTCAGCTGTGGTCCTCAGTTTTTATTTCAAGAATGAAGGCATAGAACACAACAATAATTTGTAGAAAACAAAATCAAATTTCAACAGTGTAAATAATTTAGTATCTCTATAAGGCAAAACCAAGTTTTAACAGTGTCAACAATTTACTGTCTCTAAAATCAATACCAAATGGGCCGGCGGTGGTAGCACACGCCATTAATCCCAGCACTCAGGAGGCAGAGGCAGGCCGATCTCTGTGAGTTCCAGGAAAGGTGCAAAGCTTCACAGAGAAACCCTGTCTGGAAAAACAAAAAAACAAAACAAAAAACAAAAACAAAAACAAAAAGATCAATACCAAATGGATTACTCTTACATTACAAAATCTAGCTGCCAACAAGATACATCCCTGTATATGAATGCATGCAGGTGTAGCTTTAATACCTCATTAAACCAATAATGTTTTTAGGACAGGACAGGAATTATCACACAGAAATCTATCCTAGCCCAAAAAATCTTGGAGACTTGTTGTTGTCTCCTTGGTAGGCCCATCCCATGTGATCACCTTTAATCAAGATGGCAGTGAAGTCTCGTGACCTCCCTCTTCTCCAACCTTAGTCAAATGGTGACTGCCCACGTGGCTGTACTTAGTTAAAATGGTGGCAGACCACATGTTATTTCCCAGAAGTTCCAATTTGGAGTTACACATTTTAAGTTAACTTTTTGTTACAGATTTTTAATCATACCCAATTCCTTAGCTGTTTTTTCCTTAATGTAGAACAGCATAAAATAACTTTAATATTATTTATACCCAAATGACACATGTATTAATATCCTGACTCTACCCCTTGGTACCACCTATGTCCTGATGTAAAAGTCTCTTTTTAAGGAAAAACTCTGCCCATTGCTCCCTCTTCTCTCTTCTGCTTTCTTCCCAGGAGGTGTGCGTCTCTCGAACCCCTCCCCGCCCCCAACTCTCCCTTTCCCTCTTTCTCTGCCCCCTTTTTCTTCCCCCATGAAATAAAACACTTCACTGAGCGCTGTCTGCATGGCATCTCTGTCTCTCACCCGCCGTGGGGTACCTTGACTCTACCCACCTCAGCCCTCAGACCAGGACCTGCCGTTTACAATATCATAACAATATGAATCTCTATTTTTGCATCAGATTCAGTGGCCAGAAATCCCAGAGGCAAATTCTGAGCCAGGAGTTAGTTGCAATAGTGACAGTTGAGCTATTAATTACCAAGACATATGGAACATGTAAACTCTGGCATCCAAGACCAGTCAGAAACAAGCATGACGTGGCCACATACAGTTATACACCCAACTAGCCTGAAGTAATTCTGTATAGCTCCCATGTCGACAAGAATATATACAGGCACAAATTCATCCATCCATACAAAGTAGACAGGACTTTTCTAACAGACAAACAAACCTTTCTGTGGGAAACAGACTTGGTTATAAATCATTATAGATTTTAAACTTTGCCAGATGAGCAACTTACAAATCCTTAAATAAGAGTTTACACTATAATGCAGCATGCAAGAAACCACAGGAATAAAAGATTTTTAGGGGGCTGGAGAGATGGCTCAGAGGTTAAGAGCACTGCTTGCTCTTCCAAAGGTCCCGAGTTCAATTCCCAGCAACCACATAGTGGCTCACCACCATCTGAAATGAGACCTGGTGCCCTCCTCTGGCCTGCAAGGATACGTGGTACAGACAGAACACTGTATACATAATAAATAAATCTTAAAAAAAAAAAAATTTAGGAGTAAGGAAGTAGAGCCTTAGAGGTAAGAGATTTTGGAATGTGGGTCTGCCGGCCAAATAAGCCAAAGCCACATGGAGAATACAGAGGACTAGAGCTTAAGCTGTGGGTCTCCCAGGGTGTGGGGAGAGGGGAGTGAGCAGGAGCAATGTCCATGTGGATGCAATGCGGGAGCCAGACAAGCACACATGCATCCTGTGGAAACTAACGTAAGAAGAATCGGACTCTAAAATTTGGAATTAGATTCAGACACAGACAATGATCTGTACATACCCTACTGAGGGCCAGATCAGCAGATGCTGTAGGGGAGAACAGGCGGGTGCTAGGCAGGAAGCAGCTGGCCTCTCCAGCTGTGACTTCTGCATTGTAACAAATGCAAAGACAGGACATTTACACAGTTTAGGGTGGGAAAGCACATAGGAACAAATAAAGAGAACAGACCTGTTGTGGGTAGAATCCCAGCATGACAATAATAATAATAATAATAATAATAATAATAATAATAATAATAAATCATACCCAATTAATTAATTAATTAATAATTAGTCATACCCAATAAGAAGGCAAAGTGGTGGCGTACGCCTGTAATCCCAGCACTCAGGAGGCAGAGCCAGGTGGATCTTTGTGAGTTCAAGGCCAGCCTGGTCTACAGAGCGAGATCCAGGAAAGGCGCAAAGCTACACAGAGAAACCCTGTCTGGATAAACCAAAAACAAACAAACAAACAAACAAAAACAACAACAAATAAAAAAAGAAGGCAAAGCTTTCAGTGGGCCCTGCCAAGGTGTGCCTCTGAGAGAATGAAACGGAGTTAGTGCCAGAGGTTTATTGGGGGTGGGGACAGTGAAAGAACGAAAGGCCATCTCAAGTGGAGACATGAAACACAGGTCTGCAGAACAGGGAAGAGGGAGGGTAGGAGTGCAGGGCTCAAAGCCCTGCATGAGGGAGCGCAAACCATTTGTCATATGGTGTGTGACAGCCCTAATTTGGATAAGTTTTGTAGTAGACACCCCAGGGGTGGCTGAAGATTCAATTTAGATCTGCAGTTTCCAGTTTCCAAGTCTGTGCGGGAGACCAAAGTCTATAGCACCACTGCTCTAGCCTGGGTTGGGGGTGAGGGACGTGTGGGAGCTGCCTTTGTGTAGGACATCTCTCCACGAAGGACCCCAATGAGCAAAGACTGTCTGTGCTCCAAAAACGGATCCAGGTTGCGCTGAGCAGCTGCGGCTTGGCTTTGACTCAGAAGGGGTCTTGACTAGGAAGAGGTCTCCAACCTCTATAGGCAGTGGCTTGGAAATGGGTAATTTATCCGAGCCCCAAAGTCAATCTGGTCTGATGGAGAGGGAAATTAAAAAGAGGAGTGGCCTCTCCACGTGGCTGGGGCCCCAGGTCCTCCTAGAGCAGGAGGCTCAACTTCTCCCGGGTTTCAGCAGCCCCATGGTAGGTTTCTCCACTGATGCAGTAAGCCAGCCAGGTCAAGCCAGATTAAAAAGTAAAAGACCAGGTATATTTGAACAAAGCACTCCCAGGTGAGTTCTCAAGCCCCCCCCCCCCCCCCCCCCCGAGCTAGGCAGGGAAGGGGGCAGGAGAAAAATGACATGACTGTTCTGAAGGAGGGGGCTTAAATAAACCTGTAGGCGGGGGTGGGCCCCATCATGGTAGGCGGAGTCTTGAGCCCCTAGTAGGCTCCAGGAGGAGCTGTAGCCATGCTGAGAATGGGAATTGGGTGTTTGGTTGGTTGGTTGGTTGTTTTTGTTTTTTGGCAGTTCTCTGAGAGGGCAGGGTTTGGAGAGAGAGAACTTGGGCCTAACTGGAGATTTCAGCTGAATATTAAGGTTAATTATCAAAATGGAGATGGAATCAGAATTTATTTTCCTTTCTATGTTTTCTCTTTCCTTTCTCCTTTTTTTCAGAGAGATTAATTGCATGCTGGTTTTAACCTTAAACAACTAATTATTTTAGATCTCCTAAATTAATTTTCTAAGCTTAAGTTAATTTAGGTAACTTTACCAGTTGATATTTAAATGTCTGCTTTTAAAAATGTGACCATGGTAGGCTTCCTGTTGGTGTAAATGAGAATTACACTAATACCAGAAGGGGAAATTAAAATGACCAAACTTTAATTTTGTTTAAGGAAAACATAACTTGGTAAAAAGTGATGCCCTAATTTTTCATGTGTTTTTAAAACTTTGTATGTGTGAGTATTTGTCTCCATGTACACATGAATACCAGTGCATGTCCGGTACCCAGGGAGGCCACAGGAGAATGTCAGGGCCCCTGGAACTGGATTTACAGATATTTGTGAGCCATGTGGGGGCTTCAGATCAAACCCAGATACTCTAAAAAAGCAGCCAGCTTTCTTAACCGCCAAGCCATCTCTTCAGACCATCTCACCAACCCTGTTATCAGCCTTTCCAATGAAGATTTTGAAGTACCAAATTTCAGAACTCACCCCTACTCAACTCCTCAGAATTTACAGGACTTGTGCACAACCCCAGTTTGTTCTGGAAATGATTAAAAGCCCGTTTAATAAATATGAGTGATTATAAGCTTCATTAATAAAAAATGGGGAGATAAAAATAAGAACGAGAACAGGAAGATAAATATTAATCTGCTTATGGTTAACAATCACCAGAAATGCAAGAGTACTCAGTTCTGTGGCTTTAATGAGCCACACATATTGTTTAGTGCTTTGAGCTTTTTAGATCAATCATACTGTAAATATTCTTTTATCAGTTCCCTTTCCTTTAAGGGTAAATGTTACATTTGGAATTCTGTATCGCTCTCTTCCATATCTTGAAACACCTGTTAAAACAAGCACCTGCACTAGCAAGTGGATGAGCAAATGGAGTGTTAGGGCTGGTAGCCCAGGCCTAGCAGTGGCACCCTGACAGAATGGTGCCTAACAGAATTCATCATCTTCACCATCCAGGGGACTCTTTAAAGCGCGTTTTCAGTGGATGGTCTAATAGTTGGAAGGTTTGAATAATGAATAATCCCCTCCAGATTCAGTTCTAGAAAATCCCTTCAAACATGTTTATCTCCAACGGAATGAAAGTTGGTCAATGCTGAAAACTCTCACTGTGTGTCTGCTGGGGGGTGTTTCCTGTCTGGAAGGCATTACGAGTGAGGACCATGGTGCCCCAGGAAGTGTGCGGGTAAGGAGCTTCCTGCCTCTTATTGTCCATTAACTCCTTTACTCACACCCAAACCAGGGAATGTGACATGCACTATATTAAAAAATCAGTGTAATTGCTATGCAAAATAAGCATCAAGATCTATAACAACACTAAATATATATATGTACATATATATAGATATATATGTGTGTGTATATATATATATGTGTGTGTGTGTGTGTGTGTGTGTGTGTGTGTGTGTGTGTAATTTTTTAAGGCAGGGTCTTATTGTGTTAACCAGGCCTGCCTTGAACTCACAGAGAGATCTGCCTACTTTCTGTCTCCTGAATGCTGAGATTAAATGTGTATGCCACCATGCTCAGCCCCCAAATAATTTTTAAACCCTTATCCCAACCTCTTTTTAAAAAAAAATTCAATCAACAAATATTTATTATGCCTTCTCAGGTAGATGATAAATATCAAATGCATCTGAGATAGGCATACCTGTGGAGATATGACTCTGTTCTGTGAAACATCTCATTTCAGCCATTTTCTTATATAAATTTCGGCATCAACTACAGTCACAACATCGTGCACCCTTCAGCACTTCCCATCCCCAGAAATAGAACCTATTCGACAACAGAGCTCTGCTATCCTCCCTTGCCAGCCTGGTAACCATCATGTCCTTTGTCGCTATGAGCGCAACTATTATGGGTCCCTCATAAAAATGGAATTTTTGTACTTTTAAGATGGAGTTACCTAACTTAGCATAGTATCTTCAAGGTCCATCCAAAGGCAGCGTGTATTTGGATTTCATCCCTTTCTAAGGCTGAATGACAGTCTCCTACCTCTTTTATACAGAAAGTAGTTATAAAGATCAGGGGAGTTTTGAATTGAAACCATCCCTTCCAAACAGCTTCTTTGATATTTTCCTTTTTTATGTTTACAAAACTAAAGCCAACAAGCTGTCTATAACCTAAACCACATGGTCATAGGCATACAGTCAACAGGTAAAGGGAAAAGCAGATTGAGTTAATATAGCAGGGTGTCCCCTAGCATACTTTACCCCGTCCCTTTTGTAGAAGCAGGGAACCATGGTCCTCACTCCAGAGCCATAAACGCCTTCTAAACAGGATGCACATTCTGTATCTCCAAGACACATGCTAGGATGTGTAGACATTGACCTTATCTCCCATACCTTTGAGTGGTCCATATTGACAGTAAGAAAAAGTGCTGAATGAGTTGATACTTCCAGGCAGTGTTGGAAGAGTTCAGAAGGAAAGATAAGTTGATTTGAGAACCTTCCTTGGTGACCAAGAATGCCATACCCAGAAAGAGCCATTTAAAGTAGACTTGAAGACCAGTAGGTGCCATAGCTTCATTGTCATCCTGACACTCCTGGGCAGAGGGAGCAACAGTGGAGGGGTTGCCGTTATCAGATTTTCTTAAAGGCTGGTTTGTGGGGCATTTTATTAATTGTTAATTGATTTAGGAAGGCCCAGTCACAGTGGGTGGTGCCATCCCTGGACGGGTGGATCTGGGCTGGACAGGTGGGTCTGGGCTGGACGGGTGTGGGTCTGGGCCATGAAGGGAGGTGGCTGACCAAGCCAGAAACAGCGAGCCAATGAACAGTGCTTCTCATGGGCTCAGCTTTTAGTTCCTGCCTCCAGGTTCCTGCCTTAAGCTCTTACCCTGGTTCTCCTCGATGACTGATTTAAATCTGAAGTAAATCCTTCCCTCCTCAAGTTGCTTTTGGTCAACATTTTATCACAGCAAAAGAGAAGTGAGCTAGGATGGGAATCTAGATTTGATTAACAACGGTCCAAACTATAAGTTAAGCCAGTCGCTTGTGCCTATAATTCTAGTGCTTGGGAGGTTGTTGAAGTAGGAGGATCTCATGAGACCAGACTGAACTATATAGTAAACCCCAATGGAGGGAAAGGTAGGGGGGAGGTGGCAATGGAGTGGGGAACAGAGGCTAATATAGTCTCTTAGCCTCTCCAGAGCTACAAGTTAGACTAACCTGTTTACAAATGCTGTGTATGGTGACACCATTTGAAAGTCAGGAAGAAAGGGAAATATTCGCGTTAAATACATTAATATCTATAATCCTTTTTTGTTTACTTTAAGACAGGATGTCACTGCGTAGTCCAGGCTAACCTTGACCTCGAGCTCTCCTAGTGTTGGGATTGCAGGCATGCACCACCATGGCCAGTTAAATCTTTCTTATCTTTAATTAATTAGTTGATTAATCAATTAGTTGTGTGTTTCTGGAGATAAAACCTAGGGCTTCCCATGTGCTGAGTAAATGGTCTAACACTGAGATACATGCCCAGCCATTATACCCCATGTTTAATGTCTTTTATAACAAAAACAAGTTAACTTACTGTTTTGGTGCTTTATTAACTAAAGTAATTTTTTCAAGTATGGGTCACCCTTAAATGAGCATATAAGTACATATTCTGATTCAATGCTCACACACACACACACACACACACACACACACACATGCATACATGCATGCACGTGGAAGTTGGAGTGAATTAAATGCACATACAGCTTTCCAGAGGCTGCCTTCTTTAGTGGCAATGTCTTTGTGAGTTTCCTCTGTGCTGTTGTCTGTTACAGTCATTCTTCTCGACTGTGAGTGTGCCGCAGCTGGCTTCATGTTATTACTACCGGTGGTTACTTGAATTCTTGCCAGTGTGTTAGCTCATTGGAAGAATGGTATTTGTGAATACTCTTGAAGACATTTAAAAAAAATATATTTATTTATTATGTATACACACACCAGGAGAGGGCACCAGATCTCATTATAGGTGGTGGTGAGCCACCCTGTGGTTGCTGGGAATTGAACTCAGGACCTCTGGAAGAGCAGCCGGTGCTCTTAACCTCTGAGCCATCTCTCCAGCCCCTTGAAGACATCTTCTAATGTCTATGTGCATACATTGTTTGGTATATGTGAACAGGGCTTCCCAGGCAGCTGTGCCGCTTCATTCAGGCTACCACTGTGCAAGAGATTCTTGCTCCAGGCTGCATCCAGATGTGGACATTTCAGTCTTCCTAATGTAAGCGGTCCCGCTGGACAGGTGGTGGTATCCTGTGGAGATTTTACGTTTATTTCCCCCAACTACCTTGAAGATAGACTTTCTCACCTGTTTATCGACCATTTCTAGTCAGGGATTTGGATATCTTTTATGAGGTGTTTATTCAAGTTTATTACCCTTAGGGGAAAAACTCTAAGAGGGGCAGAAACTTAAAGGGGGCAGAGAAAGAGTGGGAAGCGTGGGAGCCAGGACGACCAGCATATGAAAATGTAGTGTTCCCAGAGCACAGAGACAGTGGACAAGAAGTCGGAAATCAGTGGCTGAAAGGTAGAACTTAGTGATATCACCAGGTCACAGTCCCAATTCTGTAATGCTGGCTCCTGAGAAGTCTCTGATGACTAAATGTCAGGAAGTTCAACCAGGAAGACTTTTTAGTTTCCAGTAAATGTAAAAGCAGGATTGCAAGTCTCTGGTAAAGCTGCTTGTTCAGTTTCTTCTGGGCCAGGTGACCAGGTGGATATCTCTGGGGGCATCAGTGCAGTTAATATTAGCAAGCTGTACACAGGATTGAACTCTGTCCTAAATTCCTGGGGACTGGATTCTGTTCTCCTCCCACCCCCCTTTTTTTAGTTTTTTTTTTTTTTTTTTTTTTTTTTAATACTTATTTTACGTGTATCTGTGTTTTGACTGCATGTATGTATGGGCACCATGTGCATACCTGGTGCCTGGGGAGGAGTGCATCAGATTCCTTGGAATTATGGAGGTCTGGTTGTAAGCCATGCTTCTGGGTGCTGGGAACTGTGGAGCATTTCTCTGGCGCCTTTCCTTCTCCTTTGCCAGAACACTAAGCCTCAAAGACAGCAGAAGGAGAGGCAGACAGAGTCCACTCCCACAGTAGCTGCATAGAGCCTTGGCCACACCTTGGCATTCATCACCTTCGGGGGACTCCTGGACGGTTGCATGTCTTGAGAGAGATTCCAGCAGACACCTTCTTCTAAAGCACCCACGTACTGTACGGTGCCTTTCCTCCTTTGATCATAGCTGTCTGTGAAGCAGGGCCACCACAGCGGGGTCACACCACCGATGCTCAGGAGGTGTTTTAAATGACTGACTAGGATGTGAGGGGGTAGGTGGGGTGCAGTCAGTGTGTAAGGGGCATGGACATGTCCTCGGCAGACTTGGATTATCTACCAGAAGGAGGGGATGGCAAGAGAAAGCCTCAACCACTCAGCTATTTGTGAGAGAGCCTATTGTTTCATTGAGGGCCCCCATCTCTGCCTTGTGCTTCTGTCACTGTGGACAACAGAAGGGCAGGCTGGGTCTTCTCACAAGAGCAGACCTGGACTCTAGAATCTATTGTTGTTGTTTGTTTTGGCTCTTTTGGGGGGCCCCACCACCCAGCTCCCAAGTAAATCACACACAGAGGCTTATTCTTTTAGTTTTTTGAGACAGGGTTTCTCTGTGTAGCTTTGCGCCTTTCCGGGATCTCCCTCTGTAGACCAGGCTGGCCTCGGACTCACAGAAATCCGCCTGGCTCTGCCTCCCAGTGCTGAGATTAAAGGCGTGTGCCACCACTGCCCAGCTAGAGGCTTATTCTTAATTATGAATGCTCAGCCTTAGCTTGGTTTAGTTTCTAGCCATCTTTCCTTATCCTAAATTATCCTGTCTAACCTTTGGCCTCTGGGCTTTTCTCATTCTCTTACTTCTGTAAATCTTACTCTT
The DNA here is from genome assembly GCF_903995425.1 of Onychomys torridus. Classification (NCBI taxonomy): domain Eukaryota; kingdom Metazoa; phylum Chordata; class Mammalia; order Rodentia; family Cricetidae; genus Onychomys; species Onychomys torridus. Next base: position 33,904,711 of record NC_050465.1, read on the forward strand.
TTCTGTGGCCTACTGTGTGGCTGGGTGGCTGGCCCCTGATGTCCTCCTTCTTCTCTGGCTGCTAGGTCTTAAATCTCTCCTTCCAGTTTTCTCCTCCTATATATTCTCTCTGCCTTCCAGCCTTACCTATCCTTTCTCCTGCCTTGCTATTGGCCATTCAGCTCTTTATTCGACCATCAGGTGTTTTAGACAGGCACAGGAACACAGCTTCACAGAGTTAAACAAATGCAACATAAACAAAAGTAACACACCTTAAAATATTCTACTACAGAATCTGGAGTCTCCTGACAAAACACCCCTTCATAGGAAAGTACCTTTCCCAGGCCACACTCAGTTGGTCTGACCTGAGGCCCCAGACACCACACAGCCTCCGGAAGCCAGAGTTCCCACCCATACGCCCAGAAACTGAAGCGATCAGATCTGGCCTACATAAAGGGACTTTATTCTGGGTTGCTCACAGCATTACAAATAGTTCCCAGGCTTTGGGATTTAATGAACTAGTAAATTTTAAACGAAGGTTTCAGTGACCCACATAACTTGCCAGCCTCATACTTTCTCGAGGAAGGACATATGACTGTGGTGTTTGTGAGGTCGTATTTAACAGTCAGAGCTGCTGTTTACTGTCTGCTGCATGCAGGCTCAGTGCTAGTGCCTTTCCAGACACCTCATTTGATCCTCAGACATCGCTGAGAGGTAAGTTTTATCCTCCAATTGCAGATGAGGAGAGGCTCAGAGAGGCTGAATGAATTTCCTGATGCCACACAGCTGAACTAGGTTTAGAATCCAGGTCAGTTTGATTGCCTGTGCCTTTCATATTATATTGCTCATTGCCTCTTAAATACCTGTAAGCTATTCTGATTATATTATTTTTCTTTTCATACTGGGGATCAAACTCAGAGCTCACACATGCGAGGAGGCAAGAGCTCTATTGCTGAGTTATGTCCCTAGCCCCAGATCTGATTGTAAACTTCTGTTTTGGCTTTCTTTTGAGACTGGGTTTCATGTAGTCCAGGTTGGCCTTGAATTCAACTTGAACACTGCCCACCCACCCCAGTTGGTCTACTCCTACCTGGGTGCTGGGATCCCAGGCATGTCAACTGCCAGGTCTGGCTCACCTCCAACGCAGACAAGAAAATAGGTAGTTTAATGAGTCATGTCGTTGTAATGAGGTTTTTAGTTTTGGATTTTGGGGCGGGGGGGGTGGTGGAGGTTGTGTGTGTGTGCATGAGGAAATCAAAGATCAACTTTGGGTATCTTCAGCTGTTCTCTGCCTTACTCTTGGAGACAGGGTCTCTCACCGAATCTTGAGCTCTCTGGTTCAGGTGTCTGGCTGACCAGTGAGAATTCACTTATCACCGCTGCTTTCCCCTACACCCCCCACCCCAACCCCAAGCTGGGGTTACAGGCGTGCACCACCATGCTCAGCTTTCTGAGTGCTGAGGATCAAAACTCAGGTCCTTGTGGCTGTGTGCCAAGCACTTTACAGACAGCCATCGCTCCCCGACTCCCCAAGTCCCATCCCCAGTCTGGTTTTTTGTTTGTTTGTTGGGTTATTGTTTTGACTGCCCTACTTCATCCCCCTCCCACCCATATTTTCCAATTGAATCTTGCAAGTCTTCCCAGAGCCAGAGATCCAAGTTCTACCTGACACCGTGACACAGTTTTATGTCTGAATATGTTAATCGATATTGACGTGTACATATTATCTATGTGTGGTTTAGTCTGAAATAATGAGGAATGACGCATGTTTTGCTGCGAAGTGGCTTGGGGGCATAGTCATTCCAAACCAAGGCTATGCGGAAGCTGCTTTGACATTCGCTGTGTAGCTAGCGGGCTCGCTGCCAGGGTGGTGGCTAGCTGGAAAATCCGTCTCACAGAAGTAAACTTCTTGACAACACAAACAAGGAAGAAGACAATCTACCCCATTTTTACTATTTGGCCAGAAGACTAGAGGACAAAGGGGTGGGTTGTGTTGGCCTCTCTCAGGAGAAGTGTTAAGGGCCGGGCTGCATTCCTCCAGCATGGCGGTATTGAAGCCGTGAACCCAGGACCTCAGAATGTGACTGTGCGGTCCTATACCTTTACCCACTCCTGCCTGGATTCAATCAAACTTAAGTGGGAAATACTTGACAAAACATATGGGTTGAACACACACAGCTATTTCCCTATCATGTCCTAAATGCAGAAGAACACGCATTTATACAGCATCTACAGTGAGCTGGATCTTGTTATTAGTCTAGAGATTACTTAAAGCATCAGGGGATATGTGTGGGTTGTATGCACATCTTGAGCCATTTTACATGAAAAGTTGAGCATGCACGTATTTTGGTGTCTGTGGAGAGCCTGGAGCCAAGTCCCTAAGAATGTTGAGAAATGACTGGAAGAAGGCCCTCTGTAGGTGGCATGAGGTCACATGGGTGGGTCCTAATCTAGCCTGACTGAGTCCTTGTAAGAAGAGGGAGACAAGCCAGAGTTACAGGCTCACCAAGGCAAGGCCGGGTGAGGACACAGACAGGCGGCTGCCTTCCTCCAGGGTGGAGGCCATCCAGTCTTAAACAGCGAATCAATTAGTTATCTGTCATGATCAGAGCCCCTGTCGGCCCGCATCACCAATGTCATGCAGTTGGTTAGGAGGGATGTCACTGGACCATGAACGAGAACCTCGTAAGGCACTTTACAGTGAGTAAGAGCGCTGGCTTTTCTCACTAGGTTATGAGAAAGGGGCTTTTCTGAGAGTAAAAGGGAAAGGACTGTCAATTAAATAGTGACATGTGATTCTAAGTTTAAGGCTAGGCTGACTCAAGATCCAGGACCAGGAATGTAGCTTACTTAGTGTTAGAATACTTACCTGGCCTGCCCAGGGCTTTACTTTCTAATAATGCGTGTTTGCACATGCATACATACACGCGCCTCTAAAAATCAAAACAATCACTACCTACAACAGACTTTGCCTAACCCTGCGCATGAATCATCTTCCCTATAAGGTTCCATTAAAATCCCCACCGTCAGGTGCCCACCGGCCCGAAAGAGGGCCATATTAAGTGAGTAAGTCAAATAATGGTTGTATAAATTCAATTAGCTTTTTTCAGTAATTTGAAAGATAATTTCCATAGAAAACTGAAGAAATTGTGTGCTGGTGTTACCCCTGATTCTTTCCATAAACAACTTGTCTCAAGTATTCCAGGTAAGGGTGAAGTGCCCTAGGCAATTCTCTTACCTGCATGAAGGAGCTCAAGATAAATGGGCCGAGATGGGGGGAGGGGTTACAGAGGCCAACAACAGTGAGTGTGGGGGAAGAAATGAGATTTCCCACCAGAAAGTAGGAGGTCAGCCAGCCAATTATAAAGTTGTTCATTGAGACAAAGGGCTTTCTATGTTGTCCCAGACAGCTTCAAACCCCTGGGCTTACCTGCCTCTGTCTCCCAAAAACAAGGACTACAAGCTTGCCACACTGCAGGAGATTTGGGAAGTTTTACATGCATGCTGTAGGAAATGGCTTTCTAGATTCCTGGGACCCCAGAGAAAGGGGATGAGCTGAGAAGTGCTGTGTTGGCTAGACTGGCCGGAGAAAGTCTCAAGTGAAACTGGACAAGAAACCCAGAATTATCTGGAGCCTGACACAACGGAACAAGTGGTGTCTTGGGCCAGAAGAAAAGAGGTTAAGGTTGCTGTAGGGTGACTCAGGACCTGGAAACCCAGATGCCATACTGTGAATTTCTCAAGCTCATACCCTTGCGCACCACAGCCCACTGTTCACAGCTGACGATCTCTCCTCTTGGCCAAGTTCCTGCACTTGCTAAGTAACATCTGCCCAGGTGGGGACAATGACCATTACTAAAATAAGCTAGGACCAGGAGGGAGGAACTCCGGGTTTCCAGAGGTAACTGTGGTGCAGAAGCTTACCCAATAGTGTAACTGGTGTAGTGTTTTATTTTCAGATTTAAAAAAATGGGGGTGGGAGGACGGATAAACATTTATTTTAAAGTCATTGGATGTGATAAACATTTGATGTGTATCTTGCTCAAGTTCAAAGTGAACTTTACATCTCCATACTGCTTCTAAATAAGAAGGACCTTAGATAATGTTGGTTCATTGACTCTTCACTCTTACAATAATGTATAACAAATTGCTAATAAAAGTTGTGGTCCCTGAATTTATACCTCTGTGACTCATGAGTTATAGTGAGGATATGTATGCATCTCTCTAAATGTATTGTTTTATAACATCATTTGTGGCGAGTATTTATATAATAGAAGCCATGAATTATTTGAATTCAAATGAGTTTGCTATACGAATGCTGTTTTTATTGGTGTATACATCCACATCAAAGTACAGTGACCCTTTGAACAGGATTGAGTCTGGAAATAAAGGCATCTAAGAATCGGTGGTTGCTTGGGTTCTAACTGTATTATCCTGTTGATCTGGAAAGTTTGTTATTACCATAGGCCCATTTGCTTGGACCATTTCATCAAGGAATCCAAGAATGCTTATAGATTCATTTTTAGTTTTTTTTTTTTTTTTTTTTAAATTAATGCCATTCATTAGCTGGGCTTGTAATCCCAGGTGCTTGGGAGTCTGGGGTGAGAAGGTCAGAAGTTCAAGGTCAGCATGGACTCCATATCCCATTGAAGGCCAACATGGGCAGGTTAGTAAGACCTGTCTCAAGTATCAAAGGGCTATCAAGATAGCTCAGTGTAAAACATTGGCTAGAAAATGCCAGACCCAAGGTTCAGTCCCCAGTCACATACCCCCAGCACACAAAACACTAAATCATGTCATTTCTTATAGGATGATAATGTATAAAATAAATTGTATGTACTACCTATTTACTGTAGAATATCTGATTATGGAAAAATTGAATTAATTTATCCATAATTACACTATAAATTGACTACCTTGAAAACATCACCTATTAGTCCTCCTATACAAATTGATAACATAATGATATATATATATATATATAGATATAGATATAGATATGGTCGTAGGTCATTCTGTACTTAATATTACAGCATTCATGTTTTTCTTCATTAATCATTCCTCAAAAACAGTATTTACAGGCCACACAGGATTCTTACATTTTACCAATGTTTAAGGTTTGGGGGGGGCGGGTAGGGATGTCGAGATGGCTCAGTCAATACAGTGTTCATAAGCATGAAGACTTGAGTTTGCTCCCAGCCCTCATGTAAAACACAGTACCACATGCCTCCTGATCCCAGCATGTGGAAGCAGAAACAGGCAGATAGATCCCTGGGGTTTGCTGGCCGGCCAGCCACTCTAATCAATCTGTAGATTTCAGGTTAAATGAGATACCCTGTCTCAAGTATAAAGTGGGGAAGTGTTTAAGAAAGACACTAGATATCAACCCCTGATCTACACATGCATGCACACCCATGTGTACATGAACTTACATATACATGCACCTTCATGCACACCCACATACACAGGAAACGCCCCCAACATACATAAATTCATATGCAAGATTATCTTCAGGCCAGATGTGGTGGCCCTGGTTAATTTTTATTGTCAATTTGACATATTTAGGATGAGGGAACCTCAATTGAAGAAGAATTGCCTCCATCAGACTGGACTGTGGGCATGTCTGTGGTGCATTTTTTAAATTGCTAATTGATATGGGCCCAACCTGTTGTGGATGACACTGTCTTTACCCAGGTTGCCCTCGCTAGCTGAGCAGAAGCCAGGGAGGGCGCAGGCTATCATCCATAGTTCCTGCTTCGTTTACTGCCTTGAATTCCCTCAGGGATGGGTTATGACAGGAATTGAGATCCAAATAAACCCTTTTCTCTCCAAGTTTTATTTAGTTGTGGCAATAGAAACTAGACTAGAAACTGGTACATATCTGCAATATCCTAGTCGCAAAGCAGAGGCTGGAGCATCAAGCACTCAAGGTCATCCTCAGGTACACAGCAAGTGTGAGGCAGTCTGGACAATGTGAGAACCTACCTCAAAAAAAAAATTTTTTTTTTAGTCTACCTTGTATGAAAATATTTGAATTCTTATTTTCTTTACAGATTAAGCTAAGACCTGGAGTTGTTACTGTGACTGATGAGAGAGGGTCGGGGTTTGTTACAGTGATGTCGGCAGCTCCTTGGAAACCTGTGTATTTCCAGGTCCATTGTCAGAGTTGGCATCTGTCCTACTGCTGACCTCCAGAGATGACTGCCGAGGGGAAGGAAAGTAGAATATGAGAAGGGCTGTCTCATTGTTTTACTCACCTTCCCTTCATTTCTGTTGAAGAAGTGTTTCCTTAGGCAATGGACCATAAGAAAAAAAAAAAAAACAACAACAAAAAACGTTTTTTGAGCAAACTTAAGACAAACTAGTTATAACAGCTTGCCACACCCACGCACCAGTGTCTTCATGGCTGAGTGAGTTCTCAGCCTCAAGATTCTTTTAATAGAGGAAACTGTTGTGACAATAAAGAACCCTAGTGTTGTGTGTGAGCAACTCTGAGCCCCACCTTTTAGCCTTGTGCAACCCTTTAGAAGTTACTCAACCCACTAAGCTTCATTCTGAAACTAACACAGGGCAGATAATTCTCACAGTAGTTCTCTCTGAACGGGAGCAGGATGATTCAAACTTTGAACCAGAGTACCATTACTAAGTGGAAGCATTTCAAGGCTTCTAGTAGAAAGACATCAGCAGCTAGGTGTGGCAGTGCACGCCTTTAATCCCACATGTGGGAAGCAGAGGCAGGTGGATCTCTAAGTTCAAGGCTAACCTTGTCTACAGAGGGAGTTTCAGGACAGCCAGGGCTACACAGAAAGAAAGAAAATGAGAGAGAGGGAGAGAGGGAGAGAGAGAGAGAGAGAGAGAGAGAGAGAGAGAGAGAGGAGAGAAAGAAGAAGAAATTTATGCATACTACATGGCTCTTAGAGTTCAGAACTTCCCAAGTCCTGGCAAGGTACAAGTTTCCCCTCATGTTGCTGTGTAGGCTGCTACTTGGAGGATGGTACTCCTCACTGGAATGCTTAGTGGAATTATCTGTGGGATGCTTTATGCCACTCGCCAAAGAGTGGCCTCAGAATCCTGCAGGACACAATGCTTGCTGCTCTGCCACTTAGGATGTGGAGGTGGCAGTGTGAATGTCACCCCTCACCCTTCTCACAGAGAGAGTGCTGTTCTAATCCTCACAATAAGGCTGTGACAGAATCCCACTTTCCTTTGACATTGTGGTACTTCTGTCTCGTAGGGCTCTGGAATATAGATTTTTTTTGTTGTTGTTTGTTTTGTTTTTTGTTTTTCGAGACAGGGTTTCTCTGTGTAGCTTTGCGCCTTTCCTGGATCTCGCTTGGTAGACCAGGCTGGCCTTGAACTCACAAAGATCCGCCTGGCTCTGCCTCCCGAGTGCTGGGATTACAGGTGTGGGCCACCACCGCCCGGCTGGAATATAGATTTTTATTCAGATTTTTTTTCTTTCTTTCACTGAAAGTTCAGTTCTTTGGGTTTTTTGTTTGTTTGTTTTTGGTTTGTTTGTTTTGTTTTTGTTTGTTTTTTTTTTTGAGAGTGTAATTGTTTTGAGATTTGAGAAATAATTTTCAATATTTAGATTGTAACTCCAATCTTACACCCTGAAAATGTGGTCTTCACTAGCCATGCTGACAACTTGCTGCCTGCTGGGTGTTAGTGGGAGCGGCATCCTGACTCCACTCTGAACTGCTTTCTCTTTCACTTTCTGGTGCTTTTCCAGCTGAGAGCCAGAGGGTGGGTGAGGCTTCAGAGATGTCTGACATCCTGCGGGAACTGCTCCGTGTCTCTGAGAAGGCAGCTAACATCGCCCGGGCCTGCCGGCAGCAGGAAGCCCTCTTCCAGCTGCTCATTCAGGAGAAGAAGGATGCAGAGAAGAACAAGAAGTTCGCAGCAGATTTCAAGACCCTGGCGGATGTGCTAGTGCAGGAAGTTATAAAACAGAGCATGGAGAACAAGGTAAGAGGTCAGGGCCAAGGTGGCTGTGAGACGCTTGCCTCTGCCGCTCTGTTCCCCTCAGAATAAACAGCAGGCCTTGTACTGATTCTCAGGATATCTTGGATTCAAACAAACATCTTTTGGTTCTCCCTATTTTTATTACAGTATTAAGGGAATGGTCTTTGCAGGAAATCAATGAAGTATAGAAAAAACAAAATAAGAGCACTCAGAATTCTAACAGGAGTGCATAGAATTGGCCCTTATATTTATTGATGAGTCTCTTGTTAATAAATAATCCATGTTCTCTGAGACAGAGCACAGTGAAGGTCCCTCCCATGCCCAGTGTTGAGGAGAGTCTACATGCTGCTGAGGAATGCTGCAGTCTCTCTGTGTGTTCGTGGCCTGTCTCACTTGCTTTAACTCATTAATCCCAGCTTATCAACTTAACCATTTATCTAATGTTTGCCTTGGTTATGGGCTTGGAATTGAGTAAAATCTTCCTTTATTCTGGTATAAAAATATGACAGGCAGTGACTGTGATTCTCAGTGTGGAGAGGATGAGATAAAGCTAATATTCTGAACTGGGAACAGTAATACCAGCAGACACATGTAAATGTTTACTGTGTACCCGGCTTTATGAATTCTAGCTTGTTAACCCTGCAGCAATTTCTGCACAGTAAGAGCTATTACTCCATTGTGACTCGGGTGTCACAGAGAGCTTGAGGAAATTGCCTGAAATTGCACAGCACAGCATGACAGCTCAAGTTCTTGAACATAGGAAACGGTCCTCAAGTTGGTGTCATTAGGATCCTGCTGCCTTGTATATATGATTTCTCCCCCCCCCACACACACACTTTTTTTTAATTTGGGAGGATGGGGGTTTATGTCAGAAAATTAAAAAAAAAAATACTTTAATATTTTTAATGCTTTTTTTTTAATTTGAGGACCACCTTAGAATCAAGTAAAATCTTGACCACAGGCATGGGAAGAGAGTGAATAAATGACATGAAATCTCTACAGACTAAATTTTCTTCATGCCCTTTTACTACCTGGCTTCGGCAAACTAAATGAAGGAGGCTTGTTTTCTGTTGTTATGGAGACAGTTGGACACGGGCTGGTTGAGCAACTGGATTGGATATGTGTCAACATTACTTTTATGGGTTAATGTGCCCACCCCCTCAGCACTAGAACAAGCCCAGGCAATTATTCATGAAGTAATGCCAGAATTTATGAAACAAATACTTTCCGTTGGAGCTACTTTATTTTTATTTCAGGCCCCCTCTCTCTGAATTCCTCTGAACAGCTCTGTAAACAGGTGTGGGGCTGGCGAGCAGATTGCCTCCCATGGTAGGTCCCGTCTGTTTCACAAAAGAGAAACAAGAACAGCAGGTGGTGTGGACTTGATGATGGTTTGAGCATCTGGGAATGCACAAGTTCAAGTATGTGAAGCAGTTCCTTCCCTGAAAACAACAGGAGTCTCAGAAAAAACCTCTTCTGAGGGTCAGAAGTCAAACGTGTTTAACTGAACACTGATATGGAGATTCGAGAAAAGTCTACTTGATTCCGTCTTCACTCAGTATTTGATGCTTAAGTCACAGGTCACTACAATATTCCCCCCCCCCCCTTTGACACATCTGATAGGTGCAGAGATGTACCTGAAAATGGAAATAAAATCTAAGACTGCCTTCTAGGCTCTTTGTCCACCTTTAGAAAAATTATTTTAGAGACTATAGAGACGGCTCAGTGGTTAAGAGATGCTGTTCTTCATAGGACATGAGTTGGATTTCAAGCACCAATATGGTAGCTCACAACCATCTAGGATGGATCTGATGCCCTCTTCTGGTATGCAGACATATATGCAAAGTACCCATAGACATAGAATACAAAACAAATAAATTTTCTTTAAATGGAATTATTTTAGGGACATAGCCAATAACAAGAGCTTTCACAGGCTGGTGTTTAGGAGCAGGATTAATATATGTTCCTGTTCCTGTGGCTCTCTAGTCCTGTGTCTTTCCAGCAGAAAGCTGACAGGACATAAAGAAGCCAGACTTCAGCCATGGAGTAGGCTTTCTAGCCTGGCAAAAGAATAGGAAAATATGAGACAGCTAAGCACAGAACCAAGCTGACTTCATTTTCTATGTTCAGGCTGACTCCTCCTATGAAAGTTTTTGAGTTTCAAATCTAACTACACTCACGGAACTGATTGTGGGGCTGCAGGTAGTTCCTTCTTTGTTTGTTTGTTTGTTTGTTTGTTTTTCAAACTCTGACTCATTCAGTTTCCAGGCTTGGGGAAGAAAATTTTTGGAGAAGAATCCAATGAGTTCACCAATGATTTGGGTACGTATAAGAATCTTAATGTGTTTTGTAACTTAATCATCCTATTATTCTAATTTCTAGCTCAGAACATAAAATAAATGAATGCTAGGAAGCTTTTAGGTATAAACAGCATAACATGCTTAAATGTGAAGCTTTATTTAGGCTCTACCTCAGAATATGATGACATTTAAGTTAGAGAGAGATGAAGTGGTTTCTTGGAATAATTTAGCAGTCCATGTATCCTTCTAAATTTAAATCTCTAACATTTTAGTAATAGTTACGTAGCCTTTAGAAAAATTCTATAGCCTTTTGGCAATCTAAAATGGCTACCGATGCACCAGAAAGATGTTTGTCTACACAGTTGAACAAACCAGTGTCTGGGCAGGGATGTAAACCTGTCGGTGGACACCCTGGGCTCTACATTCTTGGCTAAGAGTGTATCAGATACCTCAGTCCTGAAATAATGCATGATGTTGCTCCAGTAACCTCTGCATTCCCTCACAAAACCTCTGTAAAGGTAGTTAGATTAGCTAGAAGTTTCCATTTTGTGCAGAGTTGTTTGTTTGTTTGTTTGTTTGTTTGTTGTTTATTATTTTCTGTTTGAGGTGGGATCTTGCTGTGCTGCACAGGCTGGTCTCGAACCCTTGGCTCAAATCCTCTTCTCACCTCAGCTCCCAGAGTATCTGAGACTACAGGCATGAACCATTCCCCTGGCTTTGTAGATACATTTCTATGGCTATAAAAGTTTTTAGACATCCCCGTGACTCCCAGAAAGAAGACATAAATCTTATTTAAACTTCCAAAAGCTAAAAATAACTATGATAATTAACTCACAATGTGCTCTGCAATACACAATACAATTTACAATCCTATATTTGACTATTTCATAAACAGTTAATTTAATGCTTCATTAGTCTAGAACTAAAGAGGCAAAAGGACAGAGAAACCGGAGTGAGGCAGCTGTACCAAATGGGACCAGTGGGGCTGGTCACAGCAGGAGTTTGGGCTCCCACTAAGTGTGATGGAGACAACTGGCCAAGCTTAAGCACGGGAACCCTATGATTTATTCATTGGCATGGTCCATGGTTTTTAGTAAGCTGGAAATAAAATGCATATTCAGTGACTGCTACTTGGTGGCTCAGAGTCACTGCTGTGGGCTGGAGATGCAGCTCTATGGTAAAATACCTGCTCAGCATTCCCAGAGACCCTGGGCCAAATCCGCAGCACCAAAAATAACAGCGGAAATTCAGTTATGGCTATGATAGACTCCCACTGGGCCGTGAACTGTGCTCATCATATCATGACCTCAGGCTTTTGGAAAATTCAGTACATCCAGGTGGTGCTTGAAGTGTTGTTTCCAACAAGCTGCCACTGGTTGGAACTGCTAGAGTAGGCAGGAGCATGGATCTGTATACCTACTTTTCTTTTTTCTTTAAAAAGGTCTCACTAGGTAGCCCAGGCTGGCCTTGAACTCATGCCTTCCTCCTGAGGGTTGGGATTATAGGTGTGTCTCACCATATTCATCTTAGGGGTCACTCTTTACTGTTTATCTGCGGTGCCTTTTGCTGTTGGGGAGACAGGGGTTCATGTGGCCTCCCAGGCTGGACTTAAAGTCCTAATTTTCCAGCATCTACCTCCCAAGTGCTGGGTTTTAGGTATGTGCCCCCATGTCCAGCTAGCTCTGCTTCCTTCCTAGCCCCTTTCTCTTCCCTTGGAGGCTGGCTGCCAGGCCAAGGGCCTAAGATGCATATTTCAAGAGTTTTTGAATCCAGTTGCCTCTTCACTCTGCTCCTGCTACAGAGGTGGCTTGTTCACATCTGGCTTCCAACAGCTTTCGCAGAGGAGAGTTTCGGTCTGTTGTTTTCAAGCCACTAAGTTTTATTGCATTCAAAGATTACTGTGTTTCACCTGATATTTTTGTTAAAAGCAGTATTACAGAAGGAAGTAGAAGCATTTCCGTTGGTGGGTAAAACCTACGTCTTTTTCGGTAACATTCCAACACGGACAGAGCAAGCCATGCACATGAAAAGGCAAAAGGCAAAACTAAGGAACAGAATAATTACTGAAGGCTGAAGAATTTCAACTTCTGTGGAGCTCCTTGAATGCAGACTTTGTCCTTGCAGAGGTTTTCCTGGGGAGCAGGCTGCGTCCCGGAAACTAACCTCTCATTGAGAGGAAGAGCACAGAACCGTTAGGAACCCCTAGTGTCCACTGCTTTGTAAAGTGCTGCAGGTGATCCTGGCGGTCAGCAGGGTTTCAGAACCACTGCTGTGGACATACTGTCCCTACCTGACCGAAGAGCTCAGCTCAGCTGCCCATTCCCCTCCCTGCCCCTCTGCCTCCTGTTGTCTGCTCTCCCCTGAACTCTCAAGAAGCAGTGGCTCCAACGTGTCTTTATTCTAGGGGAAAAGATCACTGTGGAACTACGGTCCACGGAGGAGGAGACAGCAGAGCTTCTCAGCAGAGTCCTTGATGGCAACAAGCTGGCATCTGAAGCGTTGGCTAAGGTGGTGCATCAGGATGTGGACTTAACTGACCCCACTCTGGAGTCCCTGGAGATCAAGGTCCCACAGGACATTCTGGGGATTTGGGTGGATCCCATCGGTGAGTGTGGGACTGCTCGGTGTGCGCCTTCTGCTTTGTTCTTACTCATGTGTTCTTGAGGGGTCGGGGCAGCTCCAAGAAATAGAAACCATTAGAACTGTAGATCTCCTGCAACGTTTATTATTATTTGAGAATACGTGTATACAGTGAAATATGATCATACCCCCAATTCCTCCCAGACCTCCCCAATGGGTTACTCTCCTAATTTCATGGTTTTGTTTGTTTTTGTTTCTTTTTAAACTCACAAAGTCCAATTAGTGTCCAATTAGAGCATGGGAGCCTACACCCATACACAAAGAGCTGCACCCCTCCTCCAGCAGCTCCTTATGAGTGAGCCCCAGTCTGTGCCAGAAGTCTGGCTACCTTCACGCAGGTCTTCTACAGAAGCCACTGCTATTGTGGGTTTATGGGTGTAGTAGTCATATGGTGTCCCGAGAAGTTATTGTCTTTAATTATTTTCCCTTATTTTATTTTATGTGTGTGGGTGCACACATACCCATACACAATGTGTGTGCAGCGCTTGTGGAGGCCAGAGAGGTCATCAGATGCACTGGGACTGGAGGGACAGATGGCTGTGAGGCATGCACACGTGTGTGTGTGTGTGTGTATGTGTGTGTGTGTGTGTGTGTGTGAGAGAGAGAGAGAGAGAGAGAGAGAGAGAGAGAGAGAGAGAAAGCAGGATTCCTCAGACACACATACACACACACACACACACACACACACACGTGCACTAACTGATCTTTAAATGACTTCTGACTGGTAAATCAGTGCAAATGTGAGAAGGCAATAATGTACACCACTTAGAGAGAGCTCAGCTCTAACAGGTTCATGCAAATCTGTGTTTTTAAGGGAGAGTTGCCAACTTTGAATCATTGGCTACTCATTCGGTTAGGCAACAGTCAAGCAAAGCAACTGAACGTGTCTTGGGCCACTCGCAAGTTGACATAAAGCTTACCAATTGTAACTACAGTGCATGCTTTTAAAATGCGGCCCCTTCCCTCACAGCCCTGTCAATACAAAGTCCTCAGACGAAAGTCTCCCCACTTTCCCATCTCCCTGGTAAATTCTGCTTAACCCAGCTGGTGGAAAACACTATACTGAGCCAGACAACTTTCTCACCACCCTTAGTCGACAGGCACATAACATGACACAGTGGTTTTCCTTACATCAGACAGCTATGTGACATTCAGCCAATGTATTGTATATGAACACTAAGAATTTCCCCTTCTAATCCCAGTACTTGGAGGCAGAGTTAGGCGGATCTTTATGAGTTTGAGGCCAGCCTGGTCTACAGAGCAAGATCCAGGAAAGGAGCAAAGCTACACAGAGAAACCCTGTCTGGAAAAACCAAACCAAAACAAAACAAAAAAGAATCCCCCTCCCCCACCCAGATCTCTGGTCATGTAAGGGTAAATTGACATTTGTTACAGTTCTGAGGGATGGTGGTCTCCTGTCTCAGTTCCACCCTGAATAGATGTTTATCTGACTCTCTGGGTCGTTGGCTAGACACATCCTTCACTGCGTGCTAACTCATGGGACTGGGCCGTGCAACAGCGGCTGTTGCATACTGTTGAGGCCAGTAGCTGCTCAGTCTATAGTGCTGGAAGCCTGAGCAGTCCCAGCGACACTGAAGGCCTGGGGAATCCCCGGAAACCACTGGTCTTCCGTCCATATTGGAAGTCCAGAGACACTAAGGTGCTTATGTCAGTGAAGGATGCTAGCAGCCGCTGAGGAGCAGATGCTTGCACCAGCAAGGAGGAAAGCAGGGAGGTACAATCAGCACTGCTTCTCCTCAGACCTCCTTACAGCTGGGCTCCTGGAAGGTACTGCCCATTCTGAGGGAGGATTGTGCCCGCCCCCTCGCAAGTAAAGCTTCCAGATCATACCTTCACGGACACGCCCTCACTCATTCCTCTTAGTTGATCCCAGATCCGCTCAAGCCGACAACCAAGACCAACCCTCACAAGCACACAACCTCTTCCCATTATGTCCGCTTCATTCTCTCCTTCTTCAGCTCGGGTAGGCGAATGATAACAACAGTGTTGGGCCGGTCCACGCCTGTCGGATTCCTAGAAGGAGGCTTTTCCATCTCAGATTGTTCTAGTACTCTGATTAGTAACAGTTCTAAAGAAACATCCCACTAGTTATCAGGAGTTGTTGGCCTTTTAGCTGCATTTTTAAGAGGTGTGTGTATGTGCTGCTGCTCACGTGGCACATGAGGGCCAGTGAGTGTGTCTTTCTCATTTCTGTTCTTCCTAACCTGAAGTTCACCAATTCTGTTAGACGGGCTGTTCAGCCACCCCCAGGGATCCCCGTCTCTGCCTCCTCTGCACTGGGATTTTTAAGTGTGATCCACTTTCCCCTCCATCTTCTACGGGCACTGCAAATCCAAACTCAAGTCCTCATGCCTTTGAGGCAAGCACTTTCCTCGCTGATGCATCTCCCCAGCCCTAGCTGCCCTAGAGGCCTTATCATAGGCAAGGTGCTGTGCTAGATTCAGCAGGACCGTGACTGTGTCCTCCCCCTTCAAGGATGGAGGCAGGGGGATCTCCGGTTAGAGACCCGTCTGTGCTACACAGAGGCCCTGTCTCAAGACAACACACTCCTTAAAAGTTCTCATACACTGAATGAAGTAGAAACATGATGTATGAGAGTTCAGATGATTCATTGCAGGCAACGCCCAAAGGTGAAGTTGATTGGTTTACTAGATTAGAAGGAGAACTTACACAGGACAAAATATTCCAAATGGATTCACCACTATCTTCTAAACAATCTGTACCTGTACATTTGCTTCATTTTTCAGATTCAACCTATCAGTATATTAAAGGTTCTGCCGATGTTAAGTCCAACCAAGGAGTTTTCCCCAGTGGACTTCAGTGTGTGACCATTTTAATTGGCGTCTATGACTTACAGACAGGCATGCCCCTGATGGGAGTCATAAACCAACCTTTTGCGTCTCAAAACCTGACGACTCTAAGGTAAAAGATGGGCATTTTCTGTTTCAATTATCCAGCCTCAGCCTTGCTTGTTAGGACTGTCACTCTACCTGGTATTCCCATGACTGGATTCTTTTTTCTTTTTTTAAAAAGATTTATGTATTTATTATGTATACAGTGTTCTGTCTCCGTGTATCCCTGCAGGCCAGAAGAGGGCACCAGATCTCACTACAGATGTTTGTGAGCCACCATGTGGTTGCTGGGAATTGAACTCAGGACCTTTGGGAGAGCAGTCAGTGCTCTTAACCTCTGAGCCATCTCTCCAGCCCATGACTGGATTCTGTGGGGCATTCCCACTGTGAGTCCACAGGGCTGAATTAAAATGCTTTCTCTCTTCAGCCCTGGATTTGGCAGAGTTTTGTTTGGGTTTAAGTGCACAGTGATACTTTAAAAGAAATTAACACTGTCATGGAGAAATTATGGCTTTGCAATCCTATTCCTGTTTCTAAAATCCACTCAAAACCACACATACAGATTAGCGCTCAGCGCTATCTTCTGATTCATTGGAACAGGATAGATGCCACCACTATGTTGCCAGATGTATTATGGTAGAAGAAATACAGAACCAAATGTGCAAAGTATTCGGTGGAATGATTGATAGATGTGGCCAGGGTTGACTCTAACTCCCTCCGAATACTGCCTGTATTGGTGCCCTTCCTGCCCACCACCCTCCACCCCCTGCCTTTCCACTGACCCCTGATCACAGCCTGGAGAGTGGCTAGGGGTCTCTGTGCTGGGGGAGCTGACTCCTGGGCATAGTAGAGTCTGAGCAGAGGCAGCCCCCTGTTCATTGAAAATAACTTGGAGTTTCCTTTGCGTAGGATGGCCTGTGTTCCTTAATCTTTGGGTTACTTCAGATAAGAATCCTTTGATCTTTTAAGAGTTAAAAGTTTAAGCCTCTGGAATTTTCCTCTTCTCCAGTTTTCTTCAAACCAAACATGTTTTGGTAATGTTTTAAAAGGTCATTAAAACATTAATGACCTGTAAGCCCAGCATGCCAGAGATACAAGAGGAGTCTGAGGCCAGCTTGGGCAGGGAGGGGGTGGGGGGAGTGGGGGGGTACAGATTCGGGGTGAATTTCTGGGTTTAGATGCAGGTTCCACCACTTAAGGATCCAGGTCACTTGCTTTCTCTAAGCCTAGCCTCTCCTCTGCCTTACAGGAGGGTAAGTGGATAAATGCAGTTGTTACTACTGTTGTTGCCAAAAATAACAACCCAAGACCATTTTCTTGGTGCTAGAAGACCAAGCAGGTCCGTGAGAGGAGGCCGGTGAGGGATTTATAGGTAGATTTAGGCCTGTCTCTCTTCCCTCTGCGACTCTGAATGACAGAGGTAGGATTGAGCCATTGTTTTCAGAGGTTAGAAATCCCCCAGTTCTCCAGTGCTAGTCGAGCTGGGTATGATAGTGAGATTAACTGGCCGTGCTGGCTTGCGGTCACTTAGAACTCATTAGTAGCTCGGTGTTCGTTTATAGGCTCCGGAGCATTGCAACTCGTTTTGCCCCGAGGCATTTTTCATTCTGTTCTATTTGAAAGCAGCGTGCAATAAACTAAACATGCTTCTCACCAACGGAAACTGTTTCTGGCAGGTGGAAGGGACAGTACTACTGGGGCCTTTCTTACATGGGGACCAACATCCATTCCCTGCAGCTCGCCACCTCTAAAGGTGAAAGCCAGACTGCAAACTCAGACATGGAGTTCTCCCGCCCCTGTTCTGCGGTCATCAGTACAAGCGAAAATGAGACCATCAAAGCCGTGCTGTCGCGAGTGTGCGGAGGTGGCGTCTTCCCGGCAGCTGGGGCGGGCTACAAGAGCCTCTGTGTAGTCCAAGGCCTGGTGGACATATACATCTTCTCAGAGGACACCACGTACAAGTGGGACTCCTGTGCAGCTCACGCCATTCTGAGGGCCATGGGTGGGGGCATTGCAGACATGAAAGAGTGCTTGGCGAGAAGTCCCGAGACGGGGCTGGATTTGCCACAGTTGCTGTATCACTTGGAAAACAAAGGTGCTTCTGGGGTGGACCTCTGGGCCAACAAGGGAGGACTGATAGCGTATAGGTCCAGGCATCGGCTGGACACTTTCCTGAGCTGCCTCATCCAAAACCTCGGGCCTCTGAAGACACAGACATAGGACTCTGACCTCAACTCGCCCTTGAACCGAACTGAACCTCTTCTTGTTATCTCTATCTGTCAAATATAGTTTTGTCCTGTTGGTTAATGTTCACTGTCCTCTTTGGAGGAATATTTTTCTCATTTTTGTGTTCATAATGTTGATTTCAGTAAATTAATGACATTCATGTTACAACTAAGCTGGTGTATGATATTCTTATAGTGAACGTTGTGCTGTTAATGTTTCTTGGAAACCATCAATAAAGTACCAAGGGAGCAGCAAAAATGTCCAGTTGGAGTGATGGCTAAATACCCAACTGCTAGGGGAGCCAGGCTTGAGCTGGGTTTTATTTCTTGTCCTGAAGAAGAGATCTGTGGTTTTATCCTGAGGCAGAAGATTTAGAACTGTGAATTTGAATAATGTAGCTGAGTGCATATACTTTTAATGGTTTGTGTTTCTTATTTAAAAACAAAACAAAACAAACAAACAGACAAACAAAAAAGCTGGGCGGTGGTGGCACAAGCCTGTAATCCCAGCACTCAGGAGGCAGAGCCAGGTGGATCTCTGTGAGTTCGAGGCCAGCCTGGTCTACAGAGCTAGTCCAGGACAGGCACAAAGCTACAGAGAAACCCTGTCTTGAAAAACAAAAAAACAAAAGCAAAAAAACAACAAAAAAGAAGAAGAAGAAGAAGAAGAAGAAGAAGGAGAAGGAGGAGAAGGAGAAGAAGAAGAAAGGCTGGGCACTGGGGCAGGGAGGGAATTAGAAATCAGGAAACAAAAAAGGAGAGACACACAGAGACTGGAGAAAGAGGCATATATATATATATATATGTATGTATGTATGTATACAGGCAAGTGAGAGCTGGTCCCCTACCAGAGGTAGAGCAGAAGGAGTGCGGCAAAGAGCTCTCTGTTTTGCATATTTGCTCTCCACTACACTACCGATGCAACCTTCTGTTTTGTCGTATTAACTACTTGTAGAGCTGGGCATCCACCACTTGTGCAATGCTCTTTTGCAGCCTAGGTAACACTCTGGTAGTGTCGACTGGAGGGATCAAACAAACCTTCAGCAGACTTCAGTCTCTCCTGTGCTGTCTGGGTGCTAAAGGCTGTTTCTATAGTGTTACAAGTTACTGGAAAGAGGTGAAATTTGTTTGTGTCTTGTGTTATTCTTAAACTCAAGAAATGAATTGACAAGTGATTTATGTATATTTATGTTGAACACTTATGATTCTTTGAAGTATGCATGCTATATGGAACTAATATCTCACCTTTGGTGGTGAGGAGACCTACAAGCTATTGCTAAGAATCTTCCAGCAAATGCCCTGCTGTTAACTATGGTCATCATGTTGGACAGAAGATCTCCTGAACATTCTTTCTAACTGAAATTCTGTTTCCTTTTACCAACATCTCTCCAACTCCTTCCTGCCTCAGCCCTGAGTAATCATCGTTCTTCTCTCCCACTTCTGAGTTTGAGTTTTTTCAACTGCAGTGAGAATCCAGCTCTATAAGAGCAAAGCTCGAGTCAGTCAGCCTTGCAGGACCTGGAACAGTAAAGGGCTCTCAGGATGATTCCGTTATCCTGACTGCTGTAACCCAAGGCTGTGGTAAACATGGGGGCAGATGTTTCTTTAACATGAAGTAAATGTCAGTTAGAACTCAGTTGCCCGTGACAGATCCTTTAGTGATGGAGTAGAGCGTTGAGAAGTCTACTGCAACATCCTTTAGTGATGGAGTAGAGTGCTGAGAAGTCTACTCCGTGGTCAATGACTGCAGTCCTGCAAGTTGTATATTTGTTACTAATTTTAAATGTTGGTTTGAAGATAAGTTCATTCTTCACAAAAATACATCAGAAATGAAACCAGGAAGCTTGCTCCTATATACACTAGTGTGAAGACATTGAATATGTCTTTTAAAAAGCAAGTGTGTTAGTGTGAACATCTTAAGAGTATGTAGTCAATAACATACAGTGAAAACAGCCACCTTCAAAGAGATTTGAATGGACAGTTTCTCAGATACTAAGGAGAAAAGACCCAAAGAGAAAAGAGAGACAAACACTTTTGGAAACATCTATTATATACAACTGACCTTTCATCTGTGGCTTTTGTAGCCACATGCTCAAGCAATGTTGGGTGGAAAATATTTTTTTTAGTTTAAATTGTAATGAATATGTAAGGAGTTTTCATGTCAATATTTTCCAAACAATGTGCTATAATGTCTATTATAGCCAGGCAATGGTTGCACATGCCTTTAAGCCCAGCACTCAGGAGGCAGAGGCAGGTAGATCTCTGTCAGTTTGAGACCAGCCTGGTCTACAGAGCGAGATCCAGGGCAAGCTCCAAAGCTACAAAGAAACCCTGTCCTAAAACACACACACACACACACACACACACACACACACACACACACGCACACGCACGCACACACACATCTACTATATATATATATAATTTACATTGAATTTAGGAATTAGAAGTGAGTTAGAAGTGATCTCGATACTGAAACATACAGGACAAAGTTGAACAGGTTAAATGAAAATACTCTGTCATTTTACACAAGAAATTTAAGACTGTGAACTTGAGTCTGGGGGACGTTGCTTTCGAAATTCATTTGCAGGCAGAAGTTTAAAATATTTGCAGGAAGCCTGAGGCACAATTGTTCTGTATTTTTGTCATTTTATTATTTTCTACAACTGTTTTATATTCAACAGTATTTTTTTAAGAGTCACCATTATCAATACCTACAGAAGCCTTTGATTCTTTGTTCTCAAACTCATGTTCCATTATTTTACATTTTATTTACTCCATGAACCCCCCCCCCCCGTGTGTGTGTGTGTGTGTGTGTGTGTGTGTGTGTGTGTGTGTGTTCTGTGTATTTTTGTGTATGGTGAATGCATGTGAGTGTGCAGTTATGTGTAGCATGAATATTAAAGAATCTTATTAATAAAACAAACCTGAAGCTGGGTATTGGGGTGAATGCTGGAAGATCAGAGAAGCAGAACAAGCCACAGCTTCCTCACCAATTCCTCAGTTGACCCTGTTTCCTCAGACTAGAAGCCTCTGAGTCCTCATCCAGAATGGATCTCAGCTGAACTGTGCTGCTCAAAGCCTAAAAGCTTAACCAGCTCTAGTTCCTGGTCCTCGCACCTTATATACCTTTCTGCTTTCTGCCATCACTTCCTGGGATTAAAGGTGTGTGTCACCATGCTTGGCTGTTTCCAATGTGGCCTTGAATTCACAGAGTTCCAGACAGATTTCTGCCTCTGGAATGCTAGGATTAAAGGCGTGAGTGCCACCATTTTCTAGCCTCTGTATCTAGTGGCTGTTCTGTTCTCTGACCCCAGATAAGTTTATTAGGGTGCACAATATTTGGGGGGAACACAATACCACCACAGGTATGTGTGCCCATACACACATACAGAGGTCAGGACACTGGATGTCTTTATTTACCACCCTCCTCTTATTGCTTTAATTTAACATTTTGGTGCTGAATCAGAAGGTCACCATCTTTGCTAGAGTGGCTGGCTAGACAGTTCCCATGATCTGCCTGTCTCATCCCCACAACGGTGAAGTTAGAGACATGCACAGTAGGTCTGAGTCCAGGTTTTCAAACTTTGGTCCTCATGCTTGTGTTTTTACCTCCTGAGCTGTCTCCAGAGCCTTTCAGCTTAATTATTAAGAGGAAAAACAGAACACAGCTTTTAGAAGAAGTCTTGGTACTCTTGGTACCAGATAATTCATTTGATGAGAACAGGAGTTGGCGTATCACAAAGAAGGAGCACTGTAGAGCGGCTTCTCTTGGCCACATAGGTCAGGTGGCTTATGCATTGGTCAATGTGTCTTACAGGAAAATGGGTACATTAATCTGCTAAGTCACTTATATAGACAGTGCCAAAGGCTCTTGCTGTACCCCAGAATCCCCTCTGGAGACTCAGGTCAAAGTCAATTCTCTTGTTCTCATGGCCTGTATCCAGTCCCTCAGTAACTGTCTTGGCAGACTTGAACATTTTATTGAGAATCCCTGTTATTTATCACTCCTCCCCCACCCCACCCTGCTCTGAGCCCTCTTTATGTCTGGATCATTGAAATAAACTCCTCACTTGCTCCTGTGCCCTAACTTCTCAGTGGGGCTCACCGAAGTTATCCTATCTGACCAGATCTGTTCTGTTCAAACCCTTCCATCTGACTCCTGTCATCCTCCACCTGGCTCCTCTGTCACCCTCTGCCTGGTGTAGCTCAAATTTTAATTGGTTCTAATAATAAAAACCCAGAGTCAGATATAGGGGTAAAATGTGAAAGATCAGAGAAGTAAAGGAGCCAGTCACTAGAGAGACTTCTTACCTCTAGGAATCCTCTGACTGAAAAAGGGCTGTCTACTCATACCTTATATGCCTCTCTCTGCCCAGCCATATCACTTCCTGTTTCTACCTCCCTAGAACTGGGATTAAAGGCATGAGATGCCAAGTGCTGGGATTAAAGGTGTATGCCACTAGTGCCTGACCTCTATGGTTAACTAGTAGCTAGCTCTGCACTCTGAGCTCCAGGCAAGCTTTATTTGATAGAGCACAAACAAAATATCACATTTCCCCCTTTTTGTCTAAAATAAAAAAGGTTATAACTAATATAAGAAAAACTATATACAATAACTATATATAATATATACAGGCAATAAATACATGAACAATGTCTAGTCCATTAACAATTGGCAAATTCAGAGAAAAGAATTCATTACCATTATACCTCTTCAGTGAATTCCTTTTCTGAGTTTGTTAACAAGGAAAACTATAACTATAAAGTCTTCAACTCCATCAGAGACACAAGAAGGAAATAATATTACCTGAGGTGCAAGCAAGGGACTTCCAAAAAAATGTGAGAAATGACAGAAACAGCTGGACAGTCACCCAAGGTTCCTCTGCAATGTTGAGGCATCCATCTTTGGCCTACAGGTCTAGAATATTTGACAGACTTTTGTGCGAAGCAGGATATGCTGAAGGGATGTCCTACCTTGTCTTGGCAAAGTTCTGCAGTCACATTCTTTTGTGTCTTACTTATCCACTTTGGACAGCATACTGTCAGCAGTCAAGACGAACACTTTCTTGCCCTGTGGCTTACTTTTGCACAAAGAAAGTAAACTCTATATGGAGTTTTTTCGATGCCTATCACCTTCTCTGAAGTAGGTTGGTGCTGCCAGGAGCAGACATGTCTCACTGTCATAACTAAAAAAGAACCTATGTTATTAAAACATCTTAAATGCCATATTCTGTCGATATCTAAAGTGTTTAAAGATGACCTGTCAATCTAAAATATATCTCTATCTGACCTTGAAAACATACCTAATATGACTACAATTCTGATTGTCATGAGCAACTACTAACTTGCATTTCTTTATATCCTAATTAGTTGGTAATAATAATTTTCAAGGACTAGAAATTTGCATTATATTGTTAAATGAGTTGTATAGGTATAGTACATTGAACAAGAGTAGAAATGTATGTACAGTATGTTCTAACAAAAATAACCTCAACTTTGTATCAATATACGAAGATCCATATCAATGTAAAATATTTAAAACTAGTTGCTTTTAAAAAGTAGATTCAATAATATATCCTTTTATTCTACCATATCTATACCCCCTTTTTACTTTTCAGAGTAGACTTCAATAATCTACCCTTTCATCCTATCATTTCTATACTCTCCTCTTTTTCTTCTTTTTTTCCTCAAAATAAGAACCCTGAATCTAATCTCCTTTGTTCAATTTTTTCCTAACCATTACCAATATCAGCTTATAACCAAACCCCCTAAACCATAGTAAATACCCATAATCCATTGAACAACAAAAACCTCCCACCCCACCTCTTGGGAATGTGGACATCGTGTTCTTAAATTTACTTCCTGCTGTCTGGGGGCATCAGAATCTTTAGGGGATCCTGAAAAGAAAAATTTGGGTTAATTGTCAAGTCCTGGGAGAACTAGCTGTATCATTTGATGTCCAGTCTCTGTGTAATGGGAAAGTGCAGGGCTTGTCTCAAGTCCTGGCTAGAGTAGTCTGTGAGGTTGGATCATCTCAGCCACCTTAAAATTGCCCTGAGCAGGTTGTAGTCCAAAGCTGATCTTTGGATGGTGTTTGTCAGCTTATTGGTGTTACCACAATCCAGGTGGAATCGTCATTGTGGGGCCTCACCATCCTCTGGGAGACTTCAAAGATCACTGTTAGGCATGGTTTGGGTTCATTGCAGAAAAACTTGAACGTTTTTCTAAAACTTTTATCTTATCACCCATATTGACCAACTTTTTTTTTTTTTGAGCTGAGGATCGAACCCCGGGCCTTGCACTTGCTAGGCAAGTGCTCTAACACTGAGCTAAATCCTCAACCCTGACCAACTTTTTTAGTGATAAAACAAAAAGGATAAAACTGATAATGTGTATAGTTGACAGTAGATAAATCTCATCTAGATTATTCTCTCATTTAACTGCTCCATTGTCAAACTGTCCAGCATATTATCATACAGAGACCTAACGCTCTCCATTGTAACAGTGTTTCCCACCTTTTTAACGTGGGGGAAAACTCTATCTTTTAAACCAATTCCTCCCTTTAAGATTCCCCAGTTGTCTCACCCAGTCTGCCAACGATGATGGTGAAGCGTGAGGCTCACTGCTGCTGTGTACAACAGTGGAGGCCTGAGTGGGTGTCAAGGCAGCTACCTAGTGTGGCAGCAGCCCTAGAAATGGGTCCAGGGAAAGCCACCACCCACCGGGAGAGGGGACCCACTGTCTGAAAATCGCACACAGGAGATCATGGAGGAGAAACACATGGGAGGGAGGTGCCTAAAAGCACAGCTGGCTGGTGGTGAGGGGCTAATTTCGGCAGCATATTGAGCCCACGTGCCTGTGGAGTTTGTTGCAAAGAGGCTGCAACAAAAGCATAGCCAGCAGGGTAGTGACTCTGGCATGTGCAGCTCTGGCATGTGCAGGTGGCTGCAAAGTCACAGGCAAGCAGCTTTTTCGCAAAGTCATGCCCTACAAGTTGGACACCAGATGTAGCGGGAATTCTAACTGGTCTTAAAAATAGAAACCTGGAGTCAGATATAGGGATAAGTGCTGAAAGATCAGAGAAGTAAAGGAGCCAGCCACTAGAGAGACTTCTTAGCTCTACTGAATCCTTTGACCGAAAAGGGGCTGAACTCCTGTCTCCTCCTGCCTTATATTCCTCTCTCTGCCC
Organism: Onychomys torridus; assembly: GCF_903995425.1. Taxonomy (NCBI): domain Eukaryota; kingdom Metazoa; phylum Chordata; class Mammalia; order Rodentia; family Cricetidae; genus Onychomys; species Onychomys torridus. The sequence goes on from NC_050465.1 coordinate 33,929,885, forward strand.
AACCATATCACTTCCTGTCTCCACCTTCCTAATGCTGGGATTAAAGGCATGTGTCTCCCAAGTACAGGGATCAAAGGCATGAGATCCCAAGTGCTGGGATTAAAGGTATGTGCCACCAGTGCCTGGCCTCTATGGTTAACTAGTGGCTAGCTCTGCACTCTGATCCAGGCAAGCTTTATTTGTTAGAGCACAAGCAAGTATCACCACAGTCTGGCTCTTCTGTCAGCCATACCTGGACTGTCAAGACAGATCAGTAAGTAAATGTGCTTAACAGGCAAGCCTGCAACTTGAGTTTAATCCCAGGGACCTGACATCAATGCCTGGAAAGAACAGACTCCACAGAGTTGTCCTCTGATTTACATGTACGTGTGCACTACAATCATATACACACTCGCATACAACAATAAAGTTAAAGTTCAAAGCCAAACTCTTTATAGTCCATAAACCCTGACCTCCATTCATTCTTTCTACATTCCCATTGTTTGTGAAGTTGTTCCCTCCAGGTTGGACATGAGCTGTGATCATACACAGGTCCCATAAACTATCTGGCCTGTTGATATTTCCTCATGTGAGGAGCAGAGGAAGTCCATAAGACCTCGAGGGGATTTTATAAGGTTCTTCATACAGGTTATGCAAAAAGTAAATGATGGCCTATGGCACAAGAGCATTCTTCTGTCTAATAGCTGCTCAGAGTTGCCCAGGGGATTATTCAGGGGTGTCACTTAAACTCCATCAGAGCTATCTGTCCCCTCCCATTCCATTCCCTGTCTCTAGGAACGGGGCTACTTCAGATTACCTCAGTAAAATGGAAGCAAACATGTGTATGTATTTTGTGAGTCGCTAATATTACTCAGCATATTAGCTTCGAATTCCATCCATATTACAGCAAGTGTCAGCATTTCCTTGCTTGTTAAGGCTGAGTGTTATTCCATGGCATATGTTCTGCCATTTTTGTTTATCTTTTTATTGTGTCTTTTATTTCAGTCTTTGGTGGTTATAAGTAAAGCTGTTATGAACAATGAATTCACAAATATTGGATAATGGTTTTAATGTGTAGTAATGTAGAAACGAATTACTAATAACAGTTGAAGACATGTAGAATTATATAATACTTGATCACAGAAGCAAAAATTAAAATGCTATTCTGAGCTGGGAGAAACAAATATTTTTTTCCTGAAAACAAAGTTCATGATCACTGAATATTTTATGAGCATTTCTGATAGCTTATGTTCAAATATTCCTAGAATTACATTTTTACAGGTATCAAATAATCACTGCTATCAGAAATTATTCTAAATGTGTCCTTAAAGTAGTCTAGAAAGGGCTGGGCAGGTGATGGCCTAAGGGGTAAAGTACTAAGTATGAAAACCTCAACTTGGGTCCTCAGCACTAGAGAATTCCAGATGTAGTCAAGTTAACAACCAAGGTTGTCATCACAGGGAACAATGGCAGAAGACACTTCGATGCTGGCCTCCAGTTTCCACACAAGCAAGCACTTGCACATACACAAATGTGTACACACATACACACAACCCCATACATACACAAATCCTCTAATACATGTCGCCTAGAGTACCTTTTTCTCGTACAAAATTTGGGAACCCCTCTGCCAGATCATAGTCAAGTCCCTATCCCCGACCTGAGGAATTTATTGCTCCTTGGCAATTCCTCTGCAACCAACAGACATGGTTTATAGTTTTGTTTGGAGAACTTTACTATCTTAGACAATCAACCCCCCAACAGAGCATTTAAGAACTGAATCTAACAAGGAGACATGCGCATTGCACTTGGTAAAGGTGGATGTTGTTTCATAAACTCTTTGGTTTGGTTAAATAAAGCCCAGCCGTGTGTTGAGTGTGTAGTGAATTAAAATGTGAATAGGAAGGTCTGGCCGTCTTCCTTGAGATGTAAGTGCCTCATCCTTGCACAGTTTGGGTTCCTGAACCCTGACTACAGGCAAGGCAGGAATGAAAAAAAGGTATAGCCAGAGAGGGGGGCTGGGGGGGGGCAGGGGGTAGAGTAAGATGGACTGAGCTCTTGAACAGAGAAACCACAGACCACTCCGCCCTCCAGTTGAATGTGTTTATTACATGCAGCTGAACAGAGAAGTGGTGTTATCACATATAGATACATATGGAGGCAGGCTGAGTTAATCTCAGTAGGAGCAGACTCGGTAGGGGAGCAATCTTCAGGATGTAAACATGGTGGAGTAAGAAAGCTGTCAGGGACATTTTCTGCCCACACTGTCAACATTCACACCTGGACCCAAAGAAGGCTTTGCCATCCTGATGAGGCTGACGCATTGGGGTCCTTACCGCGGTTGTGCCCACGTCAACAAAATACATTCACTCAGGACTTTATTTGCTCCCAACAAGTAAGTATTCTAAAAAACAAACAAACAAAACAAAAAACAAAAACAAACAAACAAAAATAAAACCACCTCAGTGAGCTACTTTGGATGCCTCTGAACATCTGCAAATATCCTTCCTGACATCAGGGGCAAGCTAACCTAGTGCAAAGCCATAGACTGCGAAGAAGATCCCAGAACAAGTGACGAAGGAAATAAGCATGAGAGAGGCTGTCTCCTAGCAACCTGGCGGTACTCAGCCAATCAGCTGCTCCCTCTAGCTGTCTCCTAGCAACCTGGTGGTACTCAGCCAATCAGCTGCTCCCTCTAGCTGTCTCCTAGCAACCTGGCAGTACTCAGCCAATCAGCTGCTTCCTCTCAGCATTGTTTGTCCGTTGTTAGTCTGTCATCTCCATACCTCAAATTCTGTAATGAAATGATAGTTTTCCATTTTAAAATAAGGTTGTCTTGACTGGAATGCTGACTGCTGAGACGGAAGCACTTCATTTACTAATAAACACAATTAGCACTTAGGAACAATAGAGCATTGCTGTTGTGTTTATCATATTTCCCACGTTACAGTCACCAATTTATTCCTCTTACCATGCAATAATACCCAATTACATAGTCACTAACTGATTTAAAATCTCACAGAAACATGTACAGCATAACTCTGTGCTATTGTGATTCACTAAGCCAACGTGAACCCCAGAGAAGACTTGACAAACTATTTCTCTGTGTTCCTTGGTACCAGATAAACAGTAAGCAGCGTGAATTGCAGCATTCGCCACCACACAAGGTGATCTTCTGAGGTACTGTGGTGGTCTGAAAGAAAATGCCCCCCAAAGAGAGGTGGTACTGTCAGGAGGTGTGGCTTTGTTGGAGGAAGTGTGCCATGTCACTGTGAAGGCAGACTTTGAGGTCTCCTTTGCTCAAAGTACCACCCAGTATTAGAGACCACTTCCTGCTGCCCGTAATCCAACATGTAAGACTCTTAGCTCTGTCTCCAGCACCATGTCTGCCTGCACACCACCATGACATCCCATGATGATAATGGACTCAATCTCCGAAAATGTAAGTTACTCCAGTGAAATGGTTTTCCTTTATAAGAGTTCCTTTGGTTATTGTGTCTCTTCACAGCAATAGAGACCCCAACTAAGACAGATACCAAGTTGAACACAACTTTTTTGAATTCTAGTCTCTTCATCCACTAAGAAGATCAGTGCCCATCAACCAGAAAACACCCACACACAATGTGCGCGTGCACATACATGCACACGTGTGTGCTTCTAAGGCAATAAAATTGGGGGCTAGAGATATAGCTCAGTGGTTAAGAGCACAGGTTGTTCATCCAGAGGACCTGGGTTCAATTCCTAACACCCACACAGCAGCTCAAATCCATCTGTAATTTTAGTTCCAGGAGATCTGCTGTCAGATCATTTTTCTGACATGATGCACAGACATTCTTTTAGGCAATACCCACACACATAAATTTTAAAAAGAATACAGACATTTGTACTTTTAGTTCATGTTTAAGGTACCCAGCTGAAAAATCAAGGAATGAGTCTTATTTGGGCAGTAGTTCTAGACAAATAATTAATAGGCATAATTATTTTATTGTGTCATATAATATTAACAGCTTTTATTTCGATATGGCTTCACATGGCCCAGGCAGCCTTGAACCATGAGATTCCTGCTTCTATCTTCCAAGTGCCAGAATTACAGGCTGAGTGAGTCACAACACTCAACTTTAGCAGCTAAGACATTGAGCACCAA